>NC_090265.1:597709440-598018607 GCF_040414725.1 Anabrus simplex | reverse complement strand
AAAACCTGATCCCTTGGGCTTATTATTTGTTTGGTGTCCCCTTTTTATTCCTATGCTGCTACTACGGAATACCTCTGCGGAAAGGCCTTGATTTGTGTTCTGCGTGACTAACTGCGCACTGACTCGTGCACGCTTCCAGTTGCTCTGCTTTGCCTGACACGGAACATTGTGCTCTGTCATATTATTGAGGGAGACACTCCTCTCCTTTTTTTTTGAGAAAACGTGTTTTAGAACTGTTCTATGCTAAAAACATAAAATCGTAACACGTTAAAAGACAACAATTAACGTTACTTTTAACCACGGAACTGGATCTACATTCACAAATGACAGGAAGAATTTTCGTGAAAAAATATCGATATATAAAGTTGACTTCTTACTAAAGTCGATATATTGAACCCTTTAAGATTTACACTAATAAAGCTGAAACATCACATTAGAGCGATCTGCTGGTGATCACTTTGAACAACTACGATTCCAAGAAAAAGTGGTAAATTTACAGTTTTCAAAAAACAATTAAAATCAAAAAGTACCACTACCGAAAAAAAACTAACGGCATATATATCACGATGCTTTTATACAATAAACACAAAGAAATAAACAAGAGTCCGCCTCTGTGGTGTAGTGGTTAGTGTGATTACCTGCCACCCGCGGAGGACCGGGTTCGATTCCCGGCTCTGCCACGAAATTTGAAAAGTGGTACGAGAGCGGGAACGGGGTCCACTCAGCCTCGAGAGGTCAACTGAGTAGAGGGGGGTTCTATTCCCTCCTCAGCCATCCTGGAAATGGTTTTCCGTGGTTTCCCATTTCTCCTACAGGCAAATACCGGTTGGCACCTAACTAAAGGCCACGGCCGCTTCCTTCCCTCTTTCTTGTCTACCCTTCCCAACTTCCCATCCCCCCACAAGGCCCCTGTTCAGCATAGCAGGTGAGGCCGTCTGGGCGAATTACTGGTCAGCCTCCCCAGTTGTATCCCCCGACCCAGAATCTGAAGCTTCAGGACACTGCCCTTGAGGCGGTAGAGGTGGGATCCCTCGCTGAGTCTGAGGAAAAAACCGACCCTGGAGGGTAAACAGATTAAGAAGAAGAAGGAGAAGAAGAAACAAGAACAGTTTGTTTCTTAATTTTCGGTATCTATGCTGTTGTTGTGACTATACTTTGCTTATTGCGCACATAATATAAACTATTTTTTGTTTATCATAGTAAAACTTGTTTTCTAAATCGAACGGCTTACTTCCGTAAACTGATCCATTAAGATTTGTAAAGGATAGCTGCTTACGTTTATTTAGTGCCCTTGCGTGATGGATCATAATCTTTGTTAAAAGCTCTGTTAAATATGAGTTGCAAGAGCTGCAAATGAACTCACATGCTAACTGATGGCAAGGCAAATCTTTATTCCAACAGCCCCTATATTTTTTTCTCTTTTTTACATTGGGTGGGCATAGTTATACTTTATGTCTATATATTTTATTGTTCAACATGCTGACAATCTACACTATCGTCTCTTCCAGAAGGACATGAATTCTATTCAGAAAGTCGGATCATTTTGAACTAAAATTTCCCGTCCTAGGAGAGACCTAGCACTGAGGTTCACTCAGCCTACATCAAAAATATGAGTATGAGGTTTTAACATCTGGGGACAAAGGCGGCCATCCCACTCAGTGTACACTCTCTAGGTCTAGGGATCTTGAAGGCTGTGCTAGCTCAGGTCTGTGTATGCTGAATTGGCCTCGGTTTATAGTCAGACTAACAAAGTGTCTTGTCCGGCCCCGCGGTGTAGGGGGCAACGTGTCCGCCTGTCACCCGGCGGCCCCGGGTTCGATTTCCGGCTGGGTCAGGGGTTTTAAATTGTAAATTATTAATATCCCTGACCTGGGGGATGGGTGTTTGTGTCGTCCTTAACGTTCCTTTCCTCACATTCAACACTCTATACTTCCTCCATTCCAATTATACACAGGTTCGTATCACATGGTGCAAGTAGGGGCAAAATATCTCTATAGGTCGACGCCCCGAACAAATAGCATTAAGAAAAGTGTCTCCCGGGTTGCCTGTTTCTTTCATGTCCTAACATTCATTTCTCTGACAGCCTCGGTAGAATGTCTGTCTTGCCGGCCCTGTGGTGTAGGGGTAGCGTGCCTGCCTCTTACCCGGAGGCCGCGGGTTCGATTTCCGGCCAGATCAGGGATTTTTATCTGGATCGGAGGGCTCGTTCGAGGTCCACTCAGCCTACGTGATTAGAATTGAATAGCTATCTGACGGTGAGATAGCGGCCACGGTCTAGAAAGCGAGGAATAATGGCCGTGAGGATTCGTCGTGCTGACCACATGACACCTCGTAATCTGCAGGCCTCCGGGCTGAGCAGCCCTTCAAGGGCTGTAGTGCCATGGGATTTGTAGAATGTCTGTCTTCGGAGTGAGTGCGTGTGTGTATTCGTTTCATCCTCCTCCAAACACAAGTGTGGGGTCGGGGCGAGGTGATGCGTGGCTACTGGGAGAGTCGCTAGTGGTCCACCTTCCGATATTGGGCGCCGTCTGCAGTATCAAGCTCTACTCGGCATGCGGGGCTCTGCCGAAGGTTGACCAATTACTTTCCTAGCTATTCGTGGGGGCGATCCCTCTTCTTTCTTTCAACTTTCAAGGGTGGCGCCCTCAAAAGTGCGATTTTGAAAGATACATTCCAGTACACGTAGACTATGAAAGTGATGATCCTCTTCCTCGATTCCTGGTTGCTCCCAGTTTCGATGTAAAGAGTTTCCTAGACGAGAGTCCTTTCCTTATTAGTAACGAAGTCGACGGGATGTGAAAGCTCCGTGATGAACCCTTGTTTATACATACGCTGACTTAGTAAATGTCATGGCATAGTCACCTAATAGCGTGTGGGGCCTCCTCTGGCCCTGCGAACTGCAGTGAGACGCCATGGAAGAGAGTCGACAAGTCCCTGGTAGTCCTCTGGACGCAGCTGACACCAAATCGTTTGAAGAGCGGCCGCCAATGCTGGTCTGTTTGTGGGTGCAGGATCCATGGCACGGAGCCTGCGTTCCAGGACATTCCAGATGTGCTCGATAGGGTTCATATCGGGGTTCCTGGGTGGCCATGGCGGTCGTTGGACCTCCGTTGCATGTTCCTGGAACCATTCCCGGGCGACGTGGGAGCGATGTGGCGGCGCGTTATCATCTTGAAACACCGCAGAACCGTCTGGGCGCTGGAAGGCCAAAAATGGGTGGAGATGGTCTCGGAGCAGCTCATCATACTGTGTACCATTCAAAGTCTTTTCCAGAATAACTAGAGGGCCCATTCCATACCAGGAAAATGCACCCCAGTCCATAAAAGAGACACCAGCGCCCTGGACCACACCTTCAAGGCAGGCGGTATCCATCGCTTCATGTGGTCTGCGCCATACACGGTGCCTCCCATCGGCATGGTGCAGTTGAAATCGTGATTCGTCCGACCATATCACGTTACGCCATTGTTCCAGTGTCCATTCCTGGTGACTTGCGACAAATACGGGTCGTTGTGCCCGATGACATTGGGTTAACAGTGGCACCCGCGTGCGGCGCCGGCTCCTATATCCCATAGAACC
Organism: Anabrus simplex; assembly: GCF_040414725.1. NCBI lineage: Eukaryota > Metazoa > Arthropoda > Insecta > Orthoptera > Tettigoniidae > Anabrus > Anabrus simplex. The sequence goes on along the minus strand of NC_090265.1, from coordinate 598,015,031 downwards.
CATGTTCCTACGGATTATCCACTGGGAGACGTGTCTAGCACGGCCTGTGTTGAATTGAGCCGTGATTTGTTGCACGGTTGCCCGTCTGTCACTATAGGCAATCCGTCTCAAATGTCGCCGGTCACGGTCATCGAGGGTGGCTGGACGGCCGGTTGTTCGTCTGTTGTGGACGGCAACACCCGCATTCAACCATTCATGATACACCCTGGACACAGTTGATCGTGTGAAGCCGAATTCCCTCACCACTTCCGAAATCGCACTTCCCATCCGTCGGGCACCGGCCACCATACCGCGTTCGAACGGTGTCAGCTCACGACGACGTTCCATGTTACACCTTTCACATGCACAGCCACTGTTCACAAGGTCTCCTATACAACTGTCACTCGCACAGGGGGCGTGTTGTGCGCAGACAACACACCTGCACATCAGTGCTCCGCTATCCCATGACATTTGCTCAGTCAGTGTGCATCGTCGGCAGAACATTCTAGACCGCTACTTAATACCAAATTGTTCAGGAAGGTTGAAGTTACAACGCTAAAAAGAGAGATGGTCCACCTATTCAATAAAATGATAAACTGTTGCACAAATTAATGCCACAACATGTTTAATTTGGTTTTTGACCGGTTTCCACACATATCTATGTCATCATCAGCAGACAGAAAAAGGCAAGAAGTATACAATTATCAACACACAAAAAACACATTAAAGGATAACTGTAACACATATGACACTTTCTTGAAGAAGTGAAAATCGTAGTTCTTGTAGCACTTTTCCATGAAGATAATTTTTGTAGAGATCATAAGCAGTGTGATGTTCTTGAGCACTCTTGCTGCAGATCTTGAGGTTAAAAAGGATGCAGCACAATTTACAAAATTGTTGCTAGGTAACGAATAACATGATTTTGTTTTTGGTACTTCTAAAGGTGGATAGTGATATATATAAACTCCGGTAGTATATTGTAGGATATGAACTTATCAGTATTGATATTGATTTTTGAGATCTAAAGAAAAAGGAAATCAGTTAGAAATAAAAAATGAAAACAGTGAAAAAGTAATACTATGAGGCTTACTTTGTTTTAGCTTGCCATAAAGTATAAGAGAAAGAACAGAAGTTTGAGCACAGGTAGGGGATGGGGGGTTAGGGAGTAAGGGGAGTAATTTCAGGTGGATCAGGAGGGTGTTGTAGTAGGGACAAGTAGCACAAGAAGGTGTTGTGTATAACATGGAAGATCGATCACCTACTTGTCAACATGAAGCTTTTGAAAACTAAGATAAGGAAGTCAAAATGAGTGTTCGGTTTTTCAGACAAATAATTAAGGGTTTGGATTAAAATATTATCAAGGTGTATTAAACAATTTTCAGTGATATTAAGAATAGGGTCTTTGTTTAGGGTTGATAATTTCAATATCTTGGTCTAACGTAGTGAAATGACGTTTTTCGTCCTGCATGTGTTGCCCTATTGCTGAAAATTGATTGTATTTTATCGCGTTAACGTGTTCTCAATATCTAATTTTGAAGCTGCGTTCTGTTTGTCCAATGTAAGAAGAATCACAGGTATGCATTTAAAACGGTATACGCCAGATCTTGAAAATATATTAGTTCTGTTTAACGAACTGGAGTTATAAATCACTTCCATGTTTCTATTGTTAGTTCGAAATTTTGGAATTATGTTTTTTAAAGATATTGGCAATGCAGTAGACGTCTTCATTGAGAGTGAAGGTAAAGTAAGCTGCTGGTTTAAGATTGTCATTTAATAGCGTTGTATTTGTTCGGTGTTTAAATTTATTGATTATTCGTTCAATAAAAAGTCTTGTGTAACCATTACATTTGGCGATGGAACGTATGGTATTACGTTCTTTATTTAAATTATCTTTAGATAAAGGTATTTTGAAAGCGTGGTTAACCATACTGTTGTAAATGGCACACTTATGTGATTGTGGGTGTGAGGAATCTTGTCTTATGGTAGTAGCTGTTTGTGTGGGTTTCCTGTAAACCATATAAGATAAAGAATAAGGTAGTTTGCTAATTGCTATATTTAGAAAATTGATTGATCTGTTGGATTCAGTTTCAAGGGTGTATTTAATATGAGGATCATTCTCGTTGAGATTATTTAGAGTGGAGGAAGCATTAATAATCCTATAATCTAGAATTACCAATGTGTCATCCACATATCTTGCCCAAAAAAGTATATTCTTTGAAATTATCGTTGGTATCGATAAAAGTATGTTCAAAAATCTAAGTATATCTCTACCAGGATCCCCGATGCCGGTGATACCATTGCCAAGCCATCTTGTTGGTATATTATATTACCAAATGTGAAAAAATTGTTATTGACTACCAATTTCAAGACAGTCATGAAATCACTCAGGTGACTGTATGTATTCAAGTTTCTTTCAATAATGGGAAATAATTGTTTGGTATTAATGCTAGGGTACATGTTGACAATATCAAAAGAATGTAAAGAATGGTGTGGTTGAATTTCGAAGTTGTTTAGTTTTTCAATTAGCTCAATAGTGCTTTTAATAGATTTTTCGATTAAAACTTATAATTATTCTTTAGAAATTTCGGAATGAATTGGGATAATTTGTATAGCAGGCTGGGTCTGTAATTAATGATCGGGCGAATGGGGACATCAGCCTTGTGGATCTTAGGGAAAGCTTTTGCAGTTGGCAGACCCGGATTCATGTTCAATAACTTTGTTTTCTCATGATCGGTAAATAGGAAAGAGGTGTTCTTTAATGTTTGTTCAAGAAGACGCTGAATCTGTTGAATTGGGTGTTTCTTAATTATTGAAAAAGAATTATTGCAGAAAATGTTTTTGGTTTTTTCAATGTATTCAATTTTATCCATAACAACGGTCGTGTTATCTTTATCAGCTTGTAGGAGGGGCCTAGACCTGGGGGTATGTAGTATTTTTTAAATTTTAGAAGATGAATGGCGACTTGTCCACAGTAGAATAACACCCATGATATCCTCTTCCTGTTGGTGGGGGCGGTACTACAACTTCTACGTAATACCGACTTTTAAATCAATTTATTGAAAGAAAAACACCAGTCTACATTAGATTTTTGCCTTTCCTTGAGAGCTAGAGGGGCGCAGCGGCCCCCCTTGCCCCTATGGATGGGCGCCCTTGATCTTTATCAAGAAAAGATTCAACTTAATTGGGTGAGTTAACATTTTTCGATACGACATCCAGCAAGACGAAGCATCGGTCTAGACTGCAGCTGGAAGGAGACCTACGGGTTGCTGTTTCAAACATCCAACCAAGACTAAATCTACTTTCATCACAAATTCAAGCTCACCCGTCACACTAACTCAGTAATGTCAGAGAATTACCGAATTTTGAACCACGTACCTTTTTATTCTTCTGTTTTACTCTTTTTACGGGTGAAATGTTTAAACATAACAATTTTCAAATTCGCAGTTAAATGTTGAAAATTATATACGTTATTTCTACTGCCATTTATTAGTCATGAGCTTTCAAATGTGAAAAGCATTCCAAATTAACGCAAAGCAACACAGACGCCACAGCTAAAGAGAAAATAAATTAATGAAATAAACAAAATTTGTACAATTTCAATAACTGCACAGGCAGCCCTTGATTTTTATAAACAAGTAGTAATAGTTAACTTTCTACACCTTGGACCAATACAAAAGTATGACTTTTTTTTACAAAATGTTGAACTCTGATGTGCTCTAAGAATAGTAAATTGTGTGTTTTTATTATTATTATTATTATTATTATTATTATTATTATTATTATTATTATTATCATAACTGGTAGTTGCAGTAATTACACAGAAGCAGATATCGTAGATCACGTGATCTGTTTTGTGCGAAGTAGCCTATGAGAAGTGCTAAAAAGGAAAGAAGAATTAGGGCGCAATGGCGGGAGGGTAGGGGTGATAGATATTTCATGTTTGACAAGGGGGAACAACAGTAATAGTTTGAGAACCCCTGGTTTAGAGAAAGCCACCTTAAATTTAATTTTTAAATACCTATGTTATTTGTTCTCTTAAAAAGTACTAAATAACAAAAATTGTAGAGAATACAACTTCCGATCATTTATGTCCTAATCAGTTTTACCGTACCAACTATGATAAGAGTTGTGGTGGTGATGATTACTGTTTTAAGAGGGAGTACAATTAGGCAATCATCCTCTATATAATACTAATCAGGGAGACTAAATGGAAATGGTCCGACACTTCGAAAAATGTACGTATCGGCGTAAAAAGGCAAGGGCCACTAAGGGCGTGAAAGTGAAAGACACCCTAGGCCTCCATACGCAATACTTTCAGGGTCAGAAAAGAACACGGGTTGACATGGGAGATCGTGAAGGAACGATCACTTGAGGAATAAGGCGAGAGGGAAAGAAAGGAAAACTCTCTTTACATTAGATGCCCTAATATCACAAAGTCTGGAGAAAACTAAATGTGAAGGCCTACAATATCGAAGCTCATAAAAATGATCAACAATACCATTACATTGACTATTGTTTTCGTTTGTCTCTTCTGTTGCCACTCATCTCTGATGGATAGGATTACTGCTGCGTACCGAGTATAACAGCCTGCCTGAATATTGGCGGGAAGTAGCTGGGGAGGTATATAACTTTCTTCTTTAGCATGCCATTCCTCTGGTTAATAATTTTTTTGATACTACTGGTACGTAACACACTGGTTCATCATAGTATTCCAGCTATTGGACTCCTACTCTGAGGCTCTGACTGGAATGAGCAGTGTGCATAATTAAAGGAATAATGGCAGAGGAGTGTTCAGAGCTGTCTGCGGCCTGGTCATTCCAGCTCTAGAAATTTGGAAATTCAGAGATAGATAGACAAAGGGACAAATTAATATGTACATAATTAGATCAAGCACTCATCATAATTTCGATTATTTAATAGAGTAGAATAGGGTTGATTTGTTTATTCAAGTGCTTGAATTGTTTGAAATTATATGGAGCACGTTTTACTTAAAGATAAGATTAATATTCATTTTAGAAGTGCTCAAATGTAGTTTTCAGTTATCGGAAACTTTGTAGATATAAGACATGTTGTAAGATTATCCAGGTGCCATGGGATTTGAGATTTGTCTTGGGAGGACAGGGTGTTCCCATAAATTAACGGCAGTATGAAAATAAGGTTGCGGGTTCGAATACCGTTATTATGTCCCGAGCCATATGAAATCGGATCTTGGTGGTTCATATTTGGGAGTTAACATATGTGACTAAGTTCTAAAGATTGAAATTAAGATATATATATTTCAAAATAATAATAATAATAATAATAATAATAATAATAATAATAATAATAATAATAATGTGAAGAAGAATAAGAAGAATTTATTATATTATTTCTGAGAATAATAATAATAATAATAGTCGTAGGAATTGAAATTAAAATATAGAATTTTCAAATGAATAATAATAATTTGAAGGAGAATAAGAAGAAGAATTGATTAAATTCATTTTGAGAATAATAAGAATTGTGAAAAATGAAATTGAAACATTGAATCAGTGATGATTACGGGATACGATAATCATGATCTCTACTGATAATAATAATAATGAAATTAAAATATATTTTTTATTATTTCGGATGATGATGTTGAATGATACTAGGAAAGTCAGCTGGCGAAATAACGTAATAATGTCAAATTGTAAATAATAAGTTAAGTTTGTTATTTGTAAAGTGATGGCAAATCCCTACATCTGGACCATTAGATTAGAGTCTCTTTCTTGTTTCCTTCAGTTAACGATTAGCATATCTTGGTTAGGAACCCGGGGAGAATTTGTAGTATCCCGGGTTGGTCTCATCTCAATAATAGTGGAGACGATGACATGATTTATGTGATCGTGCCCACTTGGCCAACAGGTAATTGGTCCATGACCATCAATGGTCATTGTGTTAAAAAAGGGTCGATTCAGAAATCAACGGTTCCACCGCCCAAATGGATGGGTGGTCAAAAGTGTAAAATATGATAAATTTTCAGGAATTATTTGCCAAATAACCGGAAAATTAAGGGTCGACGAATTTTGTTGTGTGTAAAATTTTTCAAGTTAAATAAAATGTTCCGTTAGCATTTGCAAGGGAACAGTTCCAGGTTCTTCTTCTTGTAGAATAGTAAACCCTTGGTGACCGTTTAAATATCCGTCCCCATTCCTAGGACGGAGCATTCATATTTTTCCCTTTGATCTGATTTAATATTTTTATGTGTTTTTTTATGATGAGCCTCAAAGTTAATGATTAGAGTGTCCCGTTCAACCCTGTAGTACTGATTGGATGACGCCCATACGTTTAATTGGAGACATTATATCTTCATACATTTTTATTGTTTATTAGTTGCGATAGATTCGGACCGTAACACCCCCTGAGATAAATGCTGGTTGGGACTCAGGCTTTGAGCGGGTACAAAATATATATATTAAATACTTTTTGCGAAACATAATGCAGGTGTTGTTCGATTTTTAATATCAATCCTACCCTACACAATGTCCTAAATTAACTAGTAGTAATAATGTTGACTTGTAAGTTTTAGCTTGTGTTATGCAGTAGAAGAAAGGAGAGGTAGGTGTTCCAAAATTCAAAAATCAAGTTTTAAAGTACATACTCTTTATTAATCCATGAATTGAAGTTGTTATTAAAATCAAGCCTTTTGACATATAGTTTATTTCCACAAAGGCGTATAACACATTCGATTGAATAGTGGTCAGGATATTTTGTTTTCTGCCGTTCTTCGATGTGGAATCCTCCTTGAATAGTCTGTCCTGAAAGATCGCGAAGTAAATACGTAACTGAATGAATAAGCTTAACACTCCAGATTTGAAAAATATCTGTGTTCCAGTTAGGTGTATTTCGTTTTGCAAAGATAGACTTGTGTTTGCTGATGAGAACGAAATCACCTTTTTAAAGCGATGGTGGCGCGGATCAGCCTTTTTGATTACAAGACGAATAGCGTCTAAGCGTGGTGTACTCTTGGTAACAATACTTGGCTTTGTGCCGATAGTCCGATGAAGTGTATCGTTGTAGGTAGACACGAGTCTCGGTAGCAGTTCAATCCAACGATAAGAACATTTTGCTGTAAATTCTCACCACATCATTCTTTTGAGTGTACGACTAAAGCGTTCTACAACACTTGCCTTGAGATTGCTATAGGCCTACGTAGAGCAGTGATGAATGCCAAGTAACTTGAGGTAAGAAGAAAAGTCCTTGTAAAATTCTTTACCTTGATCGGTTTGAAGAAATCTTGGGCAGCATTTTGATGTCCATCTTTAATGCACAGGTTGTGCAAAAGCAAACTTAGAGCACCCAGCGATGACAGTAAGTAGATACTAATACCGCTTATTGCTGGAGGCATATGGAATCATTTTTACTAAGTCTGCTTGCCAGAGTTCATCTTTTCCACGTGTAATAACGCGTCTGCGGTAGTAAGTGTGACGAGCTGGGTTATGCAATTCGTGTGCGATGCTTATATTTATGGGTGAGGTCTTATCTTGACGAGTCATTACTGAATAATACCCGCATGACGTAATTCTCTCTCTACTTCTAGAATTTCCGATTCGTGATCTGTGTGAACAGCATCTTGCGTAACTCATGGAAGTTGTAAGCCTTCTGCGAGTAAGTTAGGGTCAATACGTCTACATACGGCAAAAAAGGCTTGTAGATAAAATTAAGACCACGTGCAGTCGGTTTACATTTTCATTACCTATTCAGAAAAAGGTGTCATCATAGCGAATGCAGTAGGTTTTGTCAGTTTTTCCTGTAGAGAGTTTTCTATACAAGGAGCAAAGTATGATCCACAGGTATTTTGATTGAAAGTCTTGACTTATTACGATACTCTGGTGTGATCATAACCTCAGACAAAGAAGGTAGATCTTGTGTTGATGTAGTAGGTTGTTTCAGCAATAACATCTGCAGTTACAAACTTAACTCGCTTAGATAGTGAAGTATCGTTAAGTTCCTCTTCCTCATCCTCTTCTTCATCCCTATCCTGCTTATCCTCTTCTTCATTCTGCTTCTCTTCTTTTTCTTCTTCTGACTTTTCTTGTTCTTGATTCTCTTTATCATGAGATGTTTGCATAGAAACATAACTCTTAGTAGACTTGGGCAATGAAGTAGAATTAAAAATTTCTTTCAGTGGTATACCTAGTTGCGTTTAAAAAAATAAATCACTGTCTGGATGAATACCTCTTAAGCTCTTGAAATTTTGTCTAACATTGTTTCGAGCACGGATTATATGTTGTGTAATCTCTTGCTGATGTTTTCATGATGACCGTTTTTGATCAAGTGGAGTCTGTAACTCTGCATTGATGCACATAAATGCACAAAATCCATGCGATACAGTCCATAATGAACATCACTTTCTTTATAAATAACTAAAAACTGTAACGATGTGATGGCCAGTATGTAGCACACATACTTTTAAAGTCATTGAATGTCATATCAGTATTAACATGATCATCGTATATATGTCGCATGTTGCGCTCATCTTGCCGAAAAAGCACAATCATATTTGTGTTGTCGCGTATCAACTGCTTAGTCACACGAGAATAGGTTTGACATAAATAGACGCAATCTACAAATTTATGACGTCCCATAGTAAAGTACGTGCGAATAACGTTTTGCTGTTTTGTAGCGATATCGTCAAAGATTATAAGAGATTTGGTAAGCACATTATCCGGCGATGGTACTTGCTCATGTGCATCAAATTATAAACATTTCGAGCCATCTTTAAGCAGATCGTGCATACAGTTTGTAGAATAGTATATAGCGGTTGATAGAGTGACTGTGCGAAAACGTAAATATTCTCGAAGCGTGTGCCACTTAAAGAGGTAACGAGTGTGAGTAAAAGATTTGTCTTCCCGCATCGCGTTGGGCCAGTTTTAATACATCGAATAGTAAAAGGAAACAATATTCCATGGCATCTTTGTGTAGTTGTACCAGAACTAGGTAAGAGATGTGGCACGATGTCACTAACTGGTAGTGTATCTTGCTGCTTTACAATCTTCATGGCAACTGAATAATAAAGTAGCCCATAGTAATATATATATCAAATGAAACAACATGTAAATGTCAGTTCATAAATCGCTCTTGACGAGTAAAGGCGTGTACAGAATGGTGAAACAACGATATCCAAACGTTATGAAGAAGAAAACTAAAACTGTTGGATGGAATGAAGTTGTAAAGGCTGCACGAAAAACTGCTCGAGGGGAATGCAATCCGCAAGTAGCCATTACTAAGGCACTACGCACAGCAAGAGTGAGAATTTCTCCAAAGTGTAGAGCAATGTTTTGTAAACGTGCACGAATTATTCCTGTATCAAAACAAGGAAGATTTCTTCGTGCTATTTTTGCAGGACTAGCAGCTTTAGGGTTTTTGCTGGGTGGTGCTAGTGCTGTATCAAGAACTGTTAAGACTGTAGAAGAAGCGGGAACAACAGTTGAAAGAGAGTCAACGTCATAACAAGACAATGGAGGCAATTGCATTACGAGGCAAAGGCGTACCATGAGGCTAGCGCCATACAAAAAAGTGCTTGGCGTCTACATATCACCAGAAAACGTCTACTAAATGCATTGCCACATCGAGCTCTAACTCACGAAGAAGTTTTTACGCTTACTAAACAACTAGGAACTAATTATTTTCGCGGTGTGTATATGCGCGATCAACTGCCAGCATGCCCACGTGAACGTGCAAGTGCTGTAATTAACTTAGATAACACTCGCGGACCTGGAACTCATCACGTTGCCTACGTAAAACATAAATCTAAAGTATGGTATTTCGATAGCTACGGAGACTTACCTCCACCATTAGAGCTCGTGCGTTATTTGGGAAACAGTGAAGACATTGTTTACAATAAAAGCCGTGTGCAAAATTTCAATACACGCATGTGCGGACGATTATGTCTTATGTTCTTATATAAAATCCAGACAATAGACAAAGAGTATCAGCGTACACGTGATGACCAACGGTGTAAGAACGTTCGCTGTACGCGGAAAAGGACCTGAAACAACCGTCTACTTTAATCCACCGACTGAACTTGGTCATCAGCCACACAGTCTTGGACTTGTGTCGTTTGAAAGCTACAATAAAATTTATAATGTGCGTGATGGCGTAAACAAGTACTATTACGATGAGTTTGTGCTTAAGCTACCTTCAGGCAGTTATTCAGTAGACGATATTCATGACTAAATTGAAAGTACGTTAATTGAACAGTTTAGTGATGAGAGTTTTAGTAATAATAGTTACAAGTTCTCAATTACTGTGAGCAACATCACACATAAATGTACACTGACTGACAGAGCAAATGCAACACCAAGAAGGAGTGGTCAGAACTTTATGCCAATTGCAGGGTAGACTGACGTCACTGAGGTATGCTCATGATGTGAAATGCGCCGCTGTGCTGCGCACGTAGCGAACGATAAATGGGACACGGCGTTGGCGAATGGCCCACTTCGTACCGTGATTTCTCAGCCGACAGTCATTGTAGAACGTGTTGTCGTGTGCCACAGGACACGTGTATAGCTAAGAATGCCAGGCCGCCGTCAAGGGAGGCATTTCCAGCAGACAGACGACTTTACGAGGGGTATGGTGATCGGGCTGAGAAGGGCAGGTTGGTCGCTTCGTCAAATCGCAGCCGATACCCATAGGGATGTGTCCACGGTGCAGCGCCTGTGGCGAAGATGGTTGGCGCAGGGACATGTGGCACGTGCGAGGGGTCCAGGCGCAGCCCGAGTGACGTCAGCATGCGAGAATCGGCGCATCCGCCGCCAAGCGGTGGCAGCCCCGCACGCCACGTCAACCGCCATTCTTCAGCATGTGCAAGACACCCTGGCTGTTCCAATATCGACCAGAACAATTTCCCGTCGATTGGTTGAAGGAGGCCTGCACTCCCGGCGTCCGCTCACAAGACTACCATTCTCCACAGCATAGACGTGCACGCCTGGCATGGTGCCGGGCTAGAGCGACTTGGATGAGGGAATGGCGGAACGTCGTGTTCTCCGATGAGTCACGCTTCTGTTCTGTCAGTGATAGTCACCGCAGACGAGTGTGGCGTCGGAGTGGAGAAAGGTCAAATCCGGCAGTAACTGTGGAGCGCCCTACCGCTAGACAACGTGGCATCATGGTTTGGGGCGCTATTGCGTATGATTCCACGTCACCTCTAGTGCGTATTCAAGGCACGTTAAATGCCCACCGCTACTTGCAGCATGTGCTGCGGCCGGTGGCACTCCCGTACCTTCAGGGGCTGCCCAATGCTCTGTTTCAGCAGGATAATGCCCGCCCACACACTGCTCGCATCTCCCAACAGGCTGTACGAGGTGTACAGATGCTTCCGTGGCCAGCGTACTCTCCGGATCTCTCACCAATCGAACACGTGTGGGATCTCATTGGACGCCGTTTGCAAACTCTGCCCCAGCCTCGTACGGACGCCCAACTGTGGCAAATGGTTGACAGAGAATGGAGAACCATCCCTCAGGACACCATCCGTACTCTTATTGACTCTGTACCTCGACGTGTGTCTGCGTGCATCGCCGCTCGCGGTGGTCCTACATCCTACTGAGTCGATGCCGTGCGCATTGTGTAACCTGCATATCGGTTTGAAATAAACATCAATTATTCTTCCGTGCCGTCTCTGTTTTTTCCCCAACTTTCATCCCTTTCGAACCACTCCTCCTTGGTGTTGCATTGTCACTGTCAGTCAGTGTATTTTGGGTCTTCATTCAAGATTGACTTCAAATCACAACCTGATTCGATTGGTCCATTGCTTGGATTTTCACCAAGCGAGCTCATGCCGAACGTAAGTTATGAGTCTGATCAACCTATAACACTCTTCGATGATCATCATGTAAACATTACTTGTATAGTAATCAGCAACCTTCACACGTCCTGCACGACTTTATTGTTACACGAGAAAGTGGTTATACTATTCATGACAAACCGTGTTTATCATCCTGTATCTATAAAACACATTTGTAACATCACTCTTAGGCTTGTGAATAAGCATAATCTGCTCAGTGATTTAGATCGACACACGTACGTAACTTACAAATTTCATCTTAAACCAGTATGAGAAAAATGTAAAAAAACACGGTATACAGTCAGGAGACTCGTGCGAAGACTCAACGATTTTAAAGATGGCCATAAGCAGATTCTCCTAGATTTAGGTTATACGCTACTACAAGAAAATGGAAGAAATGCTGGACGTTATGAACACAGTATAAATCATGAAGGTGTAGTACGAAGTGAGCTTCATTCTCATCTACCTTTTACGTTTAGACGCAATAACAATGATGAAATTCGCTTCATCATTAATCAGCAAGATGTATACACCCTACCACACGAAAGCTACCTCTATATTGGAGGACACTTAGATGAGGCAGATGGATGTGGGCCAAGCATATCTCAACTAAGCAAACATGGTCTAGCTTTTCTCTTTTCTGAAGCGGGTTACGAAGTAAATACTGTGGAAATAGAATATTGGTATTACAAGTGCAATGAAACTCTACCCTTCTTATAGTGATGAAGAAAGTAATCTTTTTCGGATGGCAGGATGGTGTCCGAAAGTTAATAACGACTGTATGATTAATCAGGGCACTACTTTTTCTGGTATGTTACCATTAAATCACATTCTCAGCTTTGCTGATGATTTTAGACCTATTAAAATCAACGCAAAACAAGAGCTGATTCTGATCCGTGATTGAAGTGATTACAATTTTCTTAAAGCAGCAGAATCACCAGTAGACTCGAAAATTGCTCTTCATCGTATATTGTGGAGCATTCCACATGTAAATTATCTGATCGAGGAAAAATTCGATTGCTCAAGATTGTAGAATATGATGCACCATTACCTATACGTTTTTGAAGTTGGGAGCTGCATAAGTACCCTATGTTACCACCTACAAACAAGCATAGCTGGGCTGCTAAAACCAATGTCGCGTCTTACTGAAAAGCCTTTGTATATTATATGTGGATTTCAAACCCATCGTAAATTCAGCCATGAGAAAGATAGCTCAAAGTGTGATCACTATACATTAATAAATAATATACTATATCTCAACGGAATTACGTATCCCTACGAAAACATGGACATTCATTTTGTGGACAAATAAATTTGGGTTGCTCTATGACATGTTTTGTAAATTCCAGTCATTATATTATCAGAAAGAAGATCGTTCGCTATTTTCGCCTTAAGAATTTAAAAATAAAGCACCGATTGTAGTTATAGACTGTTCTTATCGTGAAGAATCTATAAAATAATCTCATGTCGATATTCGTTTATAACTTGAAACATCCGAAAATATTCCTGCTAACAGAATAGCATATTGTCTTATTATTCGTATGAGTGATGTCACTTACTCTCCACCAACAAATATTTTTACAAGACTATAAATAAGGATAGCCCTTCATCATGATCATTAATGTGTGCTTCTACACCGCACACTATGGAACGGAAAGAAGAAAAGCATTCACGGTTACACACAATCGCCTTGATAACAAACAAAACTGTGAATGTGCATCCAGTTCGCCTACCAGCGAAATAAATACGCTGCATCTTATTTACCTCACTCAAGTAAGTGAGGCTATTAAGATGTTTTATAAACATAGAACCTAATATCAGATGCCAAAACAGCTAATTCAGTGTTTACCACCGGGATTTTTATCTGCATACTCTGCTCCTTTCATAGGTGTTTTTTGAGACATCCTACCTCTCCACAGTAAATGTACGTCGATGTAGCTTCATGCAGACGCTGTCGACTTCATTACAAGCATCGAGGTGAAAATGGTTCGGATGATTGGGGTGGTTCTAATCTGAAGATTTTAAACTGTAGACAGTGTATGATTGAACTTTTTCCCTTCTTTGCAGTGCCTGATAATGATTCTGAAAGGAACTAAACACATGGATGACATCAAGGTAAGAACAGCATCAACTACTTTGCGAAGCATAACATGCATAGTATAACATTTTTTGAAAACTTAATTTCATAAACAATAAATATTATGTTTAATTTGAATGTTGCAGGGGGCATTACAGTTTTGGAAGCATGCTACCTCATTACAGTAAGGTGTTAAGGAGTACAGCAACCTTGTGAGAAGCATAACAAAGACTGTAGTATAACCGGTAGTAGTTTGTTTAATTTTGTAAATAATTACACAATAAATATTTCATTAACATTTAAATGTTCTTATTGCATACCTTTTGCCACCTCACACCTATGAAATATTTCCTAGTCGTCGCCATTTTATTTTTATGAAAAAGTAGGTGGAAGAACTTCCAATTCTCTTTATAACACAACCGTTGTTCGTCCCTTACCACGCTGCAATCCAACCTCCCTTAGTCATCTCTTGTTCTTTTCGATGTTATTCGCACAGTATCCCCTTGCTTCTAGACATATGCCTAAATAATGTTCCAAATTAGTGCCTATGTTATCCGTCATACACGAAGTTTGAAAAGTGGTACAAGGCCTGAAACGGAGTCAACTCTGTCACAGGTGGACAACTCAGCACAGAATGCGTTTCAGGAGGAGGAGCAGGAGGATAAGGAGCAAGTCAAATTCTATGAGGAGGAGGATGAGGAGGTAGATATATGCTACTAGTAATATAAGGATAGAACTCTCTCTGTTAGGAGGAGGATATTCACATAGATAAGATAAGGAAGTAAAGGAAATACATAGTATAAAGAGCGTTAAGTACAAATGTTATTTGTAACATGCTATATCTTGCATAAGAAAGATAGATTTTAAAGGAAATGCGTATTCACGTGACAATCAGTTCTACTTTTAACAGAAGATCAGTTGTTGTTATTCCACTACCTCACTAAATAGTCGTAAGAGCGCACCGTTATGTCTCTAGCGGCATATTTGTTTACTGTAACTCTCGAAGACGCCGCGAGAGTGCGCTGATATGTCTCCTCTCCCCCCTTCCACACAGCTGAGCCACGATCGAACCTCTGAAGTTTGCGACGGAAGGCTAGCGTCTCAACCGTCTGAGCCATTCAGCCTGGCAGGGTAAGGTATGTGGTGGTATACAATTTCTAATTACTAGATTGTGTGCATAAAAAGCCTGGATTAAATTCCAATCCTCTCCACAGTGCTCATATGGAGTGAGGGCATATAACGCTGTTGATGATTATTTGCCCGTCGGATGGAGACGTAAAACCTTGAGCAGACCTCTCGACGCTGTTCGACAGGAGAAGGCTATATGCGACTACCAGGTTTTACCCTCTCCCTACCCACTATCATATATCATGTCATTTATTTCATTATCTTTTCTGATGAGGTTGACGTCAGGAAGGGCATCCAGTTGACAGATTCATGTCACCACAAACCCGACACCGTAGAGCAACGGGACACGGAATGGGCACAAGTTAGGTTATAACGTCACGCACCCTTAGCCAGCAGTCCGCAGTTCAAATCACCCACGCTGTGACGTCACAACTCTGTCAGGAGAAGGCCTTCACGTTCGGTTATGTAGAGATAATCATGCATTTTAAATCGCCCGCGCTTATTACGCCACAGCTCCGTCACTCCTCCAAGGGGAGACGGGCAAAGAGCCTGTGTGTGAGTTTTGGTTACCGTTCGTGTCCAAGGTTAGGTTAACATACGTGTTAACCACATCTACAAGTCACCTCACCAGTTCGGCTCCTCCAAGGGAAGCTAGTAAATAGCCTGTCTGAGGTTAGGTTGGCGTTCCTCGTAGTGAGGTTAGGTTAACACGTCATCATGGCGTCATAACCTCAATTACCAGTCACTTAACCGATTGCATTCCTCCATGGTGAACGTGTGTGTGTGTGTGTGTGTGTGTGTGTGTGTGTGTGTGAGGTTAGGTTAGCGTTCGTGCGTAATGTTAGGTTAACACGTCATAATGACATCTTAATCTCATCTGCAGGTCACCTAACCGATTTGTAGCTACTCTATGGGCGCCCGATCAATTCGGCTCATCCAAAGGGGTCCGTGACTTTTCCGACTCGGCTCCTCGAACGGGGGGCCGTACGATTCGGCTCCTCCAAAGTGGCCCGTGAGGTTAGCATTGCCCTCATTCGTAAGGGCATGACGTCATAATCTCACAGAACCTTACATAATTTTGTGCTTAAACTATCTTCACTTTCGTAGTTAGAGTGCAGTTCAATTAGTTCTTCAGACGGCGGAGTATTGACTTTCTAAATATTTTATTACTGGGACAAACACATGCTTAGTAACAGACATTCCAAAGTGGTACTGGACTGGTTGGAAATGGCACTACCTGGCATGTCCCACTTCGAGTAGCTGTAGTAACGTTTGTGTACCAGTAGTGATATGTCACTCTAGGACTGAAAATGTGTCTCACAAGTTTGATGGTTCTCCCATTGTTGAACACCGTATTTTCTAGTATTGTTGGGAACCGTGCATCTATGAGAGAATCTTACATTATTAATTTTAGCCGTGGAGAAAGAACAGACACCATCGAACTCGTAATGGTAGATGGTAAATTAAATGATTGACTTTAAGACATTAAGACAGAACTCCTGACTCCAAAAAGAATACGATATCCCTTCCATTGAAGATGATATCCTAAACAGGTATAACTTCGTAAACGATCGACCATAGGAAGTATGTTCATAGGGAAGCTTTGTGTTGTACTACCGTATCTACCTACCCATTACGTCCCACATTTTGGGAGTATTTCCAGTTCTAAAGACCGTCACGGGCTAAATTATCGTCACAATCAGCAACAGCTAAGCAAGAGCGTGGATAGCGATGAACTGTAGAGTCAACAATAATCTAAAGTGTAATTTCTTTCTGATCACTGGGAAATTCTGTGACACGTAAAATTTGTAAAAGTTCAGTCCATCTCACGCAGCATTAGTGCCATGGTTACCGCTTGCATCGGCAATATCTAGCGGTATGACTTTCCTATGTTTACTTCTCGCAGACGACTCACCGATGACGAAACACAAAGCTGCCAACCACTGTACTTCGGAACTAGTCCATCTGTTAGCAAAGGGGGTCTGGGGGGGGGGGGGGTAAGCCCACAGTTAGGGTAGGGCATGGATAAGACCATTGGTCTGGATTGGTTATGGTATTGAGCCCTGGACCACAATTACCTTTCTTTTCACATGTTAGGGTACTTAGCCCTTGACCACAATTACCTTTCTTTTCACGTATTACGGCACTTTGCCCTTGACCACAATTACCTTTCTTTTCACATATTACGGCACTTTGCCCTGGACCACAATTACCTTTCTTTATTGGTCTGGATTGGTTATGGTACTGAGCCCTGGACCACAATTACCTTTCTTTTCACATGTTAGGGTACTTAGCCCTGGACCACAGTTACCTTTCTTTTCACGTATTACGGTACTTAGCTCTGGACCACAATTGCCTCTCTTTTCACATGTTAGGGTACTTAGCCCTGGACCACAATTACCTTTCTTTTCACATATTACGGTACTTAGCCCGGGACCACAATTACCTTTCTTTATTGGTCTGGATTGGTTATGGTATTGAGCCCTGGACCACAATTACCTTTCTTTTCACATATTACGGTACTTAGCCCTGGACCACAATCACCTTTCTTTTCACATTACTACACCACGGCATTCTATGTGGGTTACTGGTCAGTAAATGATACGATTGATAGCAGCAAAGCCTACTACGTCTTTTTTCGTACATAGCGCCTCCACAACGAGTGTCTAGTGGTACTCCAGTCCTTGCACCAAACAGAGAGAGCGTATGCCCAAACTTTCGCCTCTTCTTTTACCCATAGATTTCGAAAAGTATGTGTCCCGGAACGAAGGCAGTGGTAAATGTATAATTTTGTTCCATCTACGCGTGTTTTTACACCTGTGCACCTTATGAAGGAAAAATCGTTTGATTTTCTACGGTTTCTTTTCAGGGCCTAAAAACTGTGAAAGAAGTAAACCGTTTCTGTTCGGAATATAGGTGAATATCATGGATCTCTTTGAGATGTTGACCTATGCTTTTATCTGTAGGTGATGTAAAATCGCAAATACAACAATTCAATTTCTTAATCACCAACGAGGGAAGTAGCAATTGACGGATCCTTCGTTGATGCTGTCTAAGACCTGAGAAGTCAGCAAATAGTTTGTCACACAAATTACACCGATGTTGTCCGTCTCCCTTACATTTTATCTAATTTACTCACTTTTTAATATGTCTGTGTAAACTTCGGGTGTATTCTTACTGCCGGTCACACTCCGAACTCTTAAACATTATGTAATCATGATTGCCACTTCTCGCTAAAAGCAACCAACGACTATATCTCACTCGTCATATCTACTAATGACTGGCCTAGAACGCGAAGGAAAATATATTTACGCGTCCAAATAGTTGCTATTTTAGGTTTTGAGGAGAGGGGAACTAAATGCACGCGCCCTAACTTGTAAACTTACTACAGCATTATCATTTTGAAGTATTTCATACACTTATATTAATTTATAAAATTAGAAATCGTATCGATCTTATAAGAAAGTTGATTAATTAGCAAATATTTTGAAGAAAT
This sequence comes from Anabrus simplex, assembly GCF_040414725.1. Classification (NCBI taxonomy): domain Eukaryota; kingdom Metazoa; phylum Arthropoda; class Insecta; order Orthoptera; family Tettigoniidae; genus Anabrus; species Anabrus simplex. The sequence continues at coordinate 597,996,542 of NC_090265.1, read as the reverse complement.
GCAATGCTAATTATCAATATAGGCATACATAAAACTACAGGTATTTCCTCCTTAAATTTCTAGCGCGTAACCCTGGGATTGGGGAAGGAGATGTGTCACCGAAAGAAGAAGAGGAGAAAGTTCGCGCATGTGCCCTTTCCGTTTGGTGCAAGGACTGGACTATCACTAGACACTCGTCGCCTTCCACATCTAGGCAGCAGTGCATCTGTCCATTGTTGATACAGAAAACATATGTAATTCTATTGACATGGCATCGTGTGATGGATGCGTTATTAATGTTAAAAGTTTAATTATTAGTGAATGAGAAGTTCAATCGTGTTGTTTTTTCATGTCGTCGCCGAGTACAAGGGGTCGGGAATATGTTTGGCATGCCAGTGCTAGAAAAAAATACTTTCTTTGTATGGTTTGTAGTGTTTAGAATCGTTATTACTGCATCGAAACATCTCAACTATTTCAACATGTTCTTATATAATCGTGGCTGGCGGTGGCACAAATGGACTGTGCCATCGCCTGAAGATTTACGCTATGAAATGTCACGGCCATACTTCAAGATAGCCAGATATTGTTAATCTTATTTGTTTCATATGATCATTCTTTTATATTGCCTCACTCTTAGGTCTTTTCATCGCGTAAGTTGGTCATAATTTCTGCCTGTATTGAATTATGGAAACGGCATTTCATTGGACTAGCCTTCAACCAATGGCAGTGTCCATTCGCCCACCGTCAGCCATGATTACTATGCTATAAACTTGCGTGAGTAAAAGCCGAGTTTACACGAGGACAGTATGCAACGTATGCAAGACAGGACAATATTGCATTGTCCTGTGCTCCGTGAACAGTTAGTTCCCTTGCGCAGGACAAGACAATATCAAGTCGTCCGCTTTCCATCGTCAAAATGGTCCACGACGCCGTGCTCTTCAAGGAAAATTAAGAAAATAGATTCATATCTTATACGAAGATGTGTTCGATATAGTTGAAGACGTTATAACTAAAAATAAGAAGAGACTGTGGTTACGGAAATGGTTGTCACGCAGATCTTCATTAGGATCGTCTGTTTTATTATTAGAAGAAGATCCTCAATAATATAAAATGTGCATGAGGATGTCAAGTGAATGTTTTTGAAGACCTTCTGAGGAAGGTCTCACCGATGATTCAATGTAACGATACATTAATGAGAGAAGCAATACCCACCAAAAAACCCCTACAAATTACTCTAACATACTTATCAACAGGACAATAAAAGCGATGGTGGGGGGGAAGGCATTGTCCCGATAGATAGGAAGCGAGGCTAACTCGTAAGACAGTAGCTTATTCATTGTCCTGTCCTCGGCTAGTTCGTTCACACGAGGACAATATTGTTTTGGCTCACTGTATTGTCCAGTCTACTGTCCTCGTGTAAACTCTGTGTAAGGCTGAACTTTTACCCAATCTTATATTGTTTCCATACGAGGTTTCAGATAGTTTCGCAGTGCGTTATCTGCATTCATGAATTGTAAGTAAGTTCTTCTAGTTAATAGGTTATTGTGTAATAAACGTTGTCGGGATTTCGAGAACTGTGTCATATTATCTGTGATTTCCGAATGTTTTTCTTTTTTCTTTTGCCAAACTATTTCACAAAGAAATACTAAAATACTCATAGCTATCCCTAGCATCAGCCAACAGAAAGTTCCTTCCAGATGTGACATAGATAAAGGAGTATCATTATCTTCTTCATACAAATCCTTATGCTTTTCTGCGAACGATCTGCGAGTCAACTCATTCCACCACTTAATGACTGTTCCGGACTCTGTCATCTGACTGATAAGTTCATCGAATCTTGACAGCAGAATATTATTTTTTGTGAAGAACATTGCTATGTTAATGGTCAAAATCGGCGCATTTAATATTTTTATCATCTCCTTCCCATTTACAGTAAACTTTTGGCGAAGTTTATAGTTAGCGTAAGTTTTTGAAATTGCTACTGCCATGTTCTTGTCGAATGCTGCATTAGCTATACAGTTATCAATATCGCTACAATTTATGTGTCTCGTTAATATTCTGTCATATTTAGACTCGTTTATCATTTTAAGATATGGCACTAATTCTTTAAGCATCCCGAAACTGAGTTCACTCTCAAGTAAATCCTCTAGACTGGACAAAGCAGGCAATAAACCTGGATTTGCTAGAACACTAATAAGAGATGACTGATAGGCAGAATTAATTACCAAAGAACAAAACACCCACATGATGAAGAAAGTCCTAAGAAATGGGTAGCTTGGCTTGTACACCACACTTTCTCCTAAAAGTATTGAAAGAGTAGTCATGAAGTTAAGTGTCATTTCCTTATAAAGCGCCGATTCTTGTGAGTAGTCATGATCTGTTTTATACACAGATCGGCTGCTGGCAATACCGAAACAAATACATGATACAAGAAAGTAACTTACTAATACAGCAATCCACAAATCGAATTCAAATACTTTAGATAGGCTCATCCAATGAGGATATGGCTTAGCTGTTGGCACTATCCATATAACAGAGTCGACCATGTATGTTCGAGTGGCGTCCATCGGTTCATATATTCCCGTTATAGCACCGAGGCCACCAATTATGACGCTCGCTTTACCAGACACAATGTCAGGAATCATCGCGAACCACTTGTCTGGTGACGGAGGCAAGTAACTAAGTGTAAAGTTACTTCTTTCTGCTATTGTCTGGATCATTTTTATTTCAAGACCTTGATCAAATTCTACTGTGTCGTTAACTGCTGATATTTTTGGATCTAAGACAAATGGTGGCCACGGTATAGCGGCAGCAACAACACGGCATCCATGAAGATTCCTAATTTTACTTGGCGGAAAGGGATTTCTTTTGATAAGCACGTATTCATTACAGCGGTCGACGAGAACAGTTTCCTGTACAGGTCCTCCACAGTGATGATGTGAATTATACGGAAACCACGAGAACAAAGCTATTTCCGAGCTGTTCATTGGTATTGCTACCACACTTTCGGAAATGTTCCTGCTCCACAGTTCCTGAAGTAGGTCTTTGGGCAGATTAGGATCCCAAGAATACTCGGAACTTACCACAGCGGCAAGGTAACGTGTCCTCGAACTCCACGAAGCCATTTGAACCAACAAGTCTAACTGCAATCTTATAGTATTCCTAGGAACTTCCGAATACAATAACAAAACCACAAGCGATGGTCTCTTTTCATATGCTTCGAAATTCATACTAACTGATTCTCTCACAACCGTTAACGTTTCATGTCTACTTTGATATATTGCTCGTATGACAACATCGATATTTTCAGTGTGTAAGAAGTTATTTGAGGCAACCAGTAGAATATCCCGTCTTCCACTTTTGAGGGTATCGACTACACATCGGATACAACTTCCCAGCATGGTCGTAGTCACATCGTTGTCACATAAGGCCAGTTGTAGATCGATAGCCATTAAGATAATACGGATCATTGAGCCAGAGTCCACCTTCATCATTCCTGAAAACAAAAAACAAAAACGTCCTTCAGCTTATTCCAGTTATATCTGAGGTTGCTGGAGTCACCCAGGCTCATTTTGTTTCCAACCGGGGATTTAAGCCCGGATGCCCTTCCTGACGCCACGTGATTTTTGAGATGAATATCTCAACCCACGATCGACCGAGATTCGAACCTCAGCCTTCCGTGAGGGAAGCCAGCAGCTAAGCCACTGAGCTAATCACGCCTCTCTCTGTCATTCCTGAAAAGAAAAGATAATAATATTAAACATTCATACAGGGTGTATCATTAATAGTACAAATTGAAACAACTGTAAGTACACAACACTAGAAGCAAGAAAGTCTTAGTAAACGAAATTTTGACACTTGAACGGAGAGACACTTGCACGGAGGCCCAAGGAGGGTTAGAATGCGGAAGTAGGACAGGAGAAGGCCCACCCGATAAAAATATAGATAGACAGATAGATAGATAGATAAATAGATAGATAAAAGCCTATAGAGTTCATTTTTGCAGTTGATATCTGGTGACAACTGGTGTTCCGTGTTGAACTGCTGATAATAATTGTTCTACAGCAACTGAATTCACCAAGACCATCAAGGGGAAACCTTTGCTGATTTACAACGGAAATCAGTGCATTGTGGACGGTAGTAGTAAAGATCGCCCGACTCATTGGCTGAATGGTCAGCGTACTGGCCTTCGGTAAAGAGGGTCCCGGGTTCGATTCCCGGCTGGGTCGGGAATTTTAACCTTCATTGGTTGATTCCAGTGGCTCGGGGGCTGGGTGTTTGTGCTGTTCTCAACATCCCTGCAACTCACACACCACACATAACACTATCCTTCACCACAATAACACGCAGTTACCTACACATGGCAGATGCCGCCCACCCTCATCGGAGGGTCTGCCTTACAAGGGCTGCATTCGGCTAGAAATAGAAATTTTAAAAATTAAATAGTAAAGATCAACTGAATTATCACGGCATAGATTTCAAGAAAAGTGAGTACAATTCCCACTGTCGGCAGCAGGTGATTTCCCGTGGTTTCCCATTTTCACACCAGGCAAATGCTGGGGCTGTACCTTAATTAAGACCATGGCCTCTTCCTTCCCATTCCTAGGCCTCTCCGATCCCATCGTCGCCATAAGACCTAACTGTGACGGTGTGACGTAAAGCACAAAGCAAGAAAAGTGAATGTACAGGAATGATGATGATAATAATAATAATAATAATAATAATAATAATAATAATAATAATAATAATAATAAATACTTTTTCGGTTTTCAGGGACGCCGAGATGCCGAAATGTTGTCCCGTTGGTCTTTTACTTAGCGGTAAACCTATCAACACAGGGCTGACGTATTTGATACTTTCAGATACCACCGGTCTGAGCCAGGATCGATCCTGCCAACTTGGGCTCAAAAAGCCAGCGTCTTAACCGTCTGAACCATTCAGCCCGGCTGTAAAGTAAGAATAATAAGAAAATGTAATATTGATTTAGGCGAGGCAAGTCATGTTTACAATCCAGATGAAGCGGCGAATAAAGTGAGAAAAAGAGTAGCAAAAAAAAAAAAAAAAAGTGCGAGGGAAACAGAGAGTATGATTTCAATAATTTAAACCTAAGAGTTTGGCCAGCTCTTCAACTGCAAGTGTCTATTAATTCCGGAGTAGCCTATATGAAAATAGACGCTCCGTGCTAATGTCACCATTCTACTTCTGACTCACTAGGTACTGTTGGATAGAGTGGAGGGCTCCGTGCAAATGTCATTCCGTACAAATGTCACTCCGTGCAGGTGTTCCAACCCCTTATTAAACATGGGTCCGCAAACGAGCCGTTTGTGAGATAATTTAGAATTTGTGGTTACCAGCCACCACTGACTTGACTGTGTGTAAGCGACATCGTATTTAGGAAAAGGTACCAATACAACATTAAGAAAAGCTCATCGTATTTAGGAAAAGGTACCAATACAGCATTAAGAAAAGCTCATCGTAGTTAGGAAAAGGTACCACTACAACATTAAGACAATTTTAGATACGTTTGTAGAAGTGCAGTTGTCTTTAATTAACAAGAAAGTCTTAGGCCTACTCAGTATGTTACAGTTATGTGTTACAATGATAACGACTGTACAGTGTACTTACTCGTAGTTAAAGGAAGTGTTCCAAGTGTCATCATTGTACCCGGATGCGAACAATCCTGGAAGATGATGCCTCAGGAACCAAAGGTAATTCCATCTATTGAGTTTGTTTGGAAAAATGTACGCCCAATAGACGATCACTTAGTACCCCTAACCACACATTCAATGAAAAACGTCGCTGATGTAGTGACTCATGCACAGCGTGTGGGTAACATGCTAAGTAAGTGTTTTCTTGCTCATCGGAAACAACTGTACTTCTATCAAAGCACATAATAACTTTTCTTAATGCTGTATTGGTAGTTTTTCCTAACTAGGATGACGTTTACACACAATCAAGTCAGTAGTGGCAGGTAACCACAAAGTCTAAATTATCTTGCAAACGGCTCGTTCAACGAGCTAGAATAACATAGAGAGGCGGAAGCGCTGCCTGGGTGAAGCTAATAGAACGAAAGTCCGCCATGTTTCCTGTGGTCACACAAGCAAGGGGGCATGGCCTTTAAATGACGAAAGTGTATAAAATACGCATTTTAGAATCACTGGGGGAGAATTAAAGTCCGTTGCCGAAAGCTTGAAGCATGAAAGCGAATACCGCCACTTCATCATATTGCGGCACGAGGCCAACATCACGATCAGTTGATTGTAGGGTAGTTCGAAATCATCGCACAGTGACATACGAATAGGCCTCGAAATCGGTTACCCTGCTTGGCTGTTGTGGTTAAGCGTAAATTAGAATAAAAACGATGGACATAAATATTTATGACAGGAAGCCTTAAAATCATTGGGACCTACAATAGGTTACAACCTCATTCTGTTCATATTTTAAAAATTATTACATCCTCATGAGTACTGTGTTCCTTTCTTAATCTGTTTACCCTCCCGGGTTGGTTTTTCCCACGGACTCAACGACGGATCCCACCTCTACCACCTCAAGGACAGTGTTCTGGAGCGTGAGACATTGGGTCGGGGGATACAACTGTTAGGGAGGGCTGCATCTACTATGCTTAACAGGGGCCTTGTAGGGGAGGAGAAGGAAGCGGCCGTGGCCTTAAGTTAGGTACCATCCCGGCATTTGCCTGGATGAGAAGTGGGAAACCACGGAAAATCACTTCGAGGATGGCTGAGGTGGGAGTCGAACCCACTTCTACTCAGTTGACCTCCCCAGGCTGATAGAATCTCGTTCCAGCCCTCGTGCCCCTTTTCAAATTTCGTGGCGGAGCCGGGAATCGAACCCGGGCTTCCAGGGGTGGCAGCTGCTCACGCTAACCAGTACACCACAGAGGCGGCCCATGAATACTTTACCACAATAATCGTTTAGTGTAATGATTTATTATAATATAGGGGGATATCATGTTTCTCCCATTACCATATCATACTGGGATTACTAGCTGAAACGTAAGCTTGAAAGTTGTCCATTATGAAGTGTGGTATAGTTTTAAAAACCAAGGCAACAGATATCTAGAGTAAAGGCTGTATGCATTTCAAAAATAGCAGTAAAATGTTGTATTTATCATACTTAGTGTGCGTTTGAACGAAATAAGTGTTTTTTTTGTGGTTATGTTTTCTTGGTGGTGGGCGCTCCATTTCCTTTATTTGTAAATGTGAATGAAAATTAAATAGGGCTGGAAATGTACAGAGCATAAGCAACTGAATTGAGTGGGATACCATTTATCTCTTTTCGCCCTCACAACGCATTGTTCCGTTAATTCCTTGTTCTTTAAACGAAATCTGAAACAAAATTCGACAAATAATTACCGTGGCTATCCGTACTTTCGCTAAGTAAACAATAAAATGGATTTATTTACAAACAGAAATTACAAAAAGGAATCTCGGCTATAATTCAGTAATACTTACTTAAAATACGATATATCCTTGGTTTTATTACTCCGATTAGAACAACCATACGCTGAGCTTATGGCTGGCATTCTTGAAAGCGAGAATCTATGTTTTCACTTCTTAAAACTTACGGAATTAAATTGGCATGCACGATCTCTCTGTCATCTCATCATATGCTCTCGCGCCAATTCGCTTTGTTTTGACAACCGTTAACATGGCTGCCCCTTATCAACTTGCTTCAAGCAGGGAGCGCTGATGACAGACATACAGCCCCTCTATGTTATTCTAGCTCGTTGGGCTCGTTTGAGGACCCATGTTTGCTAAGAGTTTCTTGCTTCTAGTATCGAGTACTTACAGCTGTTTCAGTTTGAGCTATTAATTATTATACACCCTGAATAATAGTAACAGGAAACAAGACAGGTCAACTAAATAAAACAATGACAAATGTTGGAATAGAAATGTGTACAGCCGCAGTGTATAGTTGCACCATCCACGATATCACCTACCTATCGTAGGAGGAAACTAAAAGGGGATCTCCATTGGCCTTCAACTTGGAAACGTGGACTGGTAACCAAGGGCCCCTGAGTCTGCTAAACACTTTAAACATTCATATCAGACCTTCCTTAGTCATCTCCTAATCTCTTCTGACCTCAACGGTATTAGGTTTACGAAGCCTAGTGTGTTCTTCATTTTCACACCCTTGGCGGCCATTTCCTTCTTATGTTGATACTTAATTCTTCAACTTTTACCTCTGATTAGGGTTAAAAGGGGATGGTTACCTGGTTGTACTTACTCTTAAAACTATAACAACCAACACTATCATCACCATAGTTGGACCAATTCTACTCCTGATGTGACAGTTACCGATCTCGATGGCTGCAGTCGCTTAAGTGCGGCCAGTATCCAGTAATCGGGAGATAGTCACGGTTGGAATGCGTGGCCCGGATACAGCAGAAATGGCATAAGTTCTCTTCGCCGAGTGATGGAAAAAGGATGGTATTCCAGAAATTGATGAAAAAAAATATACGACACTTTCGTATTGTTTTACAACTCTGTTGTAAGCCCAAACTTAATCGGTGCGCCAAACAGTGTACAAATACTGCAAGAGGAGCTTTCATCTTTCTCTGGAGTCCATTTAAATGGCCAGACATCACGCTAGCACCATCGTAACACTGTCCTACTAATTTGTGCTCGTAATCGAATGGTCCCAAAATTTTGTCCAATAAAGCAAACAAAGCATCTGAGGATCTGTCAGCACTTACATCATGGAAACCTAAGAAACGTTCCACCATAACCCCGTCAGCATTAACAAACCTCACAATTACAGAACACTGAGACACTTGTGTGATATCTGTCGTATCGTCCACCTGAACAGAAAATAAATCAGCACTCGTCAATTCTGTTTTTACGAAATCATCGATGTATTCTGAAATGCACTCGATTAACTCATTTTGAATACTCTTTGATTCGCCACTAAACACACTTTTTATCTTAGAATACTGGTTTTGTATTTCTGCAGGGCTCCTTGATACCAGCAATGTTAACAATTCCTTAAAATTACCACGATTTATTGAATTTAATGTTTCGTCATGACCACGAAAAGCTAGTTCTTGCTTACTTAAATAGATCACTGCATCAGTTACCAACTGAAGGAAAAGCCTATTTAAACGCACATTTTCATTGAAGTGTACAATATACAGTCTAGCATTTTCCTTCAGGGCGTCAGAGATCGTATTTTGGTGTCTTTCCAAAGTCCTCAAATCTAGCAGGCATTTTATATGTTCTGCAGAGTCGAGTGCTTATGTAAAGAACGTGTTATGTTCAAAAGGGCTGAAAATCCTTCTTTATTCCAAACGTTATTTTTATTGCTAAAAAGCAAGCAGGGCCAACAAAACAACTTCTGTAGAGCTGGAGAGGAGCACAACCATGGAAATTGCTTAAACCACGATCGTTTGAAACTAAGATTGTAAGATTTACCGGAATGTTTCACTTCTTTTGTAGCACAAATTCGCAGTGATTCAGTAGGGCGACCAAAACGTAGAACTTCATTCTAATATTCGTTTCTCCAACGTGAAAATGGTGTTTCTAATAAAATACACACTATGTCATAAACAGGATACATGTTTAAATAAAACAGCACAACACTGCGAATGAACCACGATGCGTAAGTACTCGTACTTCACACAGGATGACGCAGGGAAGACAAAACATTCCGATCTTCCCGCAACTTCACTTGTACATTTCGCACCGAGTTAAGTACGCGGGTGACGTCACGGTTGTCATGGCAACGGCCAAAGCCAAGCGGCACTTGGGAGGTAAAGCCAGTTGCTGAATCTCTCGTCTTCACTCAAGCTCACGCGCCGTACTGTGGGTGGCCAACAGCCGGCGCTTTCGTGAGTTCCCCTGGTTCTCATCAAGGAACTCTTGGTGCTCCAAATGCCGTACAAAAAACATTTTCTTTCCGTAAAACCAACATATGTCATAATAAAACTAAATTTAAAAAAATCATTCTGGTAAAAATAAATGGTGAAGTGGCACTTCACCTGAAAAGTCGCCCCTGATGTGTTTAATGTAGATTTGTTCACCTCCTTGTTTCCTTCGATAAGAGCACTTTAAAGACAATGTGAGGAGTGTCTGTTCAAAGGATGCTATTTCCACCTTAAGAAAGTTGTGGAAAAAGCGCAAGAAACGTAAAATGGAAGGAACATGGAACGTACCCATGATCGGCTTTGGTACATCTTTTAAAGAATTACATCTTTCTGGTCTGGATTCTTCATGACAATCGATAATATTCAACTACTGTAATGCATGTGGATGAAATATTGATTTATTTTTGGAAGTGGAAATAGCACCTTTTGAACAGACACTTCTCATTTGTCACGGAATCTCGTGATGCTCGTGCATAAACCACATACGATGCCATGTTATTACAGGAAAACCGGACAACACCTTATCATCATCATCATTCACCGTCATTGGTTGTAATCCCAAGGCTGATCAGTAGCCATACAACATTGTCTGATCATTTTATCATTTGCCGCTTCCTTCATTGAAACATAATTCTGTGTCTGGATATCAATAAGTATTTGCTTAAGGAAGGTATTTCTAGGTCTTCGTCATGGATTTTTTCCTTCAGTGAAACCTTCTGCCACAGTTCTCATTAAATTGGAGTGGTGCATTGTATAATCCCACCGTGCAAGATGACGGTTACGGATTGTGTGAAGGATTGATCTCCGTTGGTTCACAGTGTCTAGAACTCCGGTGCTTGACATCTTATCTCTCCACGTTACACTTGTCATTATATGAGAACACCATATCTCAAAGACTTCAAGACGGTTCTTTAATTTTTATTTACTGTCCACGTTTCACAGGCATATAATGAAACTGTCCATACAAACGCATGTAGCATTCTCATTCGGGGGAACGACTAAATTGACTGGTGCACCTAATATAAATTTAAAAAGATATGCTAAGACCATCTATGAACATATAGCACTTATATATATATCGGTGAAAACAAGCCTGAACGAGTAGCCTACAACAAATTGGCGATTGTAAGTCCATAGAGTGGACTCTGTACTTGCGGGACAATGCTAGGAAGTATACTAGGTAGAAGGTACTTGATGCACCAAATTAACACAAATAATAGTCCTTGAGGAGAAGATCACACTGTCGCAAGCTTCAGGTCTGTTGCTTGTTTCGCTCGCGAGGAAAGACGTGTTTTGGGAATTGCAAGAACTGCAACGCAGCGGCTGACGGTAGCTACTGATGAGGCTTCCGGGGTACGTGCGCCAGTGTTTAAACCGGTTGCTGCCTGTTGTTCTACACTGGCCGAGTTCTGTGAAACTCGTCGCCATAAGACCTATCTGTGTCGGTGCGACGTAAAGCCCCTAGCAAAAAAAAAAAAAAAAAAAAAAAAGTTCTGTGAAAGTACGGAGCGTAACTTCATGCTTTAAACTTAACAAACGTAATGAACGCTCGGTAAATATTCAACAATATGATATTAAACGTAACTTGGCCTATTCCAAAGATGATGATGATACCTGCCTCTTATTTGTACCCTGAAGGTTAAAGTAGGAGACTATGGAACACTATCTTCAAGACGGCCAACAGTGGGATTCAAACCAATCACCATCCAATTGCGGCAAACTCGCCGGAATGGCGTGCGGCTGACAACTGTGCCATGCTGTTCGGGTAGGCCGGCCGTTTAATAATAATAATACCCATCCGAGCCAGGGATTGTTGCATTAACAAGTGCACTCTTATGTCTCGGGGACTGGGTGTTTCTGCCGCATTCAACGCATGTACACAGCATAAAACAAGACACGACACTCACCACCACCATGTTAACACATAGCATTTTTCCTCTAATGGTTGGCGTCAAGAAGGGCATCCGGTCGTAAAACTCTGCCAAGCCTCCTACAACCCCTGACCCCGCAAGGAAAATGGAATAAAATGAGGTGTAATAGAAACAATCCCAGTGGCATCGCTGCTGGCTTCTCACGAAGGCAGTCGGGCTTTGATTCCCGGGCAATAAATGTCGGATTTACGAAAGGAGATGTCGCATCCTATGGGTCGGATTCCACATAAAAATGTAGGTCCCGTGACTTATGATCTCAAAAGTAAAGGTATCGAAAAACTCTAAACGTAGTTTACCGTTTTAATAGAAACAAATGGTAAACACAGCGGCAAGCGCTTGTTTATCTTTTAGAGAGTGACATACTCGGCCAGACTGATCGTGGGAAGTGTGCACATTTTTACAGCAGGTATTCGAATTGCCCACTATTGGCGGTAATACATGCTCGGCACCTTCGGAGAAAATTCTCTTGAATCCGCCTCAGTACACCGTGGTTTTGACCTAATGTCGTGAGCAGCTTTCAAGATACGTTGCCGGGGCTCTTGCAGAGTGTTCACATCTCTGCGACACACCTTAGATTTCATGGATTTCATGCCCCCCCCCCGCCAGAAAAGAAGTAATCGAAAAAGTTCAGATCCAGGCTTCTTGCTGGCCAGCCGAAAGGACACAAACGCCCAGTCCATCGCTGCGGATAGGTGGTGTCCAGGTGGCGGCGCACTGCGTTGGAAATGTGTGGGGTTGCTCCATCTGTTGGAACCACATGTGTCGTCGGGTATGGAATGGAAGATCCTCTCTAGTGGTAGTGGTTGAGTGCCTTCCAGAAACTGTAGATAAGAGATGGCAGTCAGTCTATTAGGTAATGCCACAGATCCTATGATAATTCCTCCAATTCGGGGACATAAAAATGGAGAGCATTCCTTTGTCTTGGGGACTGGCATTTTTGTCACTTTTACGCAGCATACAACAAGACATGACACTCATCACCACCACCACGTTAACACACTGCATTTGCCCCAACACTCTCACTACATAAAAACATAGTAGTGAGATCATACCTCCATATAGGAGTGACATCAAGAAGGGCATCCGTCCATAACATCGGGCCAAGTCGACATGTGCAACACATATAGCATCCGCGACCCCACCTGGATGTGGAAAAATCGGTAGTAGTAGAAGAAGGAGAAGAAGATACAAGCACCCTGAACCTCAAGCAACAGTGAGGAAAAAAGCTGGAAAAGTAGCCATATTCTTTGAATAATAATAATAATAATAATAATAATAATAATAATAATAATAATAATAATAATAATAATAATAATAATAATCATAATACCGGTAGGTACACCTCAATACCACACATTTAAATCTTGCGCCAATTAAAACCTCCTCTACAGGAGAAACACTGAACTTGGAACTAGACCTACTTAAACTTTCCTCAGAAGAGGTCACTACCGTAATTTTGTGATTATGAAGTTGCCAGTACTGTGTGAATTTCTATTTGTTTTGTTCTTCATTGATCAAGAAGTGTGGACTTTCTCTCATAGATGTCACTACAAAAACTATGATCATGCACCCTGGTGCGAAGTGAAAGAACCTTTCAGAAGAAATTTTGTATTCATAAGTTTTTTCTTTACTAAATTTTGTTCATTCATCTTTGGATTGGCAATATTTATCTTTTCTTTCCGCCAGTTTTGAATTCAGCCAATCCCTAATTTCTGTAATTAATTTTCAGCATATCAAAGGTTTCTTCTCCGATTTAGTGTGTAACTTTAAGGGAACCAATAAAAGTGAGAGGGTGTGGCTTGATTATTCATGAAAGGTCTCGAACTTTCCCCGAGGGTTTATAAACTGCGGAGTTTCACGTCTCTTGGCCACTTGATCAACATCTAACTAAGTGTGTGTATGTGGAGCAGGAGGCGGGAGGTGCCTCTTTCATCAGGCAGCAGGTTTTCAGCAAGGTAATGGCCGTTTAACATCTTTATTTCTTGCTAGCTCAGCAGTTTAACCCGCGGGAAAGGTCCGAAACTTCAACGATGTAACCCACTTTTCTGCAATGTAATTTTCTGCCGGTTTTTGTAAATATTTTTAACTGTAAATCGGGGATAGAGAGTGCTGTACCCTCTCGAATTCCCCTTCACATTGGTTTGAGGTGACTATGTTTGTAACTGGTCTTTTCCTTTTCCGAAATGTCTTAAATTATTCTTATACGAGTCACCTCCATAGTTTGGGAATAGCCCCTGTTTCATCGGCCTGGTGTCTTTTAGGTTTTAGAATGAGTATTTAGGAGTGCAAGTACACGCCTCCATTCATTTTGGTATTTCGGGCCACTTACTTAACCTGTTCTTTTTCTGCTAAGGCCCAGTAGGTTGGGTACAAGATACCCCCGTGTCATTTTTGTAAGTTGTGCCTTGATGGCAATTAATTGTATGGTCTGGTATTGATTCAATAGGCTTGAAAAACTGAGAGCGTGTCAGCTCTTTTCTAGTGTTTGAATGCCTCTGGGAGGCTTGACATTGTAAAGTGGGAGCAAGTGCTCCTTGTTATTAGGGGATTTCTGCCCTTGAACAAATTTGGGCGTTGAGCTAGAAGCTCGAAATTGTAAAACTAGGGGCGTGTAGCCCAAGAGAGTTAAAATTCTTGGATCCTGTTAAATTTTGTTGTTATTGATTGTTAAAACTCAGAAAATATAACCTCGTTAAAGTTTGAAATTTGATTTGGTAGTTAGACCCATTCATCCCGGCACCTTCTTTCACCTCTACTGATTCACCAACCAAGGTAATAATAATAATAATAATAATAATAATAATAATAATAATAATAATAATAATAATAATAATAATAATAATAATAATATTTTTACGTCCCACTAACTACTTTTTGACGGTTTTCGGAGACACCGAGGTGCTAGAATTTTATCCCGCAGGAGGTCCTCCACGAGCCAGTAAATCTACCAACACGAGGCTGACGTATTTGAGCACCTTCAAATACCACTGGACTGAGCCAGGATCGAACCTGCGAATTTGGGGTCAGAAGACCAGAGCCTCAACCGTTTGAGCCACTCAGCCCGGCATATTCCTTTACATGTGAATTTGTCACTGATGAGTAGCACTGAAGAAGTCGCGTTTAGAAGAACGTTCTGAAATATGCTGACGGTGATAGCTTGTTTGGTTGACTGGTGTTGAAGGTAGTTTGAGTTTGTACGTTTGTTGTTTGCGGTTTGGTATTGTACTGTACGTTTGGCTGACAACTGCGGAGGGCTTCTAAAAAACAATGAGGAAGAATACTTACTAACGACAACGCTGACTCAGAGATACTGTTCAAATCAAAACTCTTATGACCGAGCTCGATAGCTGCCGTCGCTTAAGTGCGGCCAGTATCCAGTAATCGAACCCCACTGTCGGCAGCCCTGAAGATGGTTTTCCGTGGTTTCCCATTTTCACACCAGGCAAAGTCTGGGGCTGTACCTTAATTAAGGCCACGGCTGCTTCCTTCCCATTCCTAGGCTTTCCTATCCCATCGTCGCCATAAGACCTATCTGTGTCGGTGCGACGTAAAGCAAAAAAAACAAAACAAAAAAAACCCTCTTATGACAGAGTGAGTTGGCCATGCGGTTAGGGGCGCGCAGCTGTGATCTTGCATTCGGCAGATAGTGGGTTCGAACCCCACTGTTGGCAGCTCTAAAAATGGATTGCCGTGGTTTCCCATTTTTACACCAGGCAAATGTTGGGGCTGTATCTTAATTAAGACCACGGCCACTTCCTTCCCACTCCTAGCCCTTTCCTATCCTATCGTCGCCATACAACCTGCCTGTGTCGGTGCGACGTAAAGCCAATTGTAAAATAAAATTTTAAATATCTCATGACTGAGCAAGTCGGTTACGGGTCGTACAGTTAGCTGTAAGCTTTCGTTCCAGAGATGGAGGGTTTAGACCTCAATGAAGTTTTCCATGTCTTCCTATTTTCACACAAGGTAAATTTGGGGGTAGCTTCTTGCCTTGCCACTCTCTTTTCCATCCCAGCGATGCTGTGATAGTAACGTGACGGTAAAAAGATAGCAACAGGAGAAAACGCAGTTGATAGTCGTAACTTCATAGCTTTTTTATTTCCTACTAGAAGAATTCGAAACACCGAGAGAGTTGGCTACACGGTTCGGGTCACGTAGCTGCGAGCTTGTATTCGGGATATGGTGGGCTTGAGCCCGACTTCGGTAGCACTTAAGGTGGTTTTCCGTGATTTCTCATTTTCACACTGTAACGGTTCAAATCCCGTTACAAGTATTTATTTGTATTATTATTATTATTATTATTATTATTATTATTATTATTATTATTATTATTATTATTATTGTACCGGGCGGTACACCTCCACTCCGCTAATTTAAAATGTGCGCCTGTGGAAACTCCTCTGCTGGAGGAAGTCTGAACTTTATTTACCCTATTAATTTTCTGGTTTCTCAGAAGATGTCACCACCTGGAAATTTTTGAGTTTGTGAACTGTGTCATTTTCGACGTACTTTTGTTTTGCTTGAAGTAAGAAGTGTGAACTTTCTCTTCTAGAGGACACCACTGAAAAACTACAATAGTGCACCCTAGTAGGAAGAAAAATAACTGTTCTTTGGAGAAAATTTTATTTCAAAAGTTTGTTCTTTGTTAAATTTCTTTCTGTTATTGTTTAAGTTGGCTGTATACCCCTCTCTTTCCCCTTGTTTCGTATTTGACCAATCCCGAATTTCTGTTATTAATTTCTGACCAATCATTGGTATCTTCCCCCAACTTGAATATGTTTCTATACCCTAGCCAATAAAAAGTTTGTGGGAGGGTGTTTTCTTTCCCCTAACACCTAGAACCTTCCGCGAGAGGATATAAACTGCTGATTTTTGGGTCTCCGGGCCACTTCTGTTCCATCTTTCAGTGTATTAAGTACATAGCAGGAGGCGGGAAGCGCCTCTTTCCTCGGCAGCGGTCATCAATAAGGTAATGGCCGATTAATAAATTCTTTCTTTGCTAGCACAGCAGTTTAACTCTCGGGGCGGGTGCGAAGCGTTCCTCCATGTAACCTTTTCCTAAAATGTAACGATCTTTTCTTCTATTCTCTTTTAAGCTGCATATTGGGATAGAGAGTGCTAACCCTCTCGAGCTCCCACTCACATTGTCTTGAGGTGAACTTATTTTCTCAACCTATTCTTCGTTAATGTAAAACAAATTGCTCTTTTCTAAAGTCACCTCGGTAGTATGGGATTAGCCCTTGCATTAGTGGCCTAGAGCCAGATTAGGGTTTTTTAAAAACAAGTGTATTAGGAGTGCAAGTTCGCCTCCTCTCAAATTGTTATTTTAGAGGTCATGTAATTGCCCATTTTTATTTAATAGACCTCAGTAGGTTGGGTATCTTACCCCTGTGTCTATGTCCAGTGAGGACAACTTGAAGGTGGAGTTTGGTTTAAATTTTGAGAGCGAGTGGCTCTTTTGAAAATTGAGGGTTGTATGCCTCGTAGACGCTTTTCTGTGTAAATTGGAGCAAGGGCTCCTAGGTATGAATGGGGTTTTCTGCCCCTCTGTTAAAACTCGTGTTTGGGGTAAAATTGAGCTGATTGCCCAAGCAGTGTAAAATCAGGGCGCGAAGCCCAAATCCTGTAAATATTGTAACTACCCTTTTTGATTTGATACTTTGTACCTGCCATGCTTGTTATTTCTTTGTTTTAAAAAAGAAAATATAACCTTGTTAAATTTTAAATTAATTTTGCTTTCGTAGCTGGAGACCTATTCACACCCGCACCTTCTTTCACCTCTACCTACCACGGAAAAACACGGTAACAAGTGGTAGCAGAGCGTGGTTGAATGGGTCTCAATTTAGCCCCTTTTGACGGCTAAACATCGTTTGTTCCGAACTCTAACTATTTTCCCAGTTGCTGGAATTTTTTGAGTTTTTCAAAATTGTTCTGTCACCATGCCCGGCCCTCGCGATGTTCTCCATCTTAACTATTTGCGCAAGGAGGAGTTGATCTATGAATTAACTATCAGAAATGTGCAATCTGGAGGCACGGTTGCAGTAGACACTAACAAGCTTAGAGAGTCCCTTGATTTGCCCATTTCCATCCCCAATTTGGGAGAGAAAGAAATTGATGACTCTCTTTCCACGATCGTCGAGAATATTACTGGGCTAGCTTCTGTAGTTAGTTTTTTGATGAAAATGATCCGTCTCCTAATCAAATTAAGCGTGTGCAAGGCAGGCTATATCATTTTTCGAATAGGGTTAACGATCTGTTGTCTCTAAAACTGAATGACGTTCAGAGGAAGGAAGCTAGTACGCTCCTGGAAAATATCTCCGAATTATCTAGTAAGGTCACTCAGTTGTTAACTGGGGAAGTTCCTCCCAAATCTGATCAACCCACCATAGTGAATGCAGGTAGTGAGGAAGCGCCTCCCAAGGGAGAAGTTAATAGGATAACCGTTGCTGCTCAAACTATCCCTGCCCCATTGGACAACGAATCTGAACGTCGTGCATCTTTGAGTAACATCCGTTCTGAATTAACTTCCTTGCCATTGAAACCTTTACCTACTATGTCACCCGGGTTTAGCAGCTTGCCTCATCCATTGGCAATGTTGCTCAGAGGTATCTCTAAGTTTTCTGTTAATACCACCAGTGATGTAATTTCTTTTTTAAGATTTCTAGTTGAATTTCAGGATCATGCCCTTGTGTTTTCTCTTTCTCCATGTCAAATTTTGCAAATTATCTATCCGTATGCTATTGGTATTCTCTCAGATAAAATCGTAAGAGCCATTGCCGAGCAATCATCTATTGAGGATTTCCATGCCCATTTGCTAGCTAACTTCATCCCGGCTAGGGCCAGGTCCTCCCTTATTCAGAAGTACTATTACCGTGTACAACGCTTGGATGAAAACTTGGCTGATTTCATACAGGACATTAAGTTTTATACTAGGGTGTTTGCTCTTCATTTCCCTGAGGATCAGATTGTACAAGCTATTGTGGAAGGGATTTCACCACCCTACAGGTCATATTTGTGTTTCGCGGCGTGCCCGCAAACTTTCTCTGAACTTGAAGCGTTGGCCGTCTCAGCGGAAGGAGTTAGATACGCCGATTCTTTGCGTGTCGCGAAAGAACCCCCGCCTTCCTTTAGTAATACTCGGCCTCCACCTCGCCGACCAGTCAATCCCCGTAAATGTTATGCTTGCGGGTCGCCTGACCATCTGCGCAACAAGTGTCCACTGATCAAGTCAAGTGGGACAAGGAATGGAGCCGGGTCATCACAAGGCTGTTTTAAGTGTGGGGCCTTCTCACATATCGCCAAGAATTGCCCAAACTCAAATAGCACCCCCTCCTGCTCAACTTCTGGTGCAAATTCCACCTATGCCAATACTAAAAAGTGACTAGTGGCTTCGGCTGAGTCGATTAATCCATCTTCCCGAGACTCAGCCCCTAGTAAACAGGTTGTAAATGCAGAGAACGATCAGCCTTCAAATTCATCTTTTGAATGCCCTAAAGAATGTCTTAGGATTGCGGCGGATACCCCCGCACCTGTTCCTTTTCTTAAGATTGAGTTAAATAACGAGCCTATAACAGCTCTCTTTGATTCAGGCAGTGTTTGTTCGATTATTTCGGCTGAATGGTATTCTAAATTGAAAACGGTTTGTAAACTTCCTGACTATGTCTCTTCTCCTGTTCAATACGTGTCGGCTAATTCATCTCCATTAGAAATTCTAGGTTCCTTACTGGTCAAAATTCGTATTTTTGAGTTTACATGGAAAGTTAAATTGTTTGTGGCCAAGCAATTGTCTGGCCCCATTATATTGGGAGCTGACTTTATTTCTCACACTGGTCTTGTGCTCGATCTCCAGTCTAGGTCGTGCACATTCAAATTTGCTTCTAATTGTAAAATCCCACTATTAAAGTGTAATTCTGTGTCATGTTCTTCTATTTCGCCTACCCAGGATGAGATGTTGTTAGACCTTAGACATCTACCTGAGGAGCAGGCTGATAGTATTCGCAAACTGTGTCTGTCGTTTCCCGAGGTGTTCTCTGATACTCTTGGTGTTACTGACCTTATTGAATACAAAATTGAGGTCACGGATTCGATTCCTGTCCGTTTTCCACCTTATAGGCTATCTCCACCTAAAATGAAGGCTCTGAAAGAAATTATCGATCAGATGTTGAAGGATGGTATTATTAGGCCCTCTAAGTCGGCGTATTCATCGCCTATTTTTCTAGTCCCGAAACCCCAAGGAGGCTTCAGGCCTGTCATTGATTACAGGGCTCTCAATCGGAAGGTGGTGTTGCAATCTGTGCCCCTTCCTGACCTACATTCTTGTTTTTCATGGTTTCGTAAGGCCAAGTTCTTCACCATCTTGGACTTGAATCAGGTCTATAATCAAATTCCCCTTGCCGAAGAGTCTAAACACCTTACAGCGTTTGCCACGGACTGGAATTTATATGAATACAACCGCGTACCTTTCGGGCTCCCCACGGGGGCAGCTGTGCTCACTAGGCTACTAGATAGGGTCTTCTCCGACATCTAATTCGAGTACTTATATCACTACTTAGATGATGTCGTCGTATTTTCAGAGACTTTTGAAGAACATCTAGATCATCTGCGAGAAGTTCTCGATCGCCTTCGTAAGGCGGGGTTAACTGTTAAGTTGTCCAAGGTTGCCTTTGCTAAGCCCTCTATGTCATTCCTAGGGCATATTGTGTCACCCGATGGTGTAGCAGTCGATCATTCTAGAACCCAGGCCATCCGTGATTTCAAACCTCCCAAGGACATTAAAGGTATCGCCAGGTTCATTGGTATGGTGAATTTCTTCAGGAAGTTTATTCCTAACTTCGCTAATAGAGCGGCGCCCTTAAACCTTCTTCGTAGGAAAGGCATCAAATTCGAGTGGGGACCTTCTCAACAAGCCGCTTTTGAAGACCTTAAATTAGCACTTTGTAATGCCCCTGTACTTGCTATGCCTGATTTCTCGAAGAAATTCATCGTCCAAACCGACGCGTCGTCGTCGGCGGTAGCTGCAGTCCTTCTCCAAGAGACTGAACTAGGGAGGCGCCCCATCGCCTATGCATCTAGGACTCTCTCGGCTCAAGAAGCAAAGTACTCCATATATGAGCTTGAAGGTTTGGCAGTCTTATTCGCCTTAGAAAAGTTCCGTCTCTATCTGGAACACGTCAAATTCGACCTGGAGACAGATAATCAAGCCTTAAGCTGGGTCTTAGGTAGGCCGCGTCGTACTGGTCGTATAGCCCGTTGGGCCATCCGTATTTCTGCCTTCCAGTTTGATGTTAGACATATCAGAGGTACCGAAAATGTTGTTGCTGATGGACTCAGCCGTATGTTTTCTAACGACGTCGAGACCCATGAACCGGTCGATAGTTCCTCACCTTCCGAGTCCATACTATCTGAGGTTAATGCCATCCTAACAGATGCTCCCATGCTCTTTAGGGATATCGAGAAATACCAACGTGAAGATCCGACGCTGGCTCCGATAATGGAAACCCTTTCTTCTGGGGAACATGTTGTCCCTTATGTTCTGAGGAATGGTGTTCTATGTTGCCCTTCGAGGCATGATAAGATGATGAAAGTTGTTGTTCCAGCGGTTCTTGTACCTATGATCTTCAAGTATTATCATGAGACCCCATTAGGAGGGCATCTTGGTATCTTTAAAACTCGTGAAAAGATTCGTGAAATGTTCATCTGGAAAGGTATGGACGGTGAAATCCGTGAACTAGTAAAGGCTTGTAAATCCTGTTTGCTTAGTAAACCGACCATGTCCACCAAGGTAGGCCTCTTGTCTTCTCAGCAAGCGTCGCGCCCCATGGAACGCCTGTATATTGATTATGTAGGACCTTTCCCCCAGTCAAAGGGTAATGCCAACAAGTTCATCCTTGTGTGTGTAGATGGTTTTACCAGATTTTCTTGGTTATTTCCGACTAAGCTGGCTACCGCTCAGTCTACCATTACTTGCTTAAATTCTATTTTTGCTTCTTTTGGTCCGTGCCAATATATTGTATCTGATAATGCTAAGGCTTTTACATATAACTTATTTCGTAAATTCTGTTTTGACTTATCCATCTCTCATGTAACTACTTCTGCTTATTACCCTCAACCATCTCTGCCTGAACGGGTTAATCGTAATCTCAGGTCCGCACTTATTGCCTATCATCATGAAGATCATTCCAGGTGGGACACGTCCCTGCATTGGTTAGCTTTTGCTTTGAATTCGGCGGTTCATGAATCTCATAAGTTCACTCCAGCTTCCTTGATGTTCAAGTTTGTTCCCAACACGCCGCTCTCTAACCTTTGGTCTCTGAGTGACATTCTACCCGAGACAATAGATCCGGATAACATTAAAGATCTTTGGAAGAAGGCTAAAGCCAATCTTAAAGTGTCTCATGAAAAGGTTAGGGAAAGGTACGATCGTGGACGGAGACCCACCCCTTTGAAGGTAGGTGACCAGGTTATGGTCAAGAATTTTGTTCCCGCGGGCAAGCTTGCCCCCAGATTTCATGGGCCATGCATCATTCTCGATTTTCTTACTCCGGTTACATTGTTAGTAAGCAATCCAGCCACCGAGAGGATATCTAGGGTTCACCTGTCCCAGGTGAAACCGGTGTAAATTTGTTTCAACTTGCTTCATATAATTTGATAGGAATATGAAGGTTATATTTTTTTTTGAGTTCCATTCTTAAGGCATTCTGCTCCTTCCATTTTATTTTATATTTAAGCATTTCTTGTAAACCTCCCCCGATTTGTTAAACTGCCATCCTGTCCTTGCTATGGCCATTACCACGCTCCCGTCTCCTGCTTCACTACACACAGTGGCTGGCTTAGTTGTAATGCCATGGATATCTGCACGCCGCTGGCCCCTCAATCTCTCTACATGCCTGTGCCCTCAAAAGAAATATGATGGTCCAACACAATTCTGCCGCCTAGCTTTAATGTTTCAGTGCCCCCGCAGCCGCGCGGCGCTGTGCCGCGGCTGGGTTCGAGGACGGGCCCCCTCGGCCCCAGCGAGGACGACATGTGCGCGGCGAGCCGGAGCTCTCCTCCCGGCCAAGGCTGATGTGCGGCGCACGACCTGCTACTTGCCCGCAGCCTGTATATGTTCACCGCGGGTGCGGCGTGCTTCAACACCTCTGCTCCCCTCATAGTGCGGGCGAGCGGTATCTCAGGGTACTTGAGGGGTCCGAGCGGCTTCCTTTGGACGCAAGCTGTAACGGCCGGTCGGGCCATCCAACTTTGCCTACATCAACTACATAGACATTCCTGTTCAACCTTAATACCGTTTCATGGGAATTCAATAGCAATATTTGGTGGACATTGCAAAATTTTTCTTCACTTTTAAGTATTAAAAGTTTATCCTCAGATTTCAACTACTACAAACAGAAAGACTTTACTTCACTTACAACAACAAAATTTTGAAACTGAAACAAACCAAATTAAGAAAATCTCATAAATGCTTCTGCAATCCATCTTCATATTTACATCATAACTTGGAACTTGTTTCAAACTGACTTCATGTGTCATCCCTCGAGGAACTTTTGGGGGGGGGGAGGTCTGTACCGGGCGGTACACCTCCACTCCGCTAATTTAAAATGTGCGCCTGTGGAAACTCCTCTGCTGGAGGAAGTCTGAACTTTATTTACCCTATTAATTTTCTGGTTTCTCAGAAGATGTCACCACCTGGAAATTTTTGAGTTTGTGAACTGTGTCATTTTCGACGTACTTTTGTTTTGCTTGAAGTAAGAAGTGTGAACTTTCTCTTCTAGAGGACACCACTGAAAAACTACAATAGTGCACCCTAGTGGGAAGAAAAATAACTGTTCTTTGGAGAAAATTTTATTTCAAAAGTTTGTTCTTTGTTAAATTTCTTTCTGTTATTGTTTAAGTTGGCTGTATACCCCTCTCTTTCCCCTTGTTTCGTATTTGACCAATCCCGAATTTCTGTTATTAATTTCTGACCAATCATTGGTATCTTCCCCCAACTTGAATATGTTTCTATACCCTAGCCAATAAAAAGTTTGTGGGAGGGTGTTTTCTTTCCCCTAACACCTAGAACCTTCCGCGAGAGGATATAAACTGCTGATTTTTGGGTCTCCGGGCCACTTCTGTTCCATCTTTCAGTGTATTAAGTACATAGCAGGAGGCGGGAAGCGCCTCTTTCCTCGGCAGCGGTCATCAATAAGGTAATGGCCGATTAATAAATTCTGTCTTTGCTAGCACAGCAGTTTAACTCTCGGGGCGGGTGCGAAGCGTTCCTCCATGTAACCTTTTCCTAAAATGTAACGATCTTTTCTTCTATTCTCTTTTAAGCTGCATATTGGGATAGAGAGTGCTAACCCTCTCGAGCTCCCACTCACATTGTCTTGAGGTGAACTTATTTTCTCAACCTATTCTTCGTTAATGTAAAACAAATTGCTCTTTTCTAAAGTCACCTCGGTGGTATGGGATTAGCCCTTGCATTAGTGGCCTAGAGCCAGATTAGGGTTTTTTAAAAACAAGTGTATTAGGAGTGCAAGTTCGCCTCCTCTCAAATTGTTATTTTAGAGGTCATGTAATTGCCCATTTTTATTTAATAAACCTCAGTAGGTTGGGTATTTTACCCCTGTGTCTATGTCCAGTGAGGACAACTTGAAGGTGGAGTTTGGTTTAAATTTTGAGAGCGAGTGGCTCTTTTGAAAATTGAGGGTTGTATGCCTCGTAGACGCTTTTCTGTGTAAATTGGAGCAAGGGCTCCTAGGTATGAATGGGGTTTTCTGCCCCTCTGTTAAAACTCGTGTTTGGGGTAAAATTGAGCTGATTGCCCAAGCAGTGTAAAATCAGGGCGCGAAGCCCAAATCCTGTAAATATTGTAACTACCCTTTTTGATTTGATACTTTGTACCTGCCATGCTTGTTATTTCTTTGTTTTAAAAAAGAAAATATAACCTTGTTAAATTTTAAATTAATTTTGCTTTCGTAGCTGGAGACCTATTCACACCCGCACCTTCTTTCACCTCTACCTACCACGGAAAAACTCCGTAACAATTATTATTATTATTATTATTATTATTATTATTATTATTATTATTATTATTATTATTATATCTGTATTATTATTACTATTATTGTAACTATTATTATTGTTTGATTCAATTCTATAACGCTGTGTATTAATTAATTATCGCTTGCTTTATTGAATTTAATTTATTATATATATATATATATGCGTGTGTGTGTTTGTGTGTGTGTGAATATTAGCATTAAAACCATGTAAAGTGAGACTTACTACCTAATCTGTATATATAAAATAAGAGTTTTGTCTGTACATTGCTCAGAATTTTAAAAAAAATATGGTATTTCTGTATCAGTCTTGCCCACAGTAATAAGGAAATGCACTTTTTACTTGTCCGTAATGTCTGTCTATCTGTCTGTCTATCTGTCTGTCTGTATGTAACTTATGCATGTACGTATGTATGCACACGCATCACGAGAAAACGGCTGAAGAGAATTTAATGAAAATCGGTATACAAAGTCGGGTAATAAGTCGCTACTCTCTAGGCCATAAATAATTTTACTCACGGTGACCGAAATGCTAGTATAGGGGAAGGCGTGAAATTTAATTCTCAAATATTTATGTTATTAGTGGTCATATCTTAATGAAAATCGGTATACAAAGTTGGGGAATAAGTCGTTATAATCTACGCCATAAATAATTTTACTCACGCTGAATGAAATGGTAGTTCAGGGTAAGGCCTAAAGTTTAATTCTCAAATATTTGTTATTAATGGTCGTATCTTAACGAAAATCGGTAAGGAAAGACGAGGAATAAGTTGCTACAATCTAGGCCATAACTAATTGTATTCCCGCCGAGATAAATGATAGTTTAGGGGAAGGCCTACAAAGGAATTCTCAAATATTTATGTTATTAGTGGCCCTATCTTAATGAAAATCGGTATGTAAAGTCGGGGAATAAGTCGCTATAATCTAGGCCGTAAATAATTTTGTTCACGATGAATGAAATGGTAGTTTAGGGGTAGGCCTATAATGTAATTCCCAAATAATTATGTTATTAGTGGTCGTATCGATAAATACTACTAAGTTATGTAGTATTATAATATAATACTATATTATTATTTCCGATTATTTATGTCTTATATATTGTTACCATACCGGCTATGATCAGAGATATTCATGAATTTGGACTTTTGTTACTAAGTCCTTATCAGCGCCGAGTCACGAGAAAATTGGTAAACAGGATTGAACGAAAATAGGTATGTAAAGTCGGAGAATAAGGAACTACAGTTTACACTGTGAATATCAGAGTCGAAAGAAAACTAAATGTGAAGGACTACAATATAGAAAGCTCATAAAATGGATCAACAATGGCATTACGTTGAGTCGTTGACTTGTTGTGATGTGCTTTTTGTCTTCTGTTGCAACTCATCTCCGATAGATAGGATTACTGCTGCGTACCGAGTATTTTTTTTTTAAATTTGCTTTACGTCGCACCGACACAAATAAGTCTTATGGCGACGATGGGGTAGGAGTGTGAAGGAAGCGCCTTGGCCTTAATTAAGGTACAGCCCCAGCATTTGCTTGGTGTGAAAATGGGGAACCACGAAATACCATCTTCAGGGTTGCCAACAGTGGGTCTCGAATCCACCATCTCCCGGATGCAAGCTCACACGTGCGCGCCCCTAACCACACGGCCAACTCGCCCAGTCGTACAAGTGCAAGAGTCTGCCTAAATATTGGCGGGAAGTAGCTGGGGAGTTAGATAACTTTCTTCTTTAGCATGCCATTCCTCTGTTTCATAAATTTTCCGATACTACTGGTGCTCGTACATAACACACTGGTTCATCATAGCATTCGAGCTATTCAATTCCTACTCTGAGGCACTGATTGGAATGAGAAGTGTGCATATTTAACGGAATAATGACAGAGAAGTGTTCATGGCTGTCTGCGGCCTGGTCATTCCAGCTCTGGAACTTTGGACTGTTAGATCGGCACCGTAGTACTGTTCGTTAAAAGTGAGAAAATGTGTAGTTTTTCATTTGCTCGAGCATATTTATGCTTTTAATCGCTACATTCCTACTGACGTTTTTGTAATGACCTATGTTTCTTCAGTTAGAAAAACCACAAAGTCAGTCTTTCTGAGAATCCCGTAGCGAAGCACGGGTACATCAGCTAGTATCATATATGGATATGCTTTGTGAAACCTTTTGACATTGCAACACATTGTGCAATACTGCTACCGTAACTGTCGAGTCATCGCTCTGTCATTTTATGCATTTAGCAATGAGCTCATATTCAGGGAAACCCCTAGATCGCCTTAAACAATTTCACCCCAACCTGCAACACTTTGAGTTGGGTGGGCGTGACATCATTGCTATTTTTAGATATTACGTATGGGTGTCAACTAATGGCTATATAAGCTGACCGTATCTTATAGCGTTAGTCATTTGGAGAGTGAGGCCACAGATGGTCAGTCAGTCAGATGGATGGAGCCTTGGTCGATGGATAGTCGAATGGAGAGTAAGACCACAGTTGGTCAGTCAGTGAGATGGAGAGTTGCTTTACGTCGCACCGACACAGATAGGTCTTATGGCGACGATGGGGTAGGAAAGGTCTAGGAGTGGGAAGGAAGCGGCCGTGGCCTTAATTAAGGCACAGCCCCAGCATCTGCCTGGTGTGGAAATGGGAAACCACGGAAAACCATTTTCGGGGCTGCCGACAGTGGGGTTCGAACCCACTATCTCCCGGGTGCAAGCTCACAGCTGCGCGTCCCTAACCGCACGGCCAACTCGCCCGGTGTGAGATGGAGAAGCAGCAGTCACATGGATACTTAGTCGTCAGTCACCATATGGATTATATGTTCGGAGTGTGTTTCGTATATCTGTTCGGTTGATTTATTGTGTCAGTTCGATGACAGCCGAATATTGAGTCGTCGTAATTCAGACTAACAGTTATCAGTGAGTTACTTGTAAAGTTGATTGTCAAGTGTGAATCTAGTTTCCAGCCATGCTATATCTCGTCAGTGAAACAAAAAGGATACATCACCAAATTAGACTTCAAATACATACAGATGACACCAACTCAAAAGAATACGTCGTAATTACACTCAAAGTGTTGAGGGCACTGTTATATGAACCAATGAGGGATAAATTTCTTGTAAATGTCCGGTCAAGAGGAATTCATATGTAATGCTTAGTTTCTTTCAGTTGTAATGTCATAATTTTATATTCTCATCGGTTTTATCGCAGAAAATCTTACTATTTTAAGACAAAATTTAAACAATATATTTTGTTTAATATCAAATTAATTTATTGTTTTATTTCAATGGTAGAATTACATAACCTCAAATTTAATGGGGAAACAAAACGACAATCTCCTTTTCCTAGAACCTGTATGTTATGCTGTCTAAGTAAGCTTATTACCTCACACTCTAGAGATAGTCAAGACTATCATTCTATTATTGCTACATTGAGTTGCAGCTGGCGCCCATCAAATATTGTATGTGTAAGTAAACAGGTAAGAACTAAGTGTGAGTACATAGTCCGACGATTGAGTATTTTATTTCATGAATATGTTCATATTTTTTCATTTCAATTCAATTTTATATTTGTAAATAAGTGAGGACTAAGTCACAACACCGGACATATGTTGAGGCTCTATCTTAATTAAGGCGACAATCGCTTCCTTCCCACTCCTAGCCCTGTCCTTTCCCATCGTCGCCATAAGAATTGTGTCAGTGCGACGGAAAAAAAAAGGAAATTCAGAAATGCCCGGTTGGTGGCTATGGTCGTTAAGGTCTTTGATGTTGATTCGACGTCCGTTGGATGAGGATGTTAAGCTTTGAGAGACCCCTTGGTGTCATTAGACAAAAGTTGGCTATGCACCGACACTACCGTCATCACACACTACAAGGCACATTACTAGGGGTCGGAAGTTGAAGATATATAAAATATCTAAAAAAGACCTAAAATCCACAAGAAAAGGACCAGACGCTGGCAGAAAGACGTAAAAATGCGATCCAAATTCATTAGTTTTAATTACATATTTAATGAAGGAATATAATGTTTAAAAATGCAAAATTATGGTGTTATGTAACATGCAGTGTAAAAATACTTCTTCTTTCAGACGTTATATATTTGTAGGTTACCTAACTTAATTAAAAAAAGGAATTCCATGTTTGTTAAATAAGTACAGCAAAATCTAGAATGAAATATTTTTTTATATCTATATTGTATTCAGCAAACGCCAAATGGACGTCCTGGAGAAAGAAACTGTAATTAGTATACCTCGAATCATATTTGGCTTAACCACACTAGAGTTACAAAAATTAGAATTCGGAAACGTCACCTCACTTGGCTTTGCAGTATATCACAATAGTCATCTTCAGGTTCTTATTGTAGGTGTAAAGTGTCTGGGCATTAGGAAACAAACACACACACACACACAGAGAGAGAGAGAGAGAGAGAGTTACTGGTACTGTAGTCTTTCCGTTTTAAGTTTGATAAATACTACTAAGTTCTCACAGTTGTTGTGTCTGTTCAGTTTATCTTTCTTCTATATCTAAGTTATTAAGTCAAAATTAGGCTTAAGTTTGTTTGTTCCTTATACAAATCTACACACCTCCACGGCTCGTGAGGCATTTGGACTGGTTGTAGAAGTAGTTACATCGAGAAAAGAACTTTACTTTCCATGCCAAGAAGATTTGTTAGACTGTTTGAATAAAGAGGCATTTTGAATATAATCTCAGTGTTTCTAGATTCAGAGATCTGAACTTTCTCTCTCATGAAGCGTGCTAGGTTCAGTGTTTAAAATGAGCAAACCTTTATTATAGAATTAAAACAAATTTAAGGGACCATCACAAATCACAAAAAAGAAAGAAAAAAAAAGGAAAAAGAAAGAAAGTTGAAATCTGACCGTTAATGGCTGAGGTACAAACATTTTAGTACACTAATATGGGCGGCTAAAGGCGCCATCTTTAACGTCCGCCATTTTGGTGTTCTACATGGATTTTCAAGAGGCTCCCTATCTGAAAAGTTACTTTTTGGCATCAACTATGTCCACATAAAATGGCACATTCCAGTGAAAAAATGTACAGCTTTCCTTGTTGTGCCCACCCTACTATTACAGAGGTGCTGGGATAAGCTGTTGGTGGAGAGCGTAAGGCATTTATTTATAACTATTCGGAATGGAAGAAAAGTACTGTTATGCACATCATATTTTCGTAATTTATGTCATTTTCAAATGAATAAATCAACCGATTGCAACCAGATCACCTTTAAAATTGAATTCTGAATACATGTAGGCAACTTTCAAAAGCAATCCTACAATTATTTCCTCTTGATAATATGTTTACCACAGTCGAACATTGCAGCAATTGGTAAGTCTGCTCTGAATCTTTTATGTCAACTCCATCATTAGGGCAATCATAACTAGGCCTACATGTTTGGTAGTCGAAACTTTTGCAGGTTTATCATATTGTACTACAGCGTACCGAAAATTCTGTTTACCGGTACTTGATTGTGGGAACACATTAACTCTTCTTTGAAGGTGTCAGATGTCTGATTAATCAGGTCAATTGAGTAAAAAACTTCATCGCACCAATTTATGTTGCTATGCTTGTTTCATTGCCTATCTATCAAATCTACACGCTTCCACTGATCTCTACCAAAATTTACACCGAGCTGCATGGGGTACTAGGAATGTTCGTAGAGGTACTTATACTGTCATCAATTAATTTGAACTCCATGTTGTAAGGGGGTATGATACAGTACATTTTTAAGGGTGCACAAAACAAAAATGTCCAAATACCTCTTTTGACGTATGTTTGCCATTACACTACTCTAGAAGTGAAAATTCAATAGAACTGGAGTAAACGCGATTACCCACAGCGAAATTAAGCTTAATGAATAACTTCATAGTATATCACAGAAGTTCAGGTTGACGCAATGTCGAAATGTATATAATCATGATGGCAGTGAAAAAGACAAAAACAGGGGATTCGGATTTTTAGAAGTCCCAACACTGTAGAAAAATTACAAAATGACTGACAAGTTTAGCGAGCTGACGTGTCGCAGATAAGAAGCGAATTGAATTATATAAAAATATCAAGAAAAGAAGAGAATTTGTTAACCACATATTAGCTACCGGTACGATAATACGCTGATATAACGCAAAATATGGCATTATATAATAATAAAACGCGTTATTTCCATCCTAAATGCTTAACAAGACTTGGAAACCAGCCAGACTAAAGACGCCAAGAAAACTGTACCAATCAAAGAAGCAATAAACCGAAATAACGCAATATCATCGCTAGAAATTATATAAAACAAACCCATACAACATATAATTTGAGATTATTGCAGACAGTTTGGAGGTCTGATAAGAAATAGAAAAAGAATATGGTAATGGAAATTCCCCTTTCTCATTCTTCTTCTTATTATTATTATTATTATTAATAATACACAATGTTGTTCTTTTGAAGATTATGCTCTTTGACAGAAATTTCAGGACATATTGTAGTGGATGTTGCTTATAGGCCTACTTAGAGAAACAAACAAACAAAACAGTGTTGGCCTTTGTTAGCCAAGACGACTGCTGCAGATACTGGACTGTCACGTGATCAGCGTAGCGACATCCTCAGCCTGCTTCTTGACCGGGCTGTTGCATTCCGTGTCAGACGGCTCTCGTTCCAGACCTCAGTCCAGAATTAAAATCCCTTAACTCGCGGAAATCGAACCTGGGGCCTACAAATAAGAGACAGGCACGCTAAACCTGTACCATAGTTGTAATAAATGTAGGTAGTTCAACTGTAGCTAGGCTCTTTTGGCGCTCCGTGGGCTATAGCATCGCCGTCCCAGGACTAGTGACTTACCGGATTCGGAATTCATTCCTACCCATTAAAGAAATGTATGGATATACCGTACTGTACTTGTTTTCAAGTAGGAGATATTCTGTACGTACCTTCTAGGAAATCTCAACAGTAGACAGCTCATCCATCCGAACACTAAGTTGTGTCGAAAGTAGTGGTCATTAAACTGAAAAGCGAAACTTCCAAGTGACTGGTGAACGAGAGGCCACTGCACACATCGCATGTCACCCGACGCCAAAACTAATGGAGGTCTCATGTAATCACTCAGCTCACATCCCATAATCCATTATTTTATTCTGGTTATCGCAAGGATTGTTGTATGCACGTATATTTCTACGTAAAATCACAATCAAGGTATAACCAATATTTGATAAGGGAATATGACACTTTCCCTCGAAATTTGAGTGGTGCTGAAATGAAAACCTACAACCTGTTTTCCAGTCTTTGACCGGGTCAGGGATGTAATGAATGAAACATATATAGACTGTTGTTACAATGGGGTCGCCACTCCCAAGGTGATTTATTAATGACTGATAAATGCTATGAAATGATAATGGAGAGTGTTGCTGGAATGAAAGATGACAGGGAAAACCGGAGTAACCGGAGAAAAACCTGTCCCGCCTCCGCTTTGTCACATGGAGTGACCGGGATTTGAACCACGGTATCCACCGGTGAGAGGCCGACGCGCTGCCGTCTGAGCCACGGAGGCTCCCTTGAGTGGTGCTAATGGCAACAAATGGAAAAATCTATATATTAAAAACAAAAACAAAGCAAAAAAACATTTACACTTTTCCGCACTTAAGTTTTTGCCCAGTTATTGCAACTTGCGACTCAAAACCCAGTCCTGCTCATTAATGAAATTATGGATATACTGTACTTATATTCAAGTAGGAGATATTTTGTACGTACCATTTGCACCATTTGATGATGCTTGGTTTGAATTGTATTTAACCTGAATATGCTCTTCTGTAAAATGAAACGCGCTCATTTGAGAGAAAAACTGCATTTAGTCCAGGGTGAATGAACGTCCTCCTATATTTTAATTTCCTGTTCGGGGTCCAAGATAAAGTTTCCGTGCTTCAAAATATCCTACATTTTAAGAAATTAGATTCAGTTACTATCAGCTTTTCATATTTATCTCATATTTGCTTTAACTCTTCTTAAAGTGATCCTATATATAGGCTACACATTCTTTCGTAATATTCTATATGAAAATCAAATTATTATTTGCTTTACGTCACACCGTCACAGATAGGTCTTATGGCAATGATGGGATAGGAAAGGACCGAGCGAGTTGGCCGTAAGGTTAGGGGCACGCAGCTTTGAGCTTGCATTCGGGAGATAATGGGTTCGAACCCCACTGTTGTGTAATACCATTACACGCAGGACGTATTTTAAGGAAGTCTTACAGTTGGTTTGCAGTGAATTTAATGTTAAAAACATTTCTTTATACAGCTCACATCACTTAACCAAAACATAGCGCCCATTACACGCTTCCACTGTTGTTTTTTTGTCCAGCATGTGGCACTGCCAGCAAATGGCTGACGGTATTGACAGCAAAGCCTGATGCAACATACTTCCACCTTGAGTAGCAGAAGGCTACTCAACAATACCAACAAATACCAGTCATTTTGGTTCTCTGAAACCAAACAGTTAACATTCACAACAGCTGGCGATCTAACCTTTTCCATGTTGATCTCATCATCTTTGGGATCATCATTGCGAGCAAACCACTTTCCTGGTGATTCCTTCAACCATGCAGGTCCCTCCCACCATCTAGAAGCAACTAATTGTTTAGCTTTGCAGCCCCTGGAAGGTAAATCTTCAGGGTTAAGTTCCCCTGGGACATACTTCCAAGATTCTGAGTAAGTGATTTTCCTTATTTCATCAACTCGATTTCTGACAAAGACTGTCCATTTGTCTCCCCTGGCAATCCATGCAATTAGTGTAGTAGAATCGCTCCAGTACAAAGTCTTCATATTTTTCCATCCCAATCCGTCCAGAACTGACTTCGCAAGCCTTGCTCCTATAGTTGCAGCCATAAGCTCCAAACGAGGCATAGAAAACTTTATAGGAGAGACTCGTGTCTTGGCCGCCAACAGATGAAGCTGAACGTTGTCGCTTGTCTCTACCCTGAGGAAAACTACTGCAGCATATGCCTTTTGACTGGTATCACAAAAGGTGTGTAAAGTGCATTCCTCTATATTCACAGGTTTCTGTACCCATCGGGGGATGCCAATTTCTTCTAACTGAGGGAGTTCTTCATACTATGACATAAATTCTTTCTTGATAGCATCGTCAACTTCTGTATCCCAATCAAATTCCATCTTCCACATTTTCTGCAGGAGCAATTTAGGAAACAACATAACAGGGCAACTAAAACCTATAGGGTCAAACACTTTGTGAGAGATCGACAGGATTGTTCTCTTGGTAATGGTGTCAAAAACAAAATCTCTAATCCAACTCATGTTAACTTTGAGTTCATCACTTTCTCGATTCCACAACAAACCCAGTACTGCAGAATAAGAATTATCATGAGCACTCTGACACTTGTCACTTGTCCATTCCCAACCCCTAAGCTCGAATTTGGCCTTTGCCATGATTTTGACCGATTCTGACATAAATGCATTGAGCTCAGCTTCAGTGCCCACACTAGAAACAACATTATCAACATAAAAACTGTGCAGTAACTTTTCTTTAAGAGAATGATTTGAATCCTCTTCCCACAATAAGTGGTGTTCGATTACAGATCCTAAGAGGAAAGGACTACACTTTACACCAAAAACCACTCTTGCGTATCGGAATACCCTAACCTCCAGTTTTTCATAACAGTTCCACCATAAAAAACATAGAAAGTTCCTATCTTCAGGGTGGATACCAATCTGTAAAAATGCACGTTTAATATCAGCAACCACTCCTATCTTCTTTTCTCTAAATGTTAACAGAACATTTGGGATGAGTTCAATCAGATTCGGACCAGTTTCAAGACATTGATTTAAAGATGGAGAACTGCCTAGTTTTGCCGAAGCATCAAAAACAGGTCTGATTCTGGTAGTTGCACTGTTTTCCTTTACAACTGGTCTATGCGGTAAGTAGTGACAACAATGAACACGTTCAGATTCAGGCACTTCTTCTATAATTCCCTCAGCCAACCAATCTTCGAACACTTCATTGTAATCTCGAAAAATGTCTTCAGATAATTTCTTCCTCATCGAACCCAGTCTTCTTTCAGCAAGATTCAGGTTTGATGGCAAGGCGCGATGCCCCCCAGTCCAAGGTAGCCGAACTTGGTATCGACCTTCTTCTGTGCGATGAACACTTTGGAGGAAATGATCTTTCACTGCAATTTCTCGTTCCTTCTTTGTAACTTTCCCGACAGGGTCCGAAATGCCTATTACACCCAACCTCCACAAATCAGTAATACGTGCCTCTTTAATAAACATGGAAGTTACAAGCAAGCCTTCATTTTCTTCACTTCTCTTGGTATAGGAATCTTTCCCATCAAAGTCCAGCCTAACAATGCCTCCACTGCAACTAAACCACACGACAGCACTTCTATTTTTCCTGTTAAAAGTTTGCCAGCCACGTCCGCCCCAATAAGTATTTCTATAGGCCCCAAACTTTCCTCATTATCGGTGATATCTATCTTCAATTTCTATAGCTCGTTCATCCATTCCCCTTCCGTAACATGTGAAATGTCTCCACAGATCACTTCTTGGTCTAAAGCCTCAAAATTACACCGAAATTAATCGTTCAGGTACCCTACACGCACCATGTAAACTTCATGCTCATTCCGTTGCGTTGTTACACAACCAAAAAGAGAATGTGAGATGATCTCCTTTCGTAGTGAAGTGTAACCCATCTTTAAAGCCGTCTTTCGCAAAATGTATGACTTCTGGGAGCCTGTATCCATTAAAGCACGAACACATTCAGTCTTTTTATCAGATATTACATTCATACGAAGAGTTTGTAACAACACCCACTGTCGGCAGCTCTGAAGTTGGTTTTCCGTTATTTCCCATTTTCACACCAGGCAAATGCAGGGGCTGTGCCTTGATTAAGGTCACGGCAACTTCCTTCCCATCGTAGCCCTTTCCTATCCTTTCGTTGCCATAAGACCTATCTGTGACCGTGCGACTTAAGGCAGATTGTAAAGTAGCACTTCGAATCAATCAATCAATCAATCAATCAATCAATCAATCAATCAATCAATCAATCAATCAATCAATCAATCAATCAATCAATCAATCAATCAATCAATCAATCAATCAATCAATCAATCAATCAATCAATCAATCAATCAATCACCGCTGATCTTCATTTAGGGCAGTCGCCCAGGTTTCAGAATCCCTATAAGTTGTTTACCTAATCTTTTCTTAAGTACTTTCAAAGAATTTGGAATCCGAGTTCATGCCTGCTTACGAGATGTTGTAATTTCAGAAACTCCTTGCAATGCCGAATCAGTTTTCGATCATCAGGTAATGGTATTCTCCTTATTCTTAATCTGTTTAT
Organism: Anabrus simplex; assembly: GCF_040414725.1. Lineage (NCBI taxonomy): Eukaryota > Metazoa > Arthropoda > Insecta > Orthoptera > Tettigoniidae > Anabrus > Anabrus simplex. Next base: position 597,960,368 of record NC_090265.1, on the reverse strand, counting down.
CCTCCAGGGTCGATTTTTCCCTCGGACTCAGCGAGGGATCCCACCTCTACCGCCTCAAGGGCAGTGTCCTGGAGCTTCGGACTTTGGGTCGGGGGATACAACTGGGAAGAATGACCAGTACCTCGCCCCGGAGGCCTCACCTGCTATGCTGAACAGGGGCCTTGTGGAGGGATGGGAAGATTGGATGGGACAGGCAAGGAAGAGGGAAGGAAGTGACCTTGGCCTTAAGTTAGGTACCATCCCGGCATTTGCCTGGAGGAGAAGTGGGAAACTACGATGGCTGAGGTGGGAATCGAACCCACCTCTACTCAGTTGACCTCCCGAGGCAGAGAGGATCCCGTTTCAGCCCTCGTACCACTTTTCAAATTTCGTGGCAGAGCCGGGAATCGAACCCGGACCTCCGGGGGTGGCAACTAATCACGCTAACTACCATTGTATAAAGACGCATCATACCGCCTGAAACTGTCTTCCTCTTATCTAGATAATCTGCTAGTTCGGTTTCAGGAGCCTCAGTTCTAGCGGTAGTTAGTTTTAAATCCATGAATGGAGCCTGTTGAAATGACTATCATATCTGAAAAGTTACGCTCAACCGCTTAAAAATTTGGTCGTTGCAGAAGATGGCTTATTCCTCTTGTTTGAAATAGAATGAGCATATTGTGCAGGTGGTAAGATTCCAAGTATCATCTCTTCGGCTATCCACAGTTTACGAATATCCTTGCGTTTTGAGATAGTATAAAATTACATATTTCTTTGCCGGCCATTTTTTTTCGGTTAAGTGTATTTGTATGTAGGTTGTAACGAGACAGGCCAGACACGGCACTTAAAGGTCATGCTGCTACACGTGGCGGTATTTACTGCGTTTTTCCGTGTCATTCTGTTACAATTCTGCACGAAATATGGAGTATATGGATAGCGAACACGTTATCTTGGAAGGGGAAAAGTACAGTACACGATGTGACACAAAAGAGTGAAATTTGAAATTAGCACGACCCGGATTTTGATGAGATGTCATCTTTTAAAAGGTGCATCATACACGTTGCTAACGTATATACTGTACATCCTGATCATGGCCCCTTATTATAGAAATGCATATTAATTAAGTCATTTTACATCATTTTTGCCATTTTTACTTCTAGATTCTTTTTCAATTTTGTCTAATTGTTTTGTCATTTTTAAGTCATTTTTATTTATTCTGCGTTAGTAATTAGTAATATTTATGCATTTCGTTGGGTAATTAATAGACTATATCTCAGTGATTGCCAAACCGTCGATCGCGAGCTACTAATGGGGACATTTTCGGTAGATCGGTTGATCAAGCCAGAAAAAAGATCAAGCCCTCAATATAATATTGCACGACAAGTGAAATAATAATAATAATAATAATAATAATAATAATAATAATAATAATAATTGCTTTACGTCACACCGACACAGATATGTCTTATGGCGACGATGGGAGAAGAAAGACCCAGGAAGTGGAAGGAAGCGGCCGTGGCCTTAATTAAGGTACAGCCCCGGCATTTGCCTGGTGTGAAAATGGGAAACCACGGAAAACCATCTTCAGGGCTGCCGACAGTGGGGCTCGAACCCACTATCTCCCGATTACTGGATACTGGCCGCACTTAAGCGACTGCAGCTATCGAGCTCGGTATTATTATTATTATTATTATTATTATTATTATTATTATTATTATTATTATTATTATTATTATTAATAGAAAGGGCACCCGAATGGGCATTAGGATTTAAGATATTCACTTATAGACATGATTCTCTTGCTACTACTGTTCTCGTTTTCATTCCCCACCCTGAAGGGGTGGGGCGGGCCACCTAGAGGGTTACGCCCTCGCTCTGGCCAAGAGGTGCGGGCGGGTCAAGGAGATGTGTGGGAAAGGGAAGGTGGGTAAACCAAGTGAGAAATGATAGGGTATGTGTTCGAAGAGGAAAAGTTAGATAGATGGGAAGTAGAATTGTGGAATAGGGAGGTGCATGTGGATGGTTTTAATATATGACTTAAGAAAGACATGACGGAACTGAAGGAAGAAAAGTTTTAAGCAAGGGGGTGATGAGGGAGTTGAAGAGCAAGGAGATGAAACACCGATGAGAAGGTTACAAGAGAAGTGAGTAAGAGTCGGAAAAGGTCAGCGGGGGACGGTGGTGGCGCAAAGAAGAAATTAGTTGGAGGAGGCGGTGGACTAACGGGTTGAGGAGGTGGAACGGGAGGAGGGGTCTGCTGGGGACGACGACGGATGGTGTAGGTTTGTGAGCGTGCTGGTGGTGAACGAGAAGGCTCCACTCTATATCGATGACCATAGATGGGGGCTCCGGTGGCAATGAGGCGCTGGACGTCGGCGATAGTCGGGAGGAGGTGACGTACCATATATGTTGGTCCTGAACTGGTCTGAATGCGAAACGCACGACAGACGGGGATTCCGGCGGCGTGAAGGTCTTGTAGGATGTCCTGGCTGGAGATGGAAGGGTCGAGTCCACGGATCACACAGCTGGGGAGACCATGATGAGATGTGGATTGCTGCGTGGGCGTTGATGACGGTGGTGCTGCTACGACGTTGTCTTGAAGCGATGATTGAGGCGATGGCGGCGTTGAGTCGGAGGATGCCACGGTCTTGTTATGAGGAGGGAGGGGGTTTACCGTTGTAGAAAATGTAGAAAGTGGAAGGCAGGAGGTCATAATGGGCGATGGGTGGCTAGTGGTGACAAATGTAGCCGGGATGTGAGAGGAGGACAAATGCGTCGTGGCAGAAGTCGTGGTGGTGATAGTTGTTGTAGGGGAAAGGGAAGAGGAAGTCGATGTGGGTTGTTGCGAGGTTAAGGTTGACAGCATGTGGACGACGGGAAGGGTGGTAGGGTCGGTGAAGAGTTGGGCAAGTATAGATGGAGGAGTAGGTTCAACGGGGTAGAAGCGGTTATGCACGGATACGCCGGCGTCGCTGAGGCGCTGCTGGTCGTTCAACGTTGATATGTAGAAAAGAATCAGTGGAGATGGCAGTTAACTGGTGCTGTCCAATAGGCGGTATGCGCCATGTATGCGGAAGCCAGCGGAGCGGATGGCGGTGTAGATATCATCTTCGGAGATGGCTGGAGCAATGTCTAGGATGGCGTAGGTGTACATGGTGACAGCCAACGAGGCGTCAACCTTTGTTTTTGGGTGTCGGCTGGGTAGCAACTATAGATGATGGCCACCCGGCCGCAAAAAAGACGAAGGGATGCGTGGACGTAAGTATAGTCCAATTTGGCGAAGAAAAGCCTGTGCGTGTGTCCCCCGCACTAGGCTTGAGGATCTCTCGTGAGATGTGTGTGCAGATTCTCTTGTTGCAAGTCTTGATGTGATACCTGTCGCACTGTTTGCCACATAAAACGCATATACAGTTAACATCTGGATTATGAAAAGACTTCGCTGTGCATATCTTGTGGTGGAAACCATGAATGGAAAGTCGTGTTATGATATGTCTTAGATCTTGATTTTCTTTGGTCCAGTTTCTCACCAACATGACATCTGAGGTATAAAAGTCGAAGTCGATTTCCTTTTTCTTTTCTTCCCTTCTGCGTAGTTCATTGTAAGCTCCAGTAGATGGCAGATGGAGCCTCATTCTGAGGTCCTGAATGTAAAATGTTTCTTTGGCCAATTCATATACTAGACGTGATGGAGCCGATTTCCCAACTCGTAAAGTACATTTAAGAAAGCGTGCTTTTACTTTCTCTATCCTTCCGAGATCTCTGAGTTTGAGATGGTCCCAAATTAGTTCAAATCCGTAAGACAAGACAGGTGATATCACTGTGTGGAATAACATTATTGCCGTGTATAAAGATAGTGCTGCGAGATCTTTTATCTTGTAGATGGCCCTTATCGCTGCCGCAGTTCTTTCTTCTATGTGGTAACTAAAGGACAGAGCTGTAGTTTGAAGAGTTATTCCTAAGTACTTAAATCTGCTGACCACTGTTAGATCGTTGTTACAGAGGGTAAGAGTGTCTTTTGTAGAAAGTCTCCCTCCTTTTCTGAAGGTCATTTGCACCGTCTTCTGTAGATTGATCGTGAGATGATTTTCGTTAACCCACTTTTCTAACTCTAATAAGGAGGCTTGTAAGCTGTCTTTGTTTGATGACCTTAGTACCATGTCATCTGCGTAGAGGATGACTATCGTGTCGGGTGAAGATTTTACTATATTCGTAATGTCGGCAGTGATGATGTTGAACAGTAAAGTGCTCATCGGGTCAACCTGCAGTACTCCATTCGTTTGTCTGATCGGGTCCGAAGTGTCGACTCCATCTTCAATCTCTATGTAGTTCACTATCAAGATGTTATTTAGCAACTTAAAAAGGGGATGAGCTTCGCTGATCATGTTTTTGATCTTGGTTAGGAGAATTTCTCGATTTACAGAGTCAAAAGCCTTCGTGAAATCCACGAAAACTGAATGGTATTTTCCTTTGGGTAATCTTAATGCTTCTCCTATTTCCTGTAGCAGGCATTTTACAGCGTGAATTGTACTTCTTCCGAGCAAAATCCGAATTGGCATTCCGGGATTGTTACAGAATCTTGCTATTTCTTTGTAAGGATCTTCATAAATACTTTGAGGATGTTGTTCTCCAATGCAATGCCTCTATAAGAATTGGGATCATTTGTCTGTCCTTTACCCTTGTATAGGATTTTCACTGATGATCTTCTCCATTCCTCAGGAATAGTTCCAGATCTTAGACAGGCATTGAATAAGTTCGTCCAGAAAGGCAGTAACATTTCTTGAGTTTCTTTGAGATGTTCTGTATGAATACCATCTGGGCCGGGAGCTCTCTTGACTTTCGACTGTTACACAGTTTCTCTGACTTCATCGGGAGTAACCTGGATTATTTTTCCGTCTTGAGTCATATTGATTTCAGGGAACGCCTGGGTTTTGTTTTCCAGATTCAGGACACCTTTGAAGCGTTCTTCCCATTTATCCATAGGGATTTCTTGATACGATATTTTTTTCGAAGGACTATACATGGGTCATGTTTTGGTGCTGTAGCTAGTTTTTTTGCTTCGGCTTCCAAATATTTAGATCTCTTGGAATGTAGAAATTGTTTGTACTCTCTTCTGCCTTGTGCATAGAGATGAAGGTAATTGTCTGAGCCAACAGTACGGGCATTCTGTAGCTGTTCTAGGGTTTTCTTTCGTTGCGCTCTTCGTCGAACCAGGGTTGAGCTGTTCGTTTTCTGTTTGGTAGTGATGCCTTATGTAGTTGGTCAGTTACAATTTCTAGTGCTTCATCTATGTGTCCTTCAGTTGCAAGCTGTTCTGCCTTAAGAATGTCTTCATGGTTGATAATTCTTGTATCTATTCTTCTGGAATACTTTATCTTGTTGTTGCTTGATGTTGAGGTGTGTTGTGGACAATGGAGAATGATATCTGTTGCGATTGGTATATGTTTTCTTATCGGAGCTGCACCTGTGGTCCACAGTCCTTCTTGATTATTATTATTTTTTTTGCTATTTGTTTTACGTCGCACTGACACAGATAGGTCTTTTGGCGACGTTGGGATAGGAAAGGCCTAGGAAGTAGAAGGAAACGGCCGTGGCCTTAATTAAGGTACAGCCCCGGCATTTGCCTGGTGTGAAAATGGGAAACCACGGAAAACCACCTTCAGGGCTGTCGACAGTGGGGCTCGAACCCACTATCTCCCGATTAGTGGATACTGGCCGCACTTATTCTTGATTTTTTATGGCGATTATATCCCCTTTATAGAAAACAAGATCAATAGTGCTTGATCCATTGTAGGCAATGTAGGTCTTTTCTTCTCTCTTATTTATTAAATTATAACCTTCTTCTGTTAGCATTTCAAGCACCAGCTCGGATTTTCGAAGCGGTTTATCAACATGACAGTTTAGATCGCCTGCTATGATAATGTTGGTGTTGTTTGTTTTTGATATAGCTGTAGAAAGTTTCTCTATAACGTCCCCTGACGAACTTTCAGGACTGATATAAACTGATGTTGATGTCAGTTGTTTTTTCTATTACCATATTGTCCTCTTTGTATATTTCTTTTAATTTACCTATCGTAGGTTTCATAAAGCATGAAACTCCCCCTTCTGGTCTGCTTTCAGTTGGTTTTGCGAGAGCATGCATTCCATAAAAGTCTGGGATGTCTATTGGTTGAAGTAGGAAGGTCTCTGTAATTATCAGTGCATCTGCTTGACTTATCGATTCTTGTGGTATTAGTGAGAGTGCATTTTTCAGGCCTTCTGCATTCCATAGTATTATCTTGAGAGCCTTGGTTTTACTCCAGGGATGCCTCGTCATTTCTTCTCCGTGAGAAACGAAAACGCCTCACTAGTATTCCTTTAGGCCAAAAATGTGGGTCGGATGTTTCTTCCACGTAAGTGAAAGGAACCCCAATTTTGAAGGCTTTCTTTTCGCCAAGGGTCTTCAATTCATCACATGCTATTTGTCCCTCAATTCCATTTTTGATAACGTACGACTTTATTTTGTCTGTGGTGACATTGTTCTTTAGTTTTCCTACGTATAACCACGCAGTTTTGTCAGCTGCTTGTAGACCGTCCTCAGCTTCCTTCATTCCAATTACTGCCTGTGTGTGGTGTTTTTTCCCTCTTTTGGATTGCGCCACGGTACAGAGTTGATTGGCGTTTACCAATGGATCATTGTCAGGTTCATGAGGTCCTTTGGGCTTTTCTGGATTTATCACGTCGATGTCGGTATGAGAGGTGATGATTGGTTCAAGCTGTCTGACTTCAGATGGACGATTATTTTGTTGTGCGAGGGAGTTTTAATGCTTCTCAAACTTTCGGGTCGTTTGAGACGATCATTTGACATCAAATCGGCGTTCGATTTTGAGTCTTCTATTAAAGTAGGGTTTGGTTTAACGAATATTTTTCCAGTTCGTCTCGGATCGTGCGTCTTATTATTTCCTGAATATTAGAATCATTCTTCATTTCGAGCTCTAACATAATGTCCATTTTCTGAGTTAGTTGTAGGATTGTATTTTCCATGGCACCTATTATTTTTATCTTGGGCTTGCATATGTCACATAACCGGGTGAGTTTACATTTGTCTCTAGCTAGCTGATCGAACTCGCCTTTGGTCATACAGCATTTCCAATGAGACCAAGAATTGCAACTTTCGCATTCAACTGAACTATCGTTATCGGAGAAGGGTTTACGACATGTTTTGCACTCTTCCGAGTCCTTGGGCTGTTTCTTATCCGACATATTGTTTTTCACTTTTGTTATTTGCAGACGAAAAGGCTTGTTATATGCTACAAGTTTTCCTTACGTGTGGGGCGATTGTGTAAACAGCTAGCACTAAACACTGTCGATTACAAATTACAAGAATTATGGTGCAGTTACAAGTATTTACGAGCACTAATCAAACGCAAGACTCAATAATTCGCAATTAATGACACTGGATCAGTTTGATATTTGGTAGGCCGTGATTTCAAATAGTAAAATGTCACTATCGATATACTTGTTTAAATCAACAATGGCTCACGCATTCTTTAATCACTAAGTCGTACACACTTATCACTTATCACGAATAAATAAAATAATGCCTTAAATTAATTATCCCCATATCTACAAAACTGAACACTTGAATAATAGACGTTTTCAAACTGGAACCTATCCAAGAAAAACCTGAAGAACCTCCTAAAGAGGGACGATACCCTTACTGTAGAATTTGTCCTCGAAGGAAAAATAGGAAGACAACTGTAACATGCAGTTCCTGCCGAATTCCGATTTGTAAAGAGCGCACCAAAGCAACCTGTACACGATGTGCAGATGAAGTCATGGACACTGACTAGAACTCTTATCCAGCATCAAAAATAGAGTAGCCCAGTTGCAAAACCCGCTATATGCATTATAAGAACTTTTTGGGTATTGACGAAAAATCTGTACAAACTATCATAAACCTGATAAAAAGCTGATTCTTTTTTTAAAAATTCACAAAAAATAACCTGAAATATCTATATAGGAGCCCATAATCTCATTAACGTAGGAAGTCAGGTATTTAAATATTGATTCCACACATAACTGGTTTTGCAACTGTATAATGCATATAGCAGGTTTTGCAACTCAATGGGTGGCCATTTTGTTTCTCTGATAGTTTGCAAAACCTGCTATTTTATGATGATAAGGACTTACAAAAGGATAGAGACGGGCTTAAAAAACACCAATATTCGTGAAAAAATGTATTTCAATGATATATTACCTGTTGATTAACATCCATTAATAAACTACAACCAGTTCACAAACTAGTTTCAAAATTAAACAGGAATAATGTAACATACAATATGACGAGTTGAAATCTATTGACTTCAAAAGGTGTTATTTAAACAGTCACTTTGCAAAAACTTGCAAATTAAATAAAATAGTCTTTCACATTGAGACAAAACAAGAAAACTTGCAAACTAAATAAAATATTCTTTCACATTGAGAAAAAATAAGTAAAACTTTAATTGTTCATTTTGGCCGATAATAATACCCATCAGTGTGAAAACATCAGGTGAGCATGCAATAAATCCTTGCTTATGTGAAATCAACATCATCTTCTTCCATTAATTCAAAATCACTCTCACTGTCGTCTTCACAATCGTCATCCATACAGCCTTCTTTCGTAGCAATACCATCAGCTGCAAGGAGCGTATTGTAGAACTGCAACTTTTCATTTTCACCTCAGTTTTCACCAAAGTGGAGGCACAAAAGTCGCCTGATATCCTTCAGCTTTGCTGCCTTCACTTGCACAGTTTCTTCAACGTTTTCAATACAAGCGTTTTGCCTGAAGTTTTGTCCCTTCCTGCAAAGACTTTTAGGTTCACAAATGTCAATGTTGTAAAACGGATCGCCTTGAACTAAAGTGATGTTCTTGTTTTTGCCACGCGTGATCGTAATTTTCTTTGACTTCTGAAATTTGAAATGCCATTGGCCTGGCTGTTTGAGGATTCCATCAGAGTAGGATTTCCAGTTACGGACTGAACAACTTCGACCCAAATGGATTACCGTAGCATAGCTCTCTAACACTTTTGTGTAATCCTCTGGGCTCTCAATCACATCCATTTGCCTGAATTCCCTCTTCAATTTGCCGAAAACTCTGTCTGGTGGAATGAATGAGTGCCCAACAACAGGGAACCAAATCTCAACAGTTTTAACATGCTGAGGAGCTTCAAAAAGCAGCCAGTGAGACAACATTCCCAAAATTGCTTTATTTTTATTCTGACCGCCGCATCCGTCAGAAAAAAACGTACAGTTGTAACCTCATCTAAAGCAGAGTTGCATAGTCTGTGATGCAATGCTGAAGCAATTTGATTACATCCCTTGGGATACTCATTTTCGGTCCAAAAATAGCTAAAAGTGTTGCTTTTATTTTGTGGTGATAATGATGAACCCTGGCATATGGTGAAGTTGTAGAAGTAGAGTTGGCGGGAGTAGTAAGCTGCCTGATCTGGAATTTTCGGAAGTACTAAGTTTTTCTGACAATCGTAGCTCAGTGTTAGTGCATTTTCCACTTCAAGCCAAATCTTATCGTAGAAAGCATCTGCTCGTTTCTTGTGTGTTTTTAACTGGAATTTTAAACCATCTCTCTTCTCTGGAGATTTTTCTTGCAAAATCTTGTTCTGAATGCACATGCAAGTAGAGCATTTGTCTGAGTATGGACTGTCAAAACTGATATTGAAGTTTTCTGTGAATACCGTACGGAAAAATTCATATTCAACGTGGAGATCATCACTTTGGTGTATCTCAACATACATTTTCCACATCTTTTTTGTGTTCAAATCACTAGGGAAGTACTGTCGTTTAGTTTTCTTTCCCCGACAATAGTGGCTCTGAATTGGTTTGAAAGTTTTAATAAATGCTTTCACTGCTTCACGTTTTGGCTTATATATTTCAGTTCTGCGGTCACCGCCTCGTGTTTCAGAAGGTGTAGTACCACTTTCCATGAATCTCTGGCACAATCGGTTCACACGGTCACGCTTCTCCTGCAGAATGTTTAAAAACACAGCTCGGCACACTCTCACATTTTCAGTTACATCACCTCTTTGTTTGGGAAGAATAAAGTAGGTGCTTAAATTCCTCCTCCTAGGAACACCCGGTGCAACACACTTCTTTTTGAGAGCAGTAAGTTGAACATGCTAAAGGATGAAGTTTCTTTTCCACTGCAAGTCTGGTTTCTCGTAATACCTCTGATGTATTTTACGAACATCTTGCATCGACAGCTCATGACATCGAAAGGTTGCTAACTTCTGGTGTTTACAATCTGGTTTCTTTGGCAGTCCTTTAGATACGTGTCTGGAAACAAAATAAAACTTGAGAATTCTCCGCTAAGGCATTTTGAAAATACATCAACCTAATTAAAACAAACAGCTAGCACGTAACAATGAAGCACACTAAGCGCCTCCATTAAAATGTTCTGAAAATAAAGCATACCTTGCTCTTTTAGCGACATTACTTTTCCACGTTTCAGGGCATCTTCTCCTTTTCCTGGACATTATAGGCCCAGTTTCAATCACTATTTCAATGTCACTAGTATGATTTGCAGTATGGTTTTCTTCTTGTAACATAGCTGTACGTTCATTTGCTTCCATCATTGCAGTCATTACACTTATCACAAGCAAATCAAACTAGATAAACAACACTATCAAGTTAAGACCAGAACGACCACGTTGCCTTCCGTTGGCGGGCTCAAAAGCAAACAAATGAGTGACTCAGAAGCTGCTACCTTCATAGAGTAAAGAATCTCTGCTCGCTGTCTTCTTGCCTTGATGTAGCATAAACATTTATTCCTAGAGAAAAGAAATCAATGCAGTGATTAGGATAATTTAGCTGGTTTTGCATCTGCATTACCTCTGACAAGATGGAGGCCATAACAGCTGCGATAAATATAGAGGCTTTTGCATCTCCATATGAATATAACTGGCTTTGCAAATTTATGGCCGATGCACATAGCGCGCTTTGCAAATAACTGAACTTTTCTCTTCCAGTTTTAGAAGGCAAATAGCGCATTATGCAACTCAAATGTTTGTGAACTATGTGGGTCTTGGAGTAATGAAGGCTGGGGAACCAAAAACTCGAAATCGAATTTTCCGTCATATAGCGGGTTTTGCAAATGGACTACTCAATGAATTATTCAACGAAATTAATTTTTGTAATGTATTTTTTATTTATTTTATTTTTTGTAATTTTGGGCAGTACTTTCTTTAAAGTTTTGTACTTCATTTTCAGAATACACTTTTTACTTGAATTGTGACCAAATCATTCATTGAAATGTAGCCTACAAATGCAAACGTTGAGGCAATTTGCTAACGCGCGACCTCTCGTGCTCTTTAAAAACTCACGTAATTTTACCAGATTTTGCAAGAAATTTTTTTTTTACATTGAGAAAATATTTTAACTGGGTAATTATGTTAGTACTAGTTGAAAGGCAGTTAAACAGGGTGCATATTTATATTTTTGTCAGAGCATTCACTGCAAAAGGAAAACAGCAGCTCATGAAAATATTAAGCGTGAGCAATTTGCCTTCGCACGACCTCTCGCTTTCTAACACGGGCGCAACCTCTCGCGTGTTAACAAGAAATGGACATTCTTGCTTCGGTATAACGAAACATCGTTTTACGACTCCAGATTACTAAAAGAGGCAATTTTAGAACACCGGGGTTTCTTTGTGAGGGAGCCATTGTTGTCAAAAAGTTACTCCTTTAAGTTCTCGATTTTATTTTATTTTAACACTAGCTGATGTACCCGTGCTTCGCTACGGGATTCTCAGAAAGACTGACTTGGTGGTTTTCCTAACTGAATTCAACATAGGTCATTACAAAAACGTCAGTAGGAATGTAGCGATTGAAAGCAATGTTATCATATAAAATATCATATATCATCATATCATATAAAATACTCGATCAAATTAAAAACCGCACACTTTCTCACTTCAACGAACATTAATACGGTGCCGATCTAACAGTCCAAAGTTCCAGAGCTGGAATAACCAGGTCGCAGACTGCCGTGAACACTCCTCTGTCATTATTCCGTTAAATATGCACACTACTCTTTCCAATCTGTGCCTCAGAGTAGGGATTGAATAGCTCGAATGCTATGATGAACCAGTGTGTTACGTATCTAATATCAGAAAATGTATGAACCATAGGAATGGCATGCTAAAGAAGAAAGTTGTCTAACTCCCCAGCTACTTCCCGCCAATATTCAGGCAGGCTGTTATACTCGGTACGACCGGGCGAGTTGGCAGTGTGGTTAGGGGCGCTCAGCTGTGAGCTTGCATCCGAGAGATAGTGGATTCGAACCCCACTGCCGGCATCAGTGAAGATGGTATTCCGTGGTTTCCCATGTTCACACCAGTCTGTACCTTAATTAAAGTCAAGGCCGCTTCCTTCACACCCCTATTCCTTTCTTATCCCATCATCGCCATAAGACCTACCTGTGTCGATACGACGTAAAGCAAATTTTAAAAAACCTCAGTACGCTGCAGTAATCCTATCTATCGGGGATGAGTGGAAACAGAACACAAAAAGCACATCACAACAAACAATGGTCAATGTAATGTTATTGTTGATAAAGTTTATGAGCTTTCTATATTGCAGGCCTTCACATCAGTTTTCTTTCGACTCTGTGATATTAGGGCGTCTTACAAAATTATTTATATCGTAGACTGTAGTTCTATTTTTTCCCCACTACTTGCTTTACGTCGCACCGATACAGATATGTCTTATGACGACGATGGGATAGGAAAGGCCTAGGAATGCGAAGGAAGCGATCGTGGCCTTAATTAAGGTACAGCCCTAGCATTTGCTTGGTGTGAAAGTGGGAAACCACGGACAACCATCTTCAGGGCTGCCGACAGTGGGGTTCGAACCCACTATCTCCCTATTACTGGATACTCGCCGCACTTAAGTGACTGCAGCTATCGAGCTCGGTATACTGTAGTTCCTTATTCTCAGACTTTACATACCGGTACCGATTTTCACTAAATTCTGTTTACCCATTTTCTTGTGACTCGGCGCTGATATGGACTAAGTACCGGTAACAAAAATCCAAATTCATGAATATCTCTGTGATTATATGCGGTACGGTAACAATGTATAAGACATAAGTGATCGGAAATTTAATTTCTTACATAACTACTACTAATTTACGGCATAACTAAAGTTACAGGTAGGTATGTTAGTTATGTAGTATTTATCGATTCGACCACTAATAACATAAATAACTTATTTGAGAATTACATTTCAGGCCTTCCCCTAAACTACCATTTCACTCAGTGTGAATAAAATTATATTATTTATGGCCTAGATTATATCGGCTTATTACCCTGACTTTGCATACCGATTTTCATTAAGACACGACCACTAATAACATAAATATTTCAGAATTAAATTTTAGGCCTTCCCCTAAACTGATGCGTGTACATACATACATACATACAGACAGACAGACAGAAATTACGGAAAAGTAAAAAATGCATTTCCTTGTTACTGTGGACATGACCGATACAGAAATAACATTCTTTTCAAATTCTGAACAATGTACAGACAAAACTCTTACCTATTTTATATATATAGATAAATACAGTGGCGTATGCTGGTATCAAGACGTGGGCTACCACTAGACTTAGGCTACCCCTTTTCGATAGTTGGTTTAGGGAACGCCTTAAGCATTTTGAGCTGCATGCAACAGCCAACGGAGCTGCCCGCTGTGTTGTCAAGGCTGCTTCACAAGCTACTGCCCTGGCCTCTGCCACCGCCAATACTCAACACCTGATCAATCGAGTTGGTAGCCTAAGGTTTAGCAAATTGAAGTCCAGCTTTGAGGCCAAATGGATAGAATGCTTGCCTTTGGTCCGACGGCTCCGGTTCAATTTTCTGAATCAACCCTGTCATACTGTTAATTCCCCTGGCTTGGGAACTGGGTATTTATGGCGTCTTCGCCATTCATTTTATCCTCATTAGGTCACCACCAAGCCTATGTAGATGCCATGCACCATTATTATTATTATTATTATTATTATTATTAACATCATCATCATAATCGTTAAATAACAATGTTGAATTTTACAGCGGTCGTACCCATCGTTCAATGGTTAATTATCTTCCTCGGAAGATCAGTGGTGGTGTCCGACCCATGATCACGGGTTCGATTCCAACCAACAAAAGAGAACACTAAACCTGAAAGATTGCGTTTCATTTTAGCAGATCTACCAATAAAAAGAAAACTATATTACTCCTATAACAGCAGCCCTGCAGTGTCTTCCTACAAGGATGTAGAAGTAAACGGGAGTGAAATACCAGCACTCCGTTACCTATATATTTAAGGGAGAAAGATGAGGTGAGGAAGTATATACGATGAGTAACGCATGGTGATAGCAGTGGCGATCTGACGGACCGAAGCCTAGCACAGCTATCCTCCGCGTGCGACGTGTTTTCTCATTGCTTTCAAGGTTTGCAAATGGAACAATGTGTCAGATGCTTACACTATAATGTGCTTTAGATTTCCATCGCTCGCATTTGAGGTTTGGGCTTCACTGATAGCCTTGGTAGCCCTCAGTATACGCCACTGGATAAATAACTGAAAGAAAGCTCAAAGTGACATGAGAATTGTGCGTGTTTATCAGGAAGCATGAAATTAAGATTTCCACTAAACTTGATGTGTGTAGCTCATTAACATTTTATGTCGTTAACAAAAGTTTCCCGTTATTCACAAAACACCGCGCTCAGTACTAAACAGCAAAATGCTATTTTTTGCCAACAATTCAGTATTTAAGAAGTTGTCATTGTACACACAGGTAGCAGCGTTATTGAGGAGTGGAAACATTTGCTGTTCATTGTCAAACGATCGCTGCATATCCCACAAAATATGAAATAAATATTTGGCGCGCACCTGTCACAAAGTAGCCTAACCAACTATTAGTGATGTGCGCGAGTGATGCCTGGAATCGCGGTACTCGACTCTTTCGAGTCCAGGCTCGGGCTCGTTTCGCTTGCGAAGACTCGATGACAGCATGACGTCACACGTTCGCTTTCTCGCCCGCTCTTGGATGGATGGAGCATATGTACAAGTGGTCGCCGAGGTTTTATGGGATTGCGATGTACCGGTACGATATAAATATTCTTAACGAGTGAGCAAAATAAATAATCTGAATTTGATGATGACTTGCGAAAAATAATATTACAACTATATACGCATAATAAAGTATGAAAATATCCGTTCACGGCGTCTCTCACCCACTCCACTGAATATGCCCTAAATTCTAATAATGATAGCATAGCTTATCTAGCCTTCAGTCCAACTTGGCAGGTTCGATACTGGTTTAGTCCTGTGGTATTTGAAGGTGCTCAGATACGTCAGCCTCGTGTCAGTAGAATTGCTGGCATATGAAAGAACTCATGGGTGACTAAATTCCAGCACCTCGGCATCTCCTAAAATCATAAAATGTACGTAGTTGGACGTAAAAGTGGTGATGGTGGTGACTATTGTTTAAGGAGGAAGTACAACTAGACAACCATCCTCCATATAACACTAATCAGAGAGGAAAAAGGAAGGGATCCAACTCTTATTATTATTATTATTATTATTATTATTATTTAAAATCACTGTCACGGTGTCCGGCTCCATGGCTAAATGGTTAGAGTGTTGGATATGGTCACAGGGGTCCCGGGTTCGATTCCGGGCAGGGTCGGGAATTTTAACCATCATTGGTTAATTTCCCTGGCACGGAGGCTGGGTGTATGTGTTGCTTCATCATCATTTCATCCTCATCACGACGCGCAGGTCGCCTACGGGAGTCAAATCAAAAGACCTGCAACTGGCGAGCCGAACCCGTCTTGGGATCTCCCGGCACTAAAAGCCATACGCCATTTCATGTTTTTCACTCTCATGGTATGCCTACAATCGTCTGAGGGGACAGGTGAATAGGTTATACTTACATCATACTTTCGGCAAATATAATGTAGGGTATTAAGATTAGGCGTCCGGAATGTGATGTATGTACACGAAGCAAATCATCAGACAGATCGTCATTCTGTTCTAGCTAGCTAAACAATGAACACAATTAACAAAATACACCCTCCGTTTTGACATTTATCATTGCAACACATGACTGTGCAAAGGAACAAAACCGAGTGTAGTCTTTAGAAGTTGAGCGAAGGTCGAAGGATAGCGGCGGGATGTAATAAGCAGCACTTTTTTTTTCCTATTTGCTTTACGTCGCACCGACACAGATAGGTCTTACGGCGACGATGGGATAGGAAAGGCCTAGGAAGTGGAAGGAAGCGGCTGTGGCCCTAATTAAGGTATAGCCCCGGCATTTGGCTGGTGTGAAAGTGGGAACTCACGGAAAGCCATCTTCAGGGCTGCCGACAGTGGGATTCGAATCCACTATCTCCCGGATGCAAGCTCACAGCCGCGCGCCCCTAACCGAACTGCGTGTTTCTGTGGTGTACTGTGCTGTGTGAATATGAAGAGGAGAGTGTTGGGACGGACAAAAATAACCAGTCCCCGACCCAGGAGAATTAATCAGAAGCGATTAAAATCCCCGAACCGGTCGGGAATCGAACCCGGGACCCTCTGATCTGAAGGCTAGCTAGTGTCGCTATCTGTGGACATGTCTTAGAACTAGATTGCACGGCATTCAGGGTCACTCACAGAATATTTTTGTGATGTGGATTGCAATATGTTTGCTGCTGATGATTGGTTTCATTGAGTCATCGGTCGTCAATAATTTGATTGTTACGATAATTATTATCACCATAGGCAAAATATTTATGACTTACTAACAAACCGTCAACTTGAAAGATAGACACGTAGGACCAAAGATGAGCGTGGGATGGGGACAATTTCCACACTAATGTCCATAACGGCAGCGCCCTATTATTATTATTATTATTATTATTACTGTGCAGCCTGGAAGTAGCCACCAGGGATTTGTTGATAGCTATGAAATATTATTCCCGCGATGTCCTTATAGGAAAACGTGTAATATTGTGCGTAATAATGACAATATTACTGCCAGAGAATGTATTGCAAAGATACATGTGTAGGGCGTTCAGAAACATACATGTGCTGTAGTATCACTTATTGTTATTGTCCAACTCGTTGGCTGAATGGTCAGAGTACTAGCCTTCGGATCAGAGGGTCCCGGGTTCGATTCCCGGCCGGTTCGGGGATTATCGGGGATTTTAATCGCTTCTGATTAATTCTCCTGGCTCGGGGACTGGTTATTTTTGTCCGTCCCAACACTCTCCTCTTCATATTCACACAACACACTACACTACAAATCACCACAGAAACACGCAGTTCGCTTAGGGGCGCGCGGCTGTTTGCTTGCATCAGGAAGATAGTGGATTCCAATCCCACTGTCGGCAGCCCTGAAGATGGCTTTCCGTGAGTTCCCATTTTCACACCAGGCAAATGCCGGGGCTATACCTTAATTAAGGCTACAGCCGCTTCCTTCCACTTCCTACGCCTTTCCTATCCCATCGTCGCCGAAAGACTTATCTGTCTCGGTGCGACGTAAAGAAAAAAAAAAGTACTGCTTACATCCCGCCGCTATTCTTCGACCTTCGCTCAACTTCTAAAGACTACACTCGGTTTTGTTCCTTTGCACAGTCATGTGTTGCAATGATAAATGTCAAAACGGAGGGTGTATTTTGTTCATTGCCTTCATTGTTTAGCTAGAACAGAATGACGTTCTGTCTGATGATTTGCTTCGTGTGCATACATCACATTCTGCACGCCTAATCTTAATACCCTACATTATATCTGCCGAAAGTATGATGAAAGTATAAGCTATTCATCTGTCCCCTCGGACGATTGTTGGCATACCGTGACAGTAAAAAAAAAAAAAAAAAAAAAAAAAAAAAAAAAAAAAAAAAAAAAAAATGGCGTATGGCTTTTAGTGCCGGGAGATCCCAAGACGGGTTCGGCTCGCGAGGTGCAGGTCTTTTGATTTGACTCCCGTAGGCGACCTGCGCGTCGTGATGAGGATGAAATGATGATGAAGCGACACATACACCCAGCCCCCGTGCCAGGGAAATTAACCAATGATGGTTAAAATTCCCGACCCTGTCGGGAATCGAACCCGGGACCCCTGTGACCATATCCAACACTCTAACCAGTTTACGGTACCGTAGTACGTCATGTCACAAGCACGTGAGAGGTCTTAGAAAATAGACTCCTGTGTACCTGTTGTAATTAAAGTTCATTGTTCATTTGGTTCTAGATTGGGTTCGTCATATTTGTAATTGCGTGTTTTGTCTTGATAATAAAATACTTCAGTCGACCCTAGCAAGATCGAACCCTAGTGTCACCAATACTGGAATCTTGCCACTAAATCACTAACTTCCAGTAAACTCGCAGTAAACTGAATATAGTAATCTTCCTCTGCTTCGAATTCAGATTTAACTACTTTTGAATGTTGATTATTGCTTAGTTGTTGGCTTATTGTTGTTTGTTTGTTGAATTGTAGTTGTTGGATTATTGCCTGTAGTAGTGTGTTGAGTTGGCAGTTCAGCGCCGAAGTGTCAGCCAGTGTCAAAGAGGCTAGAATAGAAGCCAGTTCCGCCAGTGCAATCCAATCCACCCGAATCCACCTGTGGGCGTGTATAGAGGACGGGAGTGCGGTGATTAGTTAAATAAGTATTTTCGACGAAATAGTTTTGTATGCATATACCTTCATATCAGCATTGCTATGAAGTCTTGAATATCACATATGTTTGTTGAATGCTTATTCTAGTTATAAACAATAATGGTACGTATAATACGTTAGAATTGAGTAATTTTTAGGTTAGAATTCACTGTTTTGTGTTGTGTTTCTCATACGTTACTTGTTATTTCAGGCAACACTTATGAAGGATGTCGTTCTAAAGGAAAGTCATGCAAAGGAACTTCTTCTCCAGAAGCACGTCGATTACATCGCCTCTTACGGTGTAAAAGATGAATATGTAAGTTCGATACCGTACATGTTTCTTGAAATGTGAAGACTTCTGTTGATGGAACACAGTAAAGATGTAGCATGATCAGCTCGACGATTGTTCTTTTGCCGTATTAAAGAATCCCAATTATGAAATATTCAGTCTTTACTTTCTTTCAGTTATATAGGTATATGTCATGGCAAGGTCTGTTTGAAGTAATGTTGATGTATTGTGGATTAATTTCTTTTATACTAAATGTAAGTGTGCTATGAGGGAGGTATAGTATGCGAACCTTATCATGAGCCTTGAGCTCTATAGTGCTGAATGAGAACTAGGGCTCAAGAAAAGGTTCGCGTACTATACTTGTAAATGGCCTCACCAATCATGTTTTGTAAATTGTATTTCTTTTTTAACACATTTATGCCCAAATTATTTTTTCTTCCGATTTTGAAAGCTTGTATGTATAAACACTTAATATGACCCATTATTCATGTGCAAATGAACACCATATTTACTTATTTAGAACCTATATAAACACATGGGTCGCTAACGACCTGCTAAGCACTTGCTCGGGAAACAGGGAGAGAGAATATTCTGAACATCAACCTTAGCTACAATTTATTTCTACACTTAGCCTACATTTAGAAATAAGTATTATCATGACACAAAAAGCAATAATTGTCATTGTTCTTTTTAATTATAACAATATTTATTACCCAAAACACGTAACTTCAGATTCCATAACTGACAGTGAAACGGAGACTCACTCGTGGTAATTTACAAAACACCTGTCATGAAGAGGAACATCACACCTCGCACAGGCCTTCACTGTTTTATTGCGGCTAATTTCGCATCGGCACCTAGGTTGTTGACTTATCAGCAGGTGACCTCAATGGTCCTTCCTCTGGCATCCCTTGATAATGTCAAACGATGTAAGTCGACCTCTTCCCGTAGGAGCTGTGCCGTATTTGTAGAGAATTGCTTTGGTTGCTTCCCAACAGAAAGTTGAGCATCAAGGGACATACCATAGCTTCTGCTAAGAACTCGGGCATTGTTCATGCATAA
Source organism: Anabrus simplex (assembly GCF_040414725.1). Lineage (NCBI taxonomy): Eukaryota > Metazoa > Arthropoda > Insecta > Orthoptera > Tettigoniidae > Anabrus > Anabrus simplex. Next base: position 597,940,389 of record NC_090265.1, on the reverse strand, counting down.
ATCGAGCAAACAAAACAAAATAGGAATGTACCACTTCTTGCCACGAATTGAAATTTATACATCTGACACGTTATGGTTCATGAGATCAACTCCACCCAAGCTTTGGTTGTACTTATGGAAAACATTTGGCTGTTTGACTTTTATTTTCCCCCGTTCGCTGACTGAGTATATTGTAACTTCTTGAAGGGGTGCTACACCAAACTGATTTGACATAACGTTCACTACACCATTGTCTTTCCAAGACACAACCATTACACCATGCTCTTTATCAAAACAAGATTCAAAGTAACCACGCTCTTTCGTTTCAATGACAGGCTTGCCAGAAATAGGACACTTAGCATTCTGTTGCTTCTGAGAGTTCCTGTAGCATGATGGCCTTTTTCAGACATCCTACACAGAAGCTTAGCTGATGTGAAAAAGTTGTTGAAATAGAAAGAAAAAGCAGTCCCAGGAAATACTTCAGAAAGAATTTCCACAAATGTCATCACTACTGCTTCACCTGATCCCACTCTTTCTCCCTCCTTTCTGCTCCTTTATATCCCTGGTAAATGTCAGCCTGGAACAGTAGCATGTCCGCTGAGTGGCTACCCAGCCTTTGAAGCCGAAACAAATTGGTTTGCTGCGGAAAGTATGGCGAGAAAAAAGTACATCTCTTCCAACGATAATTGAAATTGTGGATTATTAGTGTAAGAGGCATGAACAACGGTATATTTCAGTATTTGAAGAACTGTATCTGCTTCAAGAAATGCATCCAAAACTTCTATAGAGTGTGATTGGGTCATAAATTTTTTTTATTTGGATGACGAACATTGGACGAAGAAGAGGTGGGAATTTCATATCACCTGTTTCCCAATTGAAAGCGTAAGATATAGCTGTCCCATTAGTACAATTTGTGTCCAAGTTATTACTGTCAACCTGTTCATTTTCTGGAAGTGGTTCGGGTTCATCACTGAATTTGGGAGGAAGTTCTGAATTGAAGTTGCTCTTTATTAGTGCCTGCATCACTAACTCTGCCAGAGCTTGAAGCTGAGCACGTTTTAGTCTGTCAGGATCTGAACAATCTTCATCGCAAGAGTCAGCATCTGTTTCTTCTCCATCTTCAGGCAACCCAATAAAAATATTAACACCTGAGTCGGGGATATCTGAAGGATTGGCCGCTTCAAGCTCATCCAGAATTTCTGCAACTGTTAGTTGCTGTACTCTGCAATAAATTACAGATCAATTAGGAATACTGAGACTAATTACATAAGGTTTAGACTAACTGTGTGGTCATTATCGAGCAGATGTGAAAGTCAGTGATAGTTCTCGGGTAACTGCCCAGCAGGTCGTTACCGAACCAGATTATGTTCTAATGAAAATACTGGAAATTCTAAGCAAGTTTTGTGGAAATCAAATTATGTATGTATATTATTGAAGTTTTAAATAGTAATTCAATGGAATAATATGCCAATGAGAATAGTTGTCAATTCTACTTTTATTCTTCTCCCGCGTGCAGAGGGCTGACAATCCATCTTTCTTTTATTGACTCCAGATCAAGAATATCACCAACAGTGAATCAAATTCCTGCCTAAAGGTATGACAAAATGTATTATGGTTAACTTAATCGATCTTACAAGTGTCAACAATGTGATAGCTTAAAGAAGGATGGCATAATTTGATGGGTCAAAAAGACCCACCTGGGCATAAATGGGTTAAGAAAAATGAAGTAGTCTTTGCCAGTAAAGTAAGCTTTCTATACAATCACCTTTGGAATGGATGTCATCCATGGTGAATACCAGGTAGTCCCCTAGAAAGTACTCATTGGAGCAAGGTGAACCATATATAATGGCTGAGCAGTAGTCCCGAGAGTCAGGTTACCAATTACAGTAGAATAAGAATTTGCTTTTTGGACATCTTGTGAGTTACAGTAGTACTTGTTTGTCGAGTGGCTAAGACTACTCTATTCATCATAGCCCTTAACAGGCAAAATCTTAATGAGGGTATGTTTGTAAGACCAGCTACCCCGTAGTCATTTACAAACAGAGCTCGATAGCTGCAGTCGCTTAAGTGCGGCCAGTACCCAGTATTGGGGAGATAGTGGGTTTGAATCCCACTGTCGGCAGTCCTGAAGATGGTTTTCCGTAGTTTCCCATTTTCACACCAGGCAAATGCTGGGGTTGTACCTTAATTAAGGCCACGACTGCTTCCTTCCCACTCCTAGCCCTTTCCTGTCCCATCGTTGACATAAACTCTGTCTGTGTTGGTGTGACGTAAAGCAACTTATCTAAGATAAAATTGTAAAAGAATTTAATTGTATAAAGTCCAACTGTTCAATAGACGTTTGCTATTTGGTAAATGGGCTGTCTAAAAAGCTACACAGGACATGTTTTGACCTAGCCTGGAGGTCATCATCAGCTAAAATAATACAAAGATGAAATACATATACAAAAACAGTGATAGCCTACATAAAAAACTCGAGATAAAATACAATCAACAAATGCAATGAAAATCTATATTTAAAATGTTCATAGCTTCAATCTTGGATGAATTTAGTCTACTTTACGCATCACTGATCTCGCATAACATGTTATAGGCTATGACCTCACTCGTGTGATACAGCTTGGCCATGAGACGCATGTGCCTTTATCTACTAGATGCTAGATCCAGCCCAGCGTGGTGGTATCGCCAAGTCCGGTGGAGCATGCATTGCACTAGGTTCTGAATACCCTGTATTATTAGAATTCTGGTAAAGATGCAAACATAAATTAAAGGAAATGTTTGTTACTAACCAAACATTTTATTAGCTTTAACATCTTATGCAGTTTATCTATAACTGTGAGGTTTTTCAGTCTCTTGAAACTTTCCATTAGTTCTTTTGTGTACATTTTTTCTATTCACTTAATCGTATGTTAAATTTTGATTTAAAAAAATCTAAGAGGATTGATTTCTTGCATTGAAGTATTTGTCTTGAAGATCTCTCCTAACCTCTCTGTCTGTCTTGGGGCTTCCTTCAGCATATGTGAATATCAAGTCATAAAGTTCCTAATTTTGGTCAGGCTGCCTGTTCTGGAATAACTGTTCCATCTCTTTATGATTTTTCAGAGTTGTTCAGTGGATGAAGAATGTTGGGATAAAAATAAGAGGAAAGAAGACACATTCATGTATATGGAAGGCTTGTTTGATTACTATTTTTTTAATGTACCTATTTTCATGTTGTTTACAGGAATACTGCATGACGGAATATCTTCGAATGTCAGGCATCTATTGGGGCTTGACTGCAATTGAGCTTATGGGAAATCTTGATAGAATGAATAAACAAGAAATCCTGGATTTCATCAAGATGTGTCAGGATGAGTCCGGAGGTCTTTCTGCTAGCATTGGGCATGACCCTCATATGCTCTACACTTTGAGTGGTGTGCAGGTAACTATAATTTTTGTTTCCATCCGGGTTCGAACCCCACGGTCGGCAGTCCTGAAAATGGTTTTTCGTGGTTTACCGTTTTTACACCAGGGAAATGCTGGGGCTTTAACTTAATTAAGGCCACGGCCGCTTCGTATCCACTCCTAGTCCTTTCCTATCCCATCGTCGCCATAAGACCTATCTGTGTCTGTGTGACATGAAGCAAATTGTAAAATTTGTTTCCATCTGTTCTTTTGTGTAATTTTATTTTTCTGTGCTTTAAGTTTTGATTAACATTCTTAGATGTGATTGTAGAATTCTTAATTTGGTTCTAAACATTTTGCCAGGGGAGGCGGGGGGCATCATTAACCCATTGAACTGCAATTTTTCTTGAAAATAGATATACATTGATTGCAGTTTAATCTAGCTTAAAAGAGAACACTTTTGCTACAGCGAGTTAATGCACTAAAACACAGTTTACATTCTAACAGTACAACACAGTGTGCTAGATCTTAAAACACTCGTCTACATGCAGTGCCACCTTACACTTATCACATTCATAACAGGATTCACCCCTGTTCTTTCCCTTGGGATTTTTTCCTCTGCAGTCATAGCAGACCTTACACCTCCTGGATGGGGATGCCTTGCTTGCTGTTGCTGTTATTTTGACAGGGAAGTAACTGCAATGTTTTCGTTATAACCTCATCGGTGTACTTCTTGTACTGGGCCGCCTCTGGTTGGATAATCAGGCAGAACAACACCCTAAGAAATTTGCTCCGGAACATCAACCCTGAAACTGGAAAAGCTGGGCCTCCTTTTTCCAGGATGTGATGAATGACGCTAGCAAGTTGCATTGCCATGTCAAGCACATAGTAGTATATTTCCTTATACCCTTTGGCATATCGTCTCATTAGGGGGTATGATGCAAGGCGTTGGTCATGTGAATCAACACCACCCATTCCAGAATTGTAGTCCACAACCATGTTTGGTTTCAGAACAAGTTTGCCCCTTTTGTTTCTAGTTTCCACAAAATCTGGTCTTTGATGCACTGTTGATAGAAGATGTACATTGTTTTTATCCACCCATGCCATTTGCTGAGGCAAAAGTCACTTCTCCTTTCTTGAGGTTCGTTGCTGAAAAATGGGGTGGCATGAATTTCTGGTTTGGACATACAGTTCCAATGCCATTGGTATTTTTCATTATCAGGTCCCTGAAAAGAGTAGGTGAACTATACCAATTGTCCATATAAATAGTCCTGCATGATCCTAGCAATTCGTCATACAATTCGAGAACAATTGCCTCGCTACACAGTAGTCTTCTGGCATCACCTGTCCCATCTACATACTGAGGTTCTTTACCAACATGTATACAAAACTTCCAGCACTAGCTAGTGTCAGAGCAGCAGACTTTACAGAATTTTACACCAAAACTTGCTCTTTTTGAAGGGTTGAATTGAATGAATACCAAATGCCCCCTGAACTTCATCAGACTTTCATAAATACTTATTCTTTTTCCAGGCACGTTCACCTTCTGAAACTTGTCCAACAGTAGCTGCAAAACAGTTCTAACTTTCCGGAGCTTATCACACTGCATTTCTGGAGAATCCCCATGAACCTACTATGCTGGCGTAGCAGGGGGAGAGGTGATACTCCCACGTGGCGCGTCCCAGGTGGCGGATAGGGGGTTCCTAACTTGAGGGAAATAAAATACCAATCACGGACCAAACACACTACCCCCTGCGGGTGGGGGGCGCACATGTAGAACACACCCGCGTTATCCCCTGCCTGTCGTAAGAGGCGACTAAAAGGGGCCCAAGGGGCTCTCAACTTGGGAGTGTGGATTCGCAACCACGGGGCCCTTAGCTGAGTCTTGGCATTGCTTCCACTTACTCATGCCAGGCTCCTCACTTTCGTCTATCCTATCCGACCTCCCTTGGTTAACTCTTGTTCTTTTCCGACCCCAACGGTATTAGAGCATTCGAGGTCTAGGGAGTCTTTAATTTTCACGCCCTTCATGGCCCTTGCCTTTCTTCGTCCGTTACTTCATTTTTCGAAGTGACGGATCCCTTCTTTCTTCTTTTTTATCTCTCTTTATCCCCTGTGGGTGGGGGACGCAGACGAATAATACACCCATGGTATCCCCTGCCTGTCGTGAGAGGCGACTAAAAGGGGCGACCAAGGGATGATTGAATTAGAACCATGAAACTACTTTTGATTCGTACCATCATGCGGGGAACACCATGGGTTGCCTGAACTTGCGAGTAGTGTCACTAAATTAGGTACGAAATAGGTTTGTGATTAGTAGCAGTAAAGAGGCTGGCCTGGGGGTTTCCAATACCCGTGTGTTGTACCCATGTGAGCAACACCGTGGGTCTGGGCGTAGCCTGCGAGTTGTACCGCTATATGAGCGACACCGTCGGTCTGCGTTGCCTGTGACTGGTGCCCACTATGTGAGGAACACCACGGGAATACCGGCGCCCGTGATTAGTACACCTGGGTGAGGAGCCTCGTTGGTTTGCGTTGGCTGTGAGTGGTGCCATTGTGTGAGAGACACCATAGGTCTGCGTTCCCTGTACGAAGTACAATACTTGTGAGTAGTACCATCTTGTGTGGAACACCGTGAGTCTTCGCTACTTTTGATTAGTACCCCAACATGACAAATACCATGGTTCTACTTTACTCGCGACATTTACCATTCTGTGGGGCCTTAGACATGGATTTTGCACCCCTTTAGACATCAAGCATCATTGTGCTTTATAAGTGGTCCCTTGGTCAGTAATACTATTATTTACGATCTTTTTTTGAGTCTGATCCACTGTTTTTGTTTGTTTGTTTGTTTGTTTTTTGTGTTTTTGTTGGGTTCATGTCCATCCATTCATTCTTCATGACATTTTTTATTTTATTTTGGTCAGTGGATGAATCTGAACTTCTTTTTGTTTCATTTCATACCATTAGGGGCCAATGACCTCGATGTTAGGCCCCTTTAAACAACAAGCATCAGCATCATCATCTTCATCATCATCTGGAGAATCTGGGGCAAAATGCAAATATCTACATATGATACTGAAATGTCTATGAGACATGGTTTCTGAAAATATTGATGTTTCTCTAATCCTGCTTAGTCCAGTATTCTTGAACCAAAGACTTTTTAGTCTGAGATATCAATATACATAATGCAAAATAAGCCTTCAGTTTATCCTTTGTCATAGGAAACCAGTTCTCCTCATCATAAGTTTTCTTTTTTGTAGGGTTATTTTCAGTACTGCAAAGATTTTGCCGCATTAGCGTTAGTTTCATTCTTTACAAGTTCCCAGAATTTGTCAGTCAAAAACTCACCTAGCACTTCAGCCTTCCTTGGATTCTCGCCTGATTTTCTTGCTACCACAGAGTTCAATTCTCCATCTATAATACACAGCATATTATTTGGTACATCCCGGTCTTTCAGGTTATGCACACGCCCACCTGCGTCCCAGTCTTCATTTTCTTCAATAATGTCATCTAATTCTTAGGAACTACTAATGCCAACATCACTTGAAGGTAGTTCAGTATCACTTTCATTGGAAAAACAGTCACTGACATCGCTTTCCTCCAAAAAACTTAATATTTAAGCTTCACCCGACTCGGCCACAACGTTGACTTTACCTTCACTAAATCTTTACGCGGCAATTTACTCGATCATATTTAGACTCCTTGGCGGCAAAATATGTAGTTGAAGGGCAAAGATAGCTGAAATACGATTACCATTCGATTACATGTTGGGATTGCAAAGAAATGCCGATATGTATCTGTGGAAACCTCAACAAAGCAATAAAGAGAGTGGATGGAAATTTTCATCATTGCATTTATGTGAACTCGCGGACAATGATGGAAATATCCGTCATTGCAAGAGAATTGGTTTATGTTATGGGTTAGTCCGGATGGCTGATGTTTGAATCCTGGCAGATATCTGATTGGAATTTTAAACTCAACTGGGATAAATGGACATCTTGCCAGAACATAAATCAATAGACATGATACTGTATAGGTTTTTGGGCTTATGCCATGTCAAGAAAATAAGGTGAAATTCTTTACGTTTCTAAAAGAACTGTGCTCTGCGTTCTCAGAAGAAATCTCGACTGTCCACGAGAAAGGCTCCTTAAACAAAGACTCTTCAAATTTACCGTTATAATAGAAGTGGAAAATGGTACGTTCATTCACCACCAGATGGCTCCCAGGACGTGGCACAACGCTTGCGTTCGAAGTGGAAGTTGACCGAACCATCAGAATGAGTCTAAGCAGTTCACGTAACGTGTTTATGTAACATATGACATTGACAGGTGTATGACATAGACACAAGCCTGGAATGAAACATCTGGCGATGAGGAACGTACGAATTTGGAAAACACCGAGACGAAATAACAGTAGTGAAGGGACAGGGAAGGGAACTATCTACGTAAATTCTTAATGGCTGGCAACCAGGTATTACTTAATTGATAGCCAGTGTCCCTGTTGAAATTGTTAGGACTTCTACGTATTCCCACAGCTTCCCGTGTAATCCTCTACCTGTAGTGTCTTGTGTGCGTATGAGTTTGAGCATCTTGGAACAAGACATCATGACCCGACAATAGAGCGTGCTCAGCTATTGCCGATTTGTCTGGCTGGTTGAGACGAATATTACGGTCATGTTCCTTGATCCGGGTACCCATGGACCAGCATGTTTGGCCGATGTATACCTTACCACAAGTACAGGGAATTTCGTATACCCCAGGGTGTAAAAGTGGGGACAATTTGTCTTTGGTTTTACTCAGACTGTGAGGAGTTTCAGTGGCGGTGCCAAATATGGTTTTTATATTGTGTTTGCGGAGGACCTTGGCAATTCGATCTGTGGTGTTGGTAGAGCAACCGACACGAAATCGGGAGGTTGTGGGTTCGGATCCCACTGGTGTCTGGTTGGCCATTTTTGTTCTGTACTTAACATCTCTTCAACGTGTACTAAATGTACATAACACGACCTAATAGGTTGAAAGTCGGTTTCAATTACAATGCGGTCGTGCAAATTCAATATTCATTAAGTAGGCAGTTCCCTTCACTTCTTCCTTCTGTGAGCTTTGCTTGGTCATTTCTCTGGGATGCAGGGCTCTATGAATCTGCAAATCGCTGTAACCATTACCCTTGAACGCTTCTTTGAGCGTGTCCATCTCCACCTGGATGTGTGATGGCTCACAAATTTGTCTCGCCCTCTTGGCGAGTGTCGTGAGAATGCCTTGTTTTTATTCTGGATGGTGGTGAGAATCTGCATGAAGATAGCGATTTGTGTGGGTAGGCTTACGATAGACGGTATGTCCTAAGGAGCCGTCCGGTTTCTTTCTTACTAGAACATCCAAGAAAGGAAGGCATCTGTCCGACTCCATCTCCATAGTGAATTTAATTAAAGGATGTTGCTGATTTAGGTGGTTTAGAAATAGATGAAGTTTCTCAGGACCTTCTGTCCAGACCACAAATGCATCATCAACATACCTCCACCATATCATAGGTTTGACAGGCGCTGAAGCAGTAGCCTCTTCCTCAAAATGCTCCATAAAGAAATTAGCCACTATGGGCGAAAGTAGACTTCCCATAGCCACTCCGTCCGTCTGTTCGTAAAAATTAGCACCCCACAAGAAATAGCTGGACGTCATGCAGTGGTAAACTAGCTTAGTAATGTCCTCAGGGAACAGGTGTTCAATCAGAGACATGACCGAGTCAATACTCAAGGAGACAGTACACAGAAAATCTCCAAAGTCGGGGAATAACTTATTACAATCTTGGTTATAAATAATTGTATTCAAAAAGCAAAGTCATCTCCGTACAGGCCATGGAGGCCCTTGGATGGGTGGGAGGTAAAGGCTTCCACTGTCCGTAACCTCGGCAGTTGGTGGGTCATGCTGAGAAAAAATGGTAATTTAGGTGAAGGCCTAAAATTTTATTCTCAAATATTTATGTTATTAGTGGTCGTATCTTCATGAAAATTGGTATGCAAAGTCGGGGAATAAGTCACTACAATCTAGACCATAAATAATTTGATTCACGCTGAGTGAAATGGTAGTTCCCATAAATAATTTGATTCACGCTGAGTGAAATGGTAGTTCAGGGGAAGACCTACATTTTAATTCTCAAATATTTATTAGTGGTCGTATCGATAAATACTACATAACTTAAGTTATATAGTATTAACTTTCTGATCATTTATGTCATACATTGTTACTGTACCTGCTATGGTCACAGAGATATTCATGAATTTGGATTTTTGGTACTAAGTCCACATCAGTGCCGAGTCACGAGAAAATAGGTAAACAGAATTTAATGAAAATCAGTATGTAAAGTCGGAGAATAAGGAACTACAGTCTACGCTAGAAATAATTTTATAAGACACCCTAACATTGCAGAGTCGAAAGTAAACTGAATGCAAAGGACTACAATATATAAAGCTCATGAAATTGATCAACAATATTACATTGACCACTGTTTGTTGTGATGTGCTTTGTGTCTTTTGTTGCCACTCATCTCCAATAGATAGGATTACTGCTGCGTACTATGTATTTTTTAAAAATTTGCTTTACGTCGCACCGAAACAGATAGGTCTTATAGCGACGATGGGATAATAAAGGGCCAGGAGTGTGAAGGAAGCAGCCTTGGCTGTAAGGTACAGCCCCAGCATTGCCTGGTGTGAAAAATGGGAAACCACGCAATACCATCTTCAGGGCTGCCAACAGTGGGATTCGAATCCAGTATCTTCTGAATGCAAGCTCACAGCTGCTTGCCCCTAACCACACGGCCAAACGGCCAACTTGCCCGGTCGTACAGAGTGTAACAGACTGCTTGAATATTGGCAAGAAGTAGCTGGGGAGTAACACACTGGTACATCATAGCATTCGAGCTATTCAATCCCTACTCTAATTAACAGAATAATGGCAGAGGAGTGTTCACGGCTGTCTGCGGCCTGGTCATTCCAGCTCTGGAACTCTGGACTGTTATATCGGCACCGTAGTACTGCATTGCATGTAACTATTCTCATGTATAGACCTGCATACAATTTTGATTTTTGTTTTCCACCTTTTCAATACATAATTGTTTTTTGTCACTAGAAAATTTGCTACTACAATACTACATTAACAGGAACATGTTTCGTTCGTCTACCGAGCATCCTCAGCCTTTATAACTTGTTTCAAGGTTAAGTCATATCATTAGTAACTTTACTTATATCTAATTTGTACTTAATTATGATCTTGATACTAAATAATAAAATACATTAACAGAGTGACATTTATATACACAATGGCAGGTTAATATTAAAATAACAGTGTTAAAATTGGAATAGACATTGGTTCTATTAACACTGAAGTCCAGAACATGGTAATATCTCAGCAACAATAAGATTTGGCTAAAATTCTCATAAATTTCTTCATATTTTCTAACTCAGTTGTTAGTAAGCTTTTTGTATTGTACACTTAAAATTTGAGTCTGAACCCTATTAAAACTCAGTAGTATCTCAGGCTTTAAACTTCTAAATGTACGTATCAAATTAGTTGAGGATGTTCAACATATCGTATTAATTTGATGCTTGCTTGAAAAGAATGGTATTTCTGTATCGGTCATGTCCTCAGTGACAAGAAAATGCATTTTTTACTTTTCCGTAATGTCTGTCTGTCTGTATGTATGTATGTACATGCATCATGAGAAAACGGCTGAAGAGAATTTAATTAAAATCGGAATGTAAAGTCGGGTGATGAACTGCTACAATCTAGGCTATAAATTATTTTAATCACGCTGAGTGAAATGGTAGTTTAGGGGAAGGCCTGAAATTTAATTCTCAAATATTTATGTTAGTGGCTGTGTCCTAATGAAAATCGCTAGACAAAGATGGGAAATAAGTCGCTACAATATAGGCTATACACGCTGAGAAAAATGGTAGTTTAGGGGAAGGCCTAAAATTTAATTGTCAAATATTTATTTTATTAGTGGTTGTATCTTCACGAAAATTGGTATGCAAATTCGGGAAATAGGTCGCTATAATCTAGGCTATCAATAATGTTATTCACCCTGAGTGAAATAGTAGTTTAGAGGAAAGCCTGAAATGTAATCTATATATAAAATAAGTGTTTTGCCTGTACATTGCTCAGAATTTGAAATGAATGGTATTTCTGTATCTGTCATGTCCACAGTAACATGGAAATGCATTTTTTATTTTTCCATAATTTCTGTCTGTCTGTCTGTACACGCATCAATAGAAAACGGCTGACGAGAATTTAATGAAAATCGGCATGTAATGTCGGGTGATGAACCGCTACAAGCTCGACTATAAATTATTTTATTCACGCTGAGTGAAATGGTAGTTTAGGGGAAGGTCTGAAATGTAATTCTCAAATAAGCTATTTATGTTATTAGTGGTCGTATCGATAAATACTACATAACCAACATAACTTTAGTTATGTCGTAAGTTAGTAGTAGTTATGTAAGAAGTTATTAAATTTACGATCACTTTTGTCTTATACATGTTACCGTACCGCACATAATCGGAGATATTCATGAATTTGGATTTTTGTTACTGAGTCCATATCAGCGCCGAGTCACGAGAAAATGGGTAAACAGAATTTAGTGAAAATAAGTATGTAAAGTCTGAGAATAAGGAACTACAGTCTACGATATAAATTACTTTGTAAGACACCCTAATATCACATAGTCGAAAGAAAACTAATGTGAAGGCCTGCAATATAGAAAGCTCATAAACTTTATCAACAATAACATTACATTGACCATTGTTTGTTGCGACGTGCTTTTTGTCTTCTGTTTCCTCTCATCCCCGATAGATAGGATTACTGCAGCGTACCGAGGTTTTTTTAATTTGCTTAACGTTGCACCGATACAGGTAGGTCTTATGGCGATGATGGGATAGGAAATGAATAGTGGTGTGAAGGAAGTGGCCTTGGCTTTAAGGTACAGCCTGGTGTGACTGGTGTGAAAATGGGAAACCATGGAATGCCATCTTTTTTTCTTAACGTCGCACCGACACAGATATGTCTTATGGCGACGATGGGATAGGAAAGGTCTAGGAAGTGGAAGGAAGCGGCCGTGGCTTTAATTAAGGTACAGTCCCGGCATTTGCCTGGTGTGAAAATGGGAAACCACGGAAAACCATCATCAGGGCTGCCGACAGTGGGGCTCGAACCCACTATCTCCCGAATACGATCTTCAGTGTTGCTGGCAGTGGGGTTCGAATCCACTATGTCCCGGATGCAAGCTCACAGCTGCGCGCCCGTAACCACACGGCCAACTCGCCTGGTCATACCAACTGTAACAGCCTGCCTGTATATTGGCGGGAAGTAGCTGGGGTGTAAGATAACTTTCTTCTTTAGCATGCCATTCCTCTGGTTCATACATTTACTGATATATCTGGTACGTAACACACTGGTTCATCATAGTATTCAAGCTATACAATCCCTACTCTGAGCCACTGATTGGAATGAGTAGTGTGCATATTTAACGGAATAATGACAGAGGAGTGTTCACGGCAGTCTGCGACCTGGTTATTCCAGCTCTGGAACTTTGGACTCTTAGATCGACACCGTAGTACTGTTAGTTGAAAGTGAGAAAGTGTGCGGTTATTCATTTGATCGAGTATTTTATATGATAACATTGCTTTCAATCGCTACATTTCTACTGACCTTTTTGGTAATGACCTATGTTGAATTCAGTTAGGAAAACCACCAAGTCAGTATTTCTGAGAATCCCGTAGCGAAGCACGGGTACATCAGCTAGTATTAAAATAACAGTGTTAAAATTGGAATAGACATTGGTTCTATTAACACTGAAGTCCAGAACATGGTAATATCTCAGCAACAATAAGATTTGGCTAAAATTCTCATAAATTTCTTCATATTTTCTAACTCAGTTGTTAGTAAGCTTTTTGTATTGTACACTTAAAATTTGAGTCTGAACCCTATTAAAACTCAGTAGTATCTCAGGCTTTAAACTTCTAAATGTACATATCAAATTAGTTGAGGATGTTCAACATAACGTATTAATTTGATGCTTGCTTGAAAAGAATGGTATTTCTGTATCGGTCATGTCCTCAGTGACAAGAAAATGCATTTTTTACTTTTCCGTAATGTCTGTCTGTCTGTATGTATGTATGTATGTATGTACATGCATCATGAGAAAACGGCTGAAGAGAATTTGATTAAAATCGGAATGTAAAGTCGGGTGATGAACTGCTACAATCTAGGCTATAAATTATTTTAATCACGCTGAGTGAAATGGTAGTTTAGGGGAAGGCCTGAAATTTAATTCTCAAATATTTGTTATTAGTGGTTGTGTCCTAATGAAAATCGCTAGACAAAGATGGGAAATAAGTCGCTACAATATAGGCTATACACGCTGAGAAAAATGGTAGTTTAGGGGAAGGCCTAAAATTTAATTGTCAAATATTTATTTTATTAGTGGTCGTATCTTCACGAAAATTGGTATGCAAATTCGGGAAATAGGTCGCTATAATCTAGGCTATCAATAATGTTATTCACCCTGAGTGAAATAGTAGTTTAGAGGAAAGCCTGAAATGTAATCTATATATAAAATAAGTGTTTTGCCTGTACATTGCTCAGAATTTGAAATGAATGGTATTTCTGTATCTGTCATGTCCACAGTAACATGGAAATGCATTTTTTATTTTTCCATAATTTCTGTCTGTCTGTCTGTACACGCATCAATAGAAAACGGCTGACGAGAATTTAATGAAAATCGGCATGTAATGTCGGGTGATGAACCGCTACAAGCTCGACTATAAATTATTTTATTCACGCTGAGTGAAATGGTAGTTTAGGGGAAGGTCTGAAATGTAATTCTCAAATAAGCTATTTATGTTATTAGTGGTCGTATCGATAAATACTACATAACCAACATAACTTTAGTTATGTCGTAAGTTAGTAGTAGTTATGTAAGAAGTTATTAAATTTACGATCACTTTTGTCTTATACATTGTTACCGTACCGCACATAATCGGAGATATTAATGAATTTGGATTTTTGTTACTGAGTCCATATCAGCGCCGAGTCACGAGAAAATGGGTAAACAGAATTTAGTGAAAATAAGTATGTAAAGTCTGAGAATAAGGAACTACAGTCTACGATATAAATTACTTTGTAAGACACCCTAATATCACATAGTCGAAAGAAAACTAATGTGAAGGCCTGCAATATAGAAAGCTCATAAACTTTATCAACAATAACATTACATTGACCATTGTTTGTTGCGACGTGCTTTTTGTCTTCTGTTTCCTCTCATCCCCGATAGATAGGATTACTGCAGCGTACCGAGGTTTTTTTAATTTGCTTAACGTTGCACCGATACAGGTAGGTCTTATGGCGATGATGGGATAGGAAATGAATAGTGGTGTGAAGGAAGTGGCCTTGGCTTTAAGGTACAGCCTGGTGTGACTGGTGTGAAAATGGGAAACCATGGAATGCCATCTTTTTTTCTTAACGTCGCACCGACACAGATATGTCTTATGGCGACGATGGGATAGGAAAGGTCTAGGAAGTGGAAGGAAGCGGCCGTGGCTTTAATTAAGGTACAGTCCCGGCATTTGCCTGGTGTGAAAATGGGAAACCACGGAAAACCATCATCAGGGCTGCCGACAGTGGGGCTCGAACCCACTATCTCCCGAATACGATCTTCAGTGTTGCTGGCAGTGGGGTTCGAATCCACTATGTCCCGGATGCAAGCTCACAGCTGCGCGCCCGTAACCACACGGCCAACTCGCCTGGTCATACCAACTGTAACAGCCTGCCTGTATATTGGCGGGAAGTAGCTGGGGTGTAAGATAACTTTCTTCTTTAGCATGCCATTCCTCTGGTTCATACATTTTCTGATATATCTGGTACGTAACACACTGGTTCATCATAGTATTCGAGCTATACAATCCCTACTCTGAGCCACTGATTGGAATGAGTAGTGTGCATATTTAACGGAATAATGACAGAGGAGTGTTCACGGCAGTCTGCGACCTGGTTATTCCAGCTCTGGAACTTTGGACTCTTAGATCGACACCGTAGTACTGTTAGTTGAAAGTGAGAAAGTGTGCGGTTATTCATTTGATCGAGTATTTTATATGATAACATTGCTTTCAATCGCTACATTTCTACTGACCTTTTTGGTAATGACCTATGTTGAATTCAGTTAGGAAAACCACCAAGTCAGTATTTCTGAGAATCCCGTAGCGAAGCACGGGTACATCAGCTAGTATTAAAATAACAGTGTTAAAATTGGAATAGACATTGGTTCTATTAACACTGAAGTCCAGAACATGGTAATATCTCAGCAACAATAAGATTTGGCTAAAATTCTCATAAATTTCTTCATATTTTCTAACTCAGTTGTTAGTAAGCTTTTTGTATTGTACACTTAAAATTTGAGTCTGAACCCTATTAAAACTCAGTAGTATCTCAGGCTTTAAACTTCTAAATGTATGTATCAAATTAGTTGAGGATGTTCAACATATCGTATTAATTTGATGCTTGCTGCAATAATTTGATTCTGAATGGCTAGGTACAACTTGTTGGTTGTTTTCTCAAACTAGTCTTGAATTGACGAGTTGACATATAGCTTGGAAGCTGTTTGTTTTTTAATAGGAGCTGGGTCAAAAGGGGACTTCAATTCTGAGAATCTTGGATGTTGATGTGTTTATCCTTTACAACGACCTATGTGTTTAACAAAAAAATTACGTGAGTGTGTTGTATGTTGTTTTGCTGTCCGGTAATCGTATTTGTTACCGCGTTTTAGCGGTAGGTAGAGGTGTAAGAAGGTGCGGGCGTGAATGGGTTTCAAACTACGAAATCAAAGTTAATGTAAAATTTAACGAGGTTATATTTTCTTTTCAATATTAAGTAATAACAAAGAACAGGTACTTAGTAGCCGAAACACAATTTGAAATGTACAATTACAGAGGTTACAGAGTTTGGGCTTCGAGCCCTGGGTTCACACTTCTTGAGCAACTAGCCCAACTTTCCGATATACAAATTTTAATAAAGGGGCAGAAGACCCCAATTAAACCCTGGAGCACTTGCTCCAAATTACATAGTAAAGCCTCCTCGAGGCATACAACACTCCGTTTCCAAAAGAGCCACACGCTCTTTAATTTAAGCCTCTCCCAGGCCACACCAAACTCCACCTTCAAGTTGTCCTCAACGGACATAAACACAGGGGTAAAATACCCAATCTACTGAGGTCTATTAAATGAAAAGCAGGTTAATTAAATGACCTCTAAAACAATTTAAGAGGAGGCGAACTTGCACTCCTAATACACTTTGATTTTAAGACCTACTTCGGCTCTTAGGCCACTGATGCAAGGGCTAATCCCATACTACAGAGGTGACTTAGAAAAGAACAATTTGTTTTTACGTTATCGAAGAATAGGTTGAGAAACAATAAGTTCACCTCAAAACATTATGAGTGGGAGCTCGAGAGGGTTAGCACTCTCTATCCCAGTATGTAGCTTTTCAAGAGAATAGAAGAAAAGACTAGTTACATTTTAGGTTACATGGTGGAACGCTTCGCACCCGCCCCGAGAGTTAAACTGCTGAGCAAGAAAAGAAAGAATTTATTAATCGGCCATTACCTTATTGTTGACCGCTGCCGAAGAAAGAGGCGCTTCCCGCCTCCTGCTATGCACTTAATACACTGAAAGATGGAACAGAAGTGGCCCGGAGACCCCAAAATCAGCAGTTTAAATACTCTCGCGGAAGTTTCTAGGCGTTAGGGGAATGAAAACACCCGCCCACAATGTTTTTATTGGATAGGACCCCGCAACAGATACAAGTTGGGGGAAGATACACTAGATTGGTCAGAAATTACTAAAAGAAATTCAGGATTGGATAAATCTAAAACAAGGGGAAAAAGAGGGGTATACAGCCAACTTAAACAATAACAGAAAGAAATTTAACAAGAAACAAACTTTTGAAATAAAAATTTCTCCAACAAAATAGTTCTTTGACTCCGCACTAGGGTGCACTATTGTTGATCTTCAGTAGTGTCCTCTAGAAGAGAAAGTTCACACTTCTTACTTCAAGCGAAACAAAACACATCAAAAGTGACACAGTTCAAAAACTCAAAATTTTCCACGTGGTGACATCTTCTGAGAAAGTAGAGAATTAATAGAATAGATAAAGTTCAACCTTCCTCCAGAAGAGGAGTTTCAACTGGCGCAACTTTTAAATAAACGGTGTAGAGGTGTACCGCCCGGTACAGACCTCCCCCCCCAAAAGTTCCTCCAAGGGGTAACACAGAAGAACATAAACTTTGTTTGAAAATAAGTTCCAAGTTTTGATGTTGAGATTAAGATAACTTGCAGAAGTATTTGAGAAATTTCTTAATTCGGTTCCAAAATTTTGTTGTTGCAGGTGAGGTAAAGTCTTTATGTTTATAGAAGTTGAATTTCTGAAGATAAGCTTTTAATACTTAAAAGTGAAGGAAAAATTTGCAATGTCCACCAAATATTGCTGTTGAATTCCCAAGTGTAGTTATCTCTTATAGTAACTGTCCATGTAGTTGATGTTGATGAAGTTGGATGGCCGGACCGGCCGTTGCAGCTTGCGTCCAAAAGGAGGCCGCTCGGACCCCTCAAGTACCCTGAGATACCGCTCGCCCGCACTATGAGGGGAGCAGAGGTGTTGAAGCACGCCGCGCCCGCGGTGAACATATACAGGCTGCGGGCAAGTAGCAGGTCGTGCGCCGCACGTCAGCCTTGGCCGGGAGGAGAACTCCGGCTCGCCGTGCACATGTCGTCCTCGCTGGGGCCGAGGGGGCCCGACCTTGGCTCCAGTTGCTGCACGGCGCCGCGCGGCTGCGGGGGCACTGAAACATTAAGCTAGGCGGCAGAATTGTGTTGGACCATCATGTTTCTTTTAAGGGCACAGGCATGTAAAGATATTGAGGGGCCAGCGGCGTGCAGATATCCATGGCATTTCATCTAAGCCAGCCACTGAGTGTGGTGGAGCAGGAGACGGGAGCGTGGTAATGGCTGTGACAAGGACAGGATGGCAGTTTAACAATCGGGGGAGGTTTACAAGAAATGCTTGCATATAAAATAAAATAGAAGGAGCAGAATGCCTTAAGAGTTGAACTCAAAAAAAAAATATAACCTTCATATCCTTTCAAATTATACGAAGCAAGTTGAAACTAAATTTACACCGGTTTCACCTGGGACAGGTGAACCCTAAATATCCTCTCGGTGGCTGGATTGCTTAGTAACAATGTAACCGGTGTGAGAAAATCGAGAATGATGCATGGCCCATGGAATCTGGGGGCAAGCTTGCCCGCGGGAACAAAATTCTTGACCATAACCTGGTCACCTACCTTCAAAGGGGTGGGTCTCCGTCCACGATCATACCTTTCCCTAACCTTTTCATGAGACACTTTAAAATTGGCTTTAGCCTTCTTCCAAAGATCTTTAATGTTGTCCGGATCTATTATCTCGGGTAGAATGTCATTCAGAGACCAGAGGTTAGAGAGCGGCGAGTTGGGAACAAACTTGAACATTAAAGAAGCTGGAGTAAATTTGTGTGATTCATGGACCGCCGAATTCAAAGCAAAAGCTAACCAATGCAGGGACGTGTCCCACCTAGAATGATCTTCATGATGATAGGCAATAAGTGCGGACCTGAGATTACGGTTAACCCGTTCAGCCAGAGATGGTTGAGGGTAATAAGCGGAAGTAGTTACATGAGAGATGGACAAGTCAAAACAGAATTTACGAAATAAATTAGATGTAAAAGCCTTAGCATTATCAGATACAATGTATTGGCACGGACCAAAAGAAGCGAAAATAGAATTTAGGCAAGTAATAGTTGACTGAGCGGTAGCCAGCTTAGTCGGAAATAACCAGGAAAATCTTGTAAAACCATCTACACACACAAAGATGAACTTGTTGGCATTACCCTTTGACTGGGGGAAGGGTCCCACATAATCAATATACAGGCGTTCCATGGGGCGCGACGCTTGATGAGAAGACAAAAGGCCTACTTTAGTGGACATGGTGGGTTTACTGATCAAACAAGATTTACAAGCTTTTACAAGTTCCCGAATTTCACCGTCCATACCTTTCCATATGAACATTTCACGAATCTTTTCACGAGTTTTAAAGATTCCAAGATGCCCCCCCAATGGGGTCTCATGATAGTATTTGAAGATCATAGGTACAAGAACCGCTGGAACAACAACTTTCATCAACTTATCATGCCTCGAAGGGCAACATAGAACACCATTCCTCAGAACATAAGGGACAGCATGTTCCCCAGAAGAAAGGGTTTCCATTATCGGAGCCAGCGTCGGATCTTCACGTTGGTATTTCTCAATATCCCTAAAAAGCATGGGAGCATCTGTTAAGATGGCATTAACACCAGATAGTATGGACTCGGAAGGTGATGAACTGTCGACCAGTTCGTGGGTCTCTACGTCGTTATGAAACATACGGCTGAGTCCATCAGCAACAACATTTTCGGTACCTCTGATATGCCGGACATCGAATTGGAAGGCAGAAATACGGATGGCCCAACGGGCTATACGACCAGTACGACGCGGCCTACCTAAGACCCAGCTTAAGGCTTGATTATCTGTCTCCAGGTCGAATTTGACATGTTCCAGATAGAGACGGAACTTTTCTAAGGCAAATAAGACTGCCAAACCTTCGAGCTCATAGATGGAATACTTGGCTTCTTGAGCCGACAATGTCCTAGACGCATAGGCGATGGGTCGCCTCCCTAGTTCAGTCTCTTGAAGAAGGACTGCCGCTACTGCTGACGACGATGCGTCGGTTTGGACAATGAATTTCTTCGAGAAATCAGGCATAGCAAGTACAGGGGCATTACAAAGAGCTAATTTAAGGTCTTCAAAAGCGGCTTGTTGAGAAGGTCCCCACTCGAATTTGATGCCTTTCCTACGAAGAAGGTTTAAGGGCGCCGCTCTATTAGCAAAGTTAGGAATGAATTTTCTGAAGAAATTCACCATACCAATGAACCTGGCGATACCTTTAATGTCCTTGGGAGGTTTAAAATCACGGATGGCCTGTGTTCTAGAATGATCGACTGCTACACCATCGGGTGACACAATATGCCCTAGGAATGACATAGAGGGCTTAGCGAAGGCAACCTTGGACAACTTAACAGTTAACCCAGCCTTACGAAGGCGATCGAGAACTTCTCGCAGATGATCTAGGTGTTCTTCAAAAGTCTCTGAAAATACTACGACATCATCTAAGTAGTGATATAAGTACTCAAATTTGATGTCGGAAAAGACCCTATCTAGTAGCCTAGTGAGCACAGCTGCCCCCGTGGGGAGCCCGAAAGGCACGCGGTTGTATTCGTATAAGTTCCAGTCCGTGGCAAACGCTGTAAGATGTTTAGACTCTTCGGCAAGGGGAATTTGATTATAGGCCTGATTCAAGTCCAAGATGGTGAAGAACTTGGCCTTACGAAACCATGAAAAACAAGAATGAAGGTCGGGAAGGGGCACAGATTGTAACACCACCTTCCGATTGAGAGCCCTGTAATCAATGACAGGCCTGAAGCCTCCTTGGGGTTTCGGGACTAGAAAAATAGGCGATGAATACGCCGACTTAGAGGGCCTAATAATACCATCCTTCAACATCTGATCGATAATTTCTTTCAGAGCCTTCATTTTAGGTGGAGATAGCCTATACGGTGGAAAACGGACAGGAATCGAATCCGTAACCTCAATTTTGTATTCAATAAGGTCAGTAACACCAAGAGTATCAGAGAATACCTCGGGAAACGACTGACACAGTTTGCGAATACTATCAGCCTGCTCCTCAGGTAGATGTCTAAGGTCTAACAACATCTCATCCTGGGTAGGCGAAATAGAAGAACATGACACAGAATTACATTTTAATAGTGGGATTTTACAACTAGAAGCAAATTTGAATGTGCACGACCTAGACTTGAGATCGAGCACAAGACCAGTGTGAGAAATAAAGTCAGCTCCCAATATAATGGGGCAAGACAATTGCTTGGCCACAAACAATTTAATTTTCCATGTAAACTTAAAAACACGAATTTTGACCAGTAAGGAACCTAGAATTTCTAATGGAGATGAATTAGCCGAAACGTATTGAATAAGAGCTGATACATGGTCAGGTAGTTTACAAACAGATTTCAATTTAGAATACCATTCAGCCGCAATAATCGAACAAACACTACCTGAATCTAAGAGAGCTGTTATAGGCTCGTTATTTAACTCAATCTTAAGAAAAGGAACAGGTGCGGGGGTATCCGCCGCAATCCTAAGACATTCTTTGGGGCATTCAAAAGATGAATTTGAAGGCTGATCGTTCTCTGCATTTACAACCTGTTTACTAGGGGCTGAGTCTCGGGAAGATGGATTAGTCGGCTCAGCCGAAGCCACTAGTCACTTTTTATTATTGGCATAGGTGGAATTTGCACCAGAAGTTGAGCAGGAGGGGGTGCTATTTGAGTTGGAACAATTCTTGGCAATATGTGAGAAAGCCCCACATTTAAAACAGCCTTGTGATGACCCGGCTCCATTCCTCGTCCCACTTGACTTGATCAGTGGGCACTTGTTGCGCAGATGGTCAGGCGACCCGCAAGCATAACATTTACGGGGATTGACTGTTCGGCGAGGTGGAGGCCGAGTATTACTAAAGGAAGGCGGGGGTTCTTTCGCTACACGCAAAGAATCGGCGTATCTAACTCCTTCCGCTGAGACGGCCAACGCTTCAAGTTCAGAAAAGGTTTGCGGGCACGCCGCGAAACACAAATATGATCTATAAGATGGTGAAATGCCTTCCACAATAGCTTGTACAATTTGGTCCTCAGGGAAGTGAAGAGCAAACACCCTGGTATAAAACTTAATGTCTTGTATGAAATCAGCCAAGTTTTCATCCAACCTCTGTACTCGATAATAGTACTTTTGAATCAGAGATGACCTCGCGCGGGCGGGAATAAAGTTTGCAAGCAAGTGTGCATGAAAATCTTCAATAGATGACTGTTCAGCTATGGCTCTTACTATTTTGTCGGAGAGAATACCAATAGCATACGGATAGATAATTTGCAAGATTTGACATGGAGACAGAGAAAAAACCAGGGCATGATCCTGAAATTCCACTAGAAATCTTAAAAATGAAATTACGTCACTGGTGGTATTAACAGAAAACTTGGATATACCTCTGAGCAACATTGCCAATGGATGAGGCAAGCTACTAAATCCGGGTGACATAGTAGGTAAAGGTTTCAATGGCAAGGAAGTCAATTCAGAACGGATGTTACTCAATGATGCACGACGTTCAGATTCGTTGTCCAATGGGGCAGGGATAGTTTGAGCAGCAACGGTTATCCTATTAACTTCTCCCTTGGGAGGCGCTTCCTCACTACCTGCATTCACTATGGTGGGTTGATCAGATTTGGGAGGAACTTCCCCAGTTAACAATTGAGTGACCTTACTAGATAACTCGGAAATATTTTCCAGGAGCGTACTAGCTTCCTTCCTCTGAACGTCATTCAGTTTTAGAGACAACAGATCGTTAACCCTATTCGAAAAATGATATAGCCTGCCTTGCACACGCTTAATTTGATTAGGAGACGGATCATTTTCATCAAAAAAACTAACTACAGAAGCTAGCCCAGTAATATTCTCCGTGATCGTGGAAAGAGAGTCGTCAATTTCTTTCTCTCCCAAATTGGGGATGGAAATGGGCAAATCAAGGGACTCTCTAAGCTTGTTAGTGTCTATTGCAACCGTGCCTCCAGATTGCACATTTCTGATAGTTAATTCATAGATCAACTCCTCCTTGCGCAAATAGTTAAGAAGGAGAACATCGCGAGGGCCGGGCATGGTGACAGAACAATTTTGAAACTCTCAAAAAATTCCAGCAACTGGGAAAATAGTTAGAGTTCGGAACAAACAATGTTTAGCCGTGAAAAGGGGCTAAATTGAGACCCATTCAACCACGCTCTGCTACCACTTGTTACCGCGTTTTAGCGGTAGGTAGAGGTGTAAGAAGGTGCGGGCGTGAATGGGTTTCAAACTACGGAATCAAAGTTAATGTAAAATTTAACGAGGTTATATTTTCTTTTCAATATTAAGTAATAACAAAGAACAGGTACTTAGTAGCCGAAACACAATTTGAAATGTACAATTACAGAGGTTACAGAGTTTGGGCTTCGAGCCCTGGGTTCACACTTCTTGAGCAACTAGCCCAACTTTCCGATATACAAATTTTAATAAAGGGGCAGAAAACCCCAATTAAACCCTGGAGCACTTGCTCCAAATTACATAGTAAAGCCTCCTCGAGGCATACAACACTCCGTTTCCAAAAGAGCCACACGCTCTTTAATTTAAGCCTCTCCCAGGCCACACCAAACTCCACCTTCAAGTTGTCCTCAACGGACATAAACACAGGGGTAAAATACCCAATCTACTGAGGTCTATTAAATGAAAAGCAGGTTAATTAAATGACCTCTAAAACAATTTAAGAGGAGGCGAACTTGCACTCCTAATACACTTTGATTTTAAGACCTACTTCGGCTCTTAGGCCACTGATGCAAGGGCTAATCCCATACTACAGAGGTGACTTAGAAAAGAACAATTTGTTTTTATGTTATCGAAGAATAGGTTGAGAAACAATAAGTTCACCTCAAAACATTATGAGTGGGAGCTCGAGAGGGTTAGCACTCTCTATCCCAGTATGTAGCTTTTCAAGAGAATAGAAGAAAAGACTAGTTACATTTTAGGTTACATGGTGGAACGCTTCGCACCCGCCCCGAGAGTTAAACTGCTGAGCAAGAAAAGAAAGAATTTATTAATCGGCCATTACCTTATTGTTGACCGCTGCCGAAGAAAGAGGCGCTTCCCGCCTCCTGCTATGCACTTAATACACTGAAAGATGGAACAGAAGTGGCCCGGAGACCCCAAAATCAGCAGTTTAAATACTCTCGCGGAAGTTTCTAGGCGTTAGGGGAATGAAAACACCCGCCCACAATGTTTTTATTGGATAGGACCCCGCAACAGATACAAGTTGGGGGAAGATACACTAGATTGGTCAGAAATTACTAAAAG
The DNA here is from genome assembly GCF_040414725.1 of Anabrus simplex. NCBI lineage: Eukaryota > Metazoa > Arthropoda > Insecta > Orthoptera > Tettigoniidae > Anabrus > Anabrus simplex. The sequence goes on along the minus strand of NC_090265.1, from coordinate 597,915,915 downwards.
AAATTCAGGATTGGATAAATCTAAAACAAGGGGAAAAAGAGGGGTATACAGCCAACTTAAACAATAACAGAAAGAAATTTAACAAGAAACAAACTTTTGAAATAAAAATTTCTCCAACAAAATAGTTCTTTGACTCCGCACTAGGGTGCACTATTGTTGATCTTCAGTAGTGTCCTCTAGAAGAGAAAGTTCACACTTCTTACTTCAAGCGAAACAAAACACATCAAAAGTGACACAGTTCAAAAACTCAAAATTTTCCACGTGGTGACATCTTCTGAGAAAGTAGAGAATTAATAGAATAGATAAAGTTCAACCTTCCTCCAGAAGAGGAGTTTCAACTGGCGCAACTTTTAAATAAACGGTGTAGAGGTGTACCGCCCGGTACAGTATTGATGAGCGTCGCTTACCCCTTTGATTGCAGCACTGCTGCTGTGGTGCCTCGCTGTGCTTGTTGCAGCACGGTGACTGCTTGCTGCCGTGTTTCTACTTCTTGTGTTATACGTGTGAAGAAGCTGTGGTGGAGGGCAAAGTAGGGGATGTTGGGGAAGGATTATTGACGTAGCATGTGGAGGGAAGTCTCTATGCGTTGTCAAAGTGGGAGTTGTCTGTTTTCGATGTGGGAGTTTTAGAATTAAATATCTTAAACATTTACTTTTTTCTAATTTGAAAGTTTGTAGTAATGTTGGCAATTGCTCTATTAACGGACTCTTTATTTCGATCGCATCATTCAGGTTTTGTTCTTTATTAAAATATTGATGTAAATGGTTATAAATATTCTCAAACTCAGTCATCAACTCCCCTTTTTCAATCCTTTTGATTATTTCGAGGTCTCTGTCTATTATAGTAAATCGTTGGCCGGTCTCTTTCATGTGATTACTCATTGCAGAATATTTATTATGCTTTAAAGCATTAAAGTGTTCCATGTATCAAGTAAGAAAGCTGCGGCCAGTCTGGCCAACATACGAAAAATTACACTGTGTGCATGGTAGTCTATATATTCCAGATCCTTGATATTTATTCTTATTTGAGTTTATTATATTATGATTAAAAAATAAGTTTTTATTGGTGTTGTGTGTCTTGAAAGCTATTTGTATATCTCGTTTTTTCAGTGGGTTTGGGATTTGATGCATCACAGGATTGCTGTAAGTAAAAGTTGCGTAGTTTGATTTTTTAGTCTTTTCTGGAGTAAGATTTGTGGCCAATTTGAGTTTTACTTTGTTAATGATTCAATTCACTATCTCTATTTTGTAACCATTAATTAGTGCTGCTAGTTCTTTTATGAATTTGAGTTCCTTTGTTAAATTAACGGGTGGTAGAGGTATTTTGAAGGCTCTGTAAACCATGCTTAAAAAAAAAAAGGTTGCCTGTTTGTAGGATTTCGGGTGAAGTGAATAATTTTTGTTGTTATTGAAGTGTGTGTCAGTTTTCTGAATATTTGAAATTCAAATTTAGAATGTATGAGTGTTATGTTAACATCTATGACATTTAATGATCTATCCTTTTCATCTTTAGAAAATTTTATGCAACGGTCTGTATTATTTAAAAATTCTAAGATTTTTTCACTGTTATTTTTCCAGTTAACTATTATCACATACCTTAGCCAAAGGCAGAGCCCTTCTATATTTGGTTTAATTTTACTGTGTTCCATGTTATCCATATAAATATCAGCTAATACACCTGAGCTGGGGTCACCCATAGCTAAACTCAATTGGTGGTAAATTTTGTTATTAAAGGTGAAATAGTTGTTATTTAACACAAATTTGAGTAGTTTAATAAATTCTTCCATCTCGAGCTTGCTTAAGTTGCTGTGTTTGGTGAGGTTTGATTTAATGATTTCTTTAATAGGGATGTTTGAATACATATTAGTAATATCAAATGAGCTCATCCTATGGTGAGGTTGCAAGTTAAACTTTTTTTAGTCTTTTGCATAATTCTATTGAATTTTTGATTGAAGAAGTATTATTAAACTTATAATTTTTTAAAAAAATTGGTGTATAAATTTTGACGTTTTATAAGTGGGGCTGTTCCTACTGTTTATAATTGGTCGAATAGGTGTGTTATTTTTGTGTATCTTGGGCAGTGCCTTTGCCTTTGGTATTTTCAGGTTCATGTTAACTTTTTTTTGTTGATCTTGTTCATTAAGTGAACAGTTTGAATTTTTAAGGATTGTTTTTAAACTTCGTTGAATTCTAGGAACCGGGTCTTTATTCGCTACAGTGTAAGACTTACCTGTGAAGAACTCTTCGTTTTTTTAATGTAGTCTCTTTTATTTATTAGAACTATTGTTTCACCTTTATCTGCCTTGGTTACAATCACATTGTGTTCTTTTATTTTTTTTAAACTCCTTTATTTGCTTAGAAAAAGGCCTGGTTAGAGTTGATTTTCATTTCTTTTTCTAAATTTGGAAGTTTTTTAATTTCAAATTTAATATCATTTTGTATTTCTGTGTGCAATTTCCCTATGTTTAATTCAGTTTCCGCTATTGTAGTTGTTAGATCTTCTGTTTTTTGTGGATTGGATAAATTAAATTTCGCTCCTTTATTAACGCATTGCTGTCCGGCCCATCTGACATATAACTGGCCCCTGTGGCCGGAAGGTTTTGGCAGAGACGTGGAGTTATTGCAGGGTATCATAATTTAATAATTTCAGGTTCATTCACAGTTATATCTGTCCACTTTAAAGTTTTTGGTGAGATTTTATATTTCGGTTCATTCTGGTATTGATATCTGTTTGATTCCTCCACCGTATATGCCAACAAATCATTACAAATGAACAACTTGACATCACAACCTATATTGTCAGGTTCACTCGGCGAAATTTTAACGCCAGGCGTCCACGAGAAAGACTCCAAAAACAGTATAATATCCTGTTAGGCCACTCACTGCCAGAAATATGGAGAATATTATCAACAGTACTTACATCTAGACCATCTTTGCTATCTAAAGCATCAGGTCATTGCTCACATGGTGCAATAAACGTGTCATTCAACGCATCACTTCCACATAAATGCATGACACTAGCACTAGAATTATCATTAGACAATTCATCTTCACTCTCTTCACAATCACGGGAAACATATGACAAATTATCAGCGTATAATTCATGTATAATATCACCAGAAGTCAGTCCACTGTTTTTGTTTACCAGGGCTGCCATTTTTGTTTACTAGCATTGATGGATACACGGAAGATATTCGAAGGCAAAATCAAATGCAACTGACGCACTAAAACGGGCAAAACCAGTACTAAAAGAAGCATAGTTTTTCTACCATTTAGGCACATCAACGATAATCTCCAAATAGTTCCTCAATAACCGTTAGATGGCATCAGAAGACAGACTTGCACAAACACGTATTTATACGTGATCGGCTGCAGAGCACCGTGCTTGGAAACACGTATTGATACGTGAGCGGACAGCATTGTGTTAAGTATACTCATTTCTTGGTCAGAAAAGTTTGTGTCCGATAGATTAATTGTAGTGGGAGTGTTTTTCAATAATGAAATCAGGTCTTTTTCTTTTATTTCATGTCTTATTGACCATTGTTCAGTTTCTTTTAGGTGTTCTAACTTGTTTTCCAGAGTTTTTTGCTCCTTATCTAAGATGTTGACAAGTTTTTCATTGGTGTACTGTTGAATGGATCTCCATTTTAATGGGGATGTTGATTGAGACATACTTAAGAGTACCTTGTAAAGTTGTAAGTTTAGTAAAGATTACTTTCTATATAGCAACTTCATTTTGTTTTTTAGCCATATCTTATTACTTTGTTTTGGGTGTCGAAAGACTTCGAATCTGATATGTTATTTCTTTGGACTGACCTCAGAAACTTAGGTATTAAACTGCATTTTAAACATTCTTTCAGAAACCATATATCTTTAGAAATCTTGCTAATCTTAACCTTTATGCCTGGTTGGCTATCACATTGTATGCAACTATTCTCATGTTTAGACCCGTATTGAAACTTGATATAAATTGCATACATTTTTATTTTTGTTTTTCACCTATTCAAACATAATTGTTTTTTGTCACTAGAAAATCTTTCTACTGCAATACTACATTAACAGAGACATGTTTCGCTCATCTAGCGAGCATCCTCAGCCTTTATAACTGCCCTAAATGCAGATCAAAAGTGATTGATTGAACCTGATGGGACTTTGAAGTCCCCATTATTTTATAACACCAGAACTCCACAATGCTACATAAAGGGTAAGTTCATGGAGAAGAATATGTAATAATTTAGGTATTCATTTAGTGGGGAAAAAATGTTAGCTTAACATTTGAGAAGTAGAAATGCTATAAAAATCAAATATTCTTTGCACTCCAGCATTCACAAAAATGGCTTTACCAATATTGCGTAGCTCCAAACATTTCAGCCATATAGCTGCTGTACATCATGTGTGATCGATGCTACCATCTCTTACTACATTCCAAAACTATTTCCAAAGACGACTTAGAAGTCACGTTGGGTTTGCAGATAACGTGCAGTTCCTGCAGTGAATTTTAAAAGGTGGGACTTTAAAATCCTGTCAGTAAACAAAGGGTTAAGGGCAAAAGAGACCGTTGCCAGTTACGAAAGTTCACAGTAAATAACATTATTATTTATGTGTTTATTTTTACTTAGGTGTTTTTTCATCATTAACTTTTAAATTCTCTTGTGTAGTACAGAATTATGTGAAGTATATTCTGTTTTTTAGGTCTTGATCATGTATGATTCCCTCGATGTTATTTCTGTTGATCGACTGGTACAGTATGTCAAGGGTCTGCAGCAGCCAGATGGCAGTTTCTGGGGTGATAAATGGGGAGAAGTCGATACTCGCTTTTCCTTTTGCGCTGTAGCGTGTCTTTCATTGCTCGTGAGTATTAAGACTTTTATTTATTTATTTATTTATTTATTTATTTATTTATTTCCAAGACCTTGAATATAAATAACTGAGGATGTTCACAAAAATTATTAATTGAAATACAGTTGTACAAGAGGAAGAAATACTGTATTTTTCTAGATTGTTTAAGTTCCTGGCATTTTAGCTTATTGTTTGTGGGTTGAGTGTTAAAAATTTTGTTGCAGGGATTTTGTTCTTTCCTGAATAATGGCATGATAGTGACAAATACAGTAGAGACAATACGCGACACTTCCGGATTTAGCCTTGTTAAAATGGAAGACAAGTCGCAAGTGGCGCTCCTAGTGGCTTGACCTGAAAATTTGCGCTAAATTCAAATATCACTGGAAATACATATACGGAAATGGATAAATAAATTACGTCTAGAAAGAAAGTGTTACTAGATATTAACTTCAAAGTTGCTAAAGTAATTCTGGATAAATGAAAATATTTAACAGGTTATTATTTAAAGACTGAAATTAGACATATAATCAAGATGTGAAATGGACTGCTGTGAAAGGGATTGATCTTTCATTTATGCATTAATTTTTTAGCTTTAGAATTCCTGCCTGAATGTTCACTGCTAGATTTTTCTTTTTTCTCATTTAAAAGCATTGTATCATCATATGAAAACACTTGTCAACAAAAATATCGGCACATTCCTTACACACATGATTCAATGAATTTACATTTAAGAGCTGGACAATTTTCCTTTTAACTTGAATCCTACTAACAGAAAGAAAATCAATAAATTTAGCCTCAAAAACATTCAAACTTTACCTATAAGCAATACTTGCCACAATGCCATTACATTAGGGTAAAGCAAATTTGCATCATCATATTGTTTCAACAAAATATATATTTTTCTTAAATCACTCATATTTTCTTAAGTGCTGACAACGCATTACGGCATTCCAAATGGGGTAACTTGGAACACAACCAGCCACACTCATATGCATATGTATTTTCCTGAATTAAATCAAACCCACAGATCACACCTACAACACCACATCGGTATTGAAGGTTAACTGCTGCACTATACAGTAAAATATGCGTATTATATTTTAAGCCAGTTAAAATATGGGTCGAGCAGGTCAGAAGATTATGAAGTACTATAAAAATCTCTTTGTCACTGGAAGAATATATATGCAAACACAATATTACTTACATTTTCTTGTCACGAGGGAAACTCAAGAAAGACCGCGCATTCTTCTCTACTTCATAGTTACTGCAGCCAAACACAGCACATACCTTTCCCCTCATGTTGAGAGGAGATATCAAGGAATGACACACGCTACTATTTAATTATGTCAACTCACTGAAAACGCACAAATAACACCGAAAACTTCATACACAAATACATGTGCTCTTATGACAGAATCAGTAGTTCTCAGGTCAGTCCACTAGAGAGAGCTCAAATAGCTGTTCCTTGATATCTTGCTGAGTGTCGCGTATTGTCTCTACTGTATTTGATAGTGATGAGCATGAAGGGACATGTACTTTTTCATTGTGAACTTTAACTTGCATAGTCATACAGTGGAAAAATACTCTAATTCTGGCTGTATGAATTACGATGAAGAGTAACATCTGGAGACAAAGGCTTGAGAGATATCTGCATAGCAGATTAAAAGATCTGGAAAAGGAATATTTTGATGTAATATCTGAGAGGAAGATGCTATGATGCTGTAGAGTAGAAAGCACTCATATTGTGAAGGGTAAAAGGTTTTGCCAGTATTTACTTATATAATTTCCTTCTTTATGTTATTTTCCCCATTCAAGATGTTTGCCGGGCTTCGTGGCTTAGACGGTTGAGGCGCTGGCCTTTTGACCCCAACTTGGCAGGTTCGATTCTGGCTCAGTCCGGTGGTATTTGAAGGTGCTCAGATATGTCAGCCTTGTGTCGGTAGATTTATTGGCACGTAAAAGAACTCCTGCAGGACTAAATTCCGGTACCTTAGTGTGTCCAAAAACCATAAAAGTAGTTAGTGGGACGTAAAGCAAAATAACTTTATTCAAGATGTTTAGGACATATTTTCTGAATATTGGTCTTTGGTTATGATATCAGTTCTGTTATTGAATACTGCTTGCACCTATGTGGGTTCTAAAAATCATATCAGTATTGTTGTGCACAGGAAATCCAAGGTCATTAACAATCCCCTCCAATTGCCTGCTTTCCCTGCCTCCCCTCGGGTAGGTGAGGATATACGGAAGCAAGTAGCCGCTCATTCCCTCAGAGGAGCAATTGAAGCGTGACATGCGGTGAAGTGAAATGGGACGAAAGAATAGTAGTTATATCTTGCCATTTATTGCTTATTGTTTATTACTGGGTCTCTGAGGTCCACTGAGCATATCGCATGCATGTCCAAGGACCCCTTAGCCACAGAACATAATACTGCATTCAGTAAGCAAAAAACATAATTTTGTAATTATATTATGTTTAATTTTATTCGTATAATTTAGGACTAATATTTACTTTCAAAGAAACTTTCTTTTAACTTGATTTACATAAAGATACTTTATAAATGCACAGAAATTATAAATCAGTGTGGCACATGGCTAATAATCACAACAGTCTGGATCTGCAAACTTGAAAAAAAATCACCGGTTGCGGTTGTTGGCTTAATGGGACGGATGGTGCTATTTTCCAGACACCAAACATTTTGCAAGCATTGTCACTCGAAGCTGAAGATCAGCCTTTACATTAGCTCTGTGTTTGTACTTCATTTTCATTTTTGTGATAGCAGGAAAGGTACACTCACACAGGTATGTTGTCGTAAAAGGCATTAAGCGCAGTGCAGTAGAACCTCGATAATTTTAAATTGGTTAATTTGAAATTCCACCTAATTCGAAGAAGCTCTCATTCCTGGAAACATGAGGTACAGTTTTGCGTGTTATTTAAATTGTTTAATTTGAAATACAGATAATTCGTAATTCGAAGAACAATGTCGGTCCCATTATCGATTCAGACTTTTAATTCAAAACTGCCTTTACATTATTTAAAAAAATTAGTATTTTACAGAGTGATTTAAATTTAAAATTTCTCCGCGTCATGCAAGAACACATCTTCCGGAACGTGCAGGGGTAGCGTTCTGCAATTTCACTCACTTCGGTATGTCTACAGTGTGCTTCACATTTGTTAAGTTCGAGTGAAATTGTAATTCTTTTATATTCAGCATTTTAAGGAACTCCACAATATCATGTAGCATGTAGTGTGTGGAGAAGCAAAATCTGCAAAAACTGGCGATGCTTACAGTTGGCAAAAAAAAAGTGTCTTATATAATCAGTTCGTACGCACCGAATAATATTGTCAGAGCCAACGAAACAGCATTGTTTCTTTTTTCATGCCGAACCCTAACGGACTTACGGTTTTAAAATAGAGAAGTGCCAGCTGCGAAATCGTACAAGGGTGGAAGGGGTCACTGTACTGTGTTGCAATGCACACAGAAGCGAGAGACTTCCTTCCCTCGTCATAAGAAAATTCGATTAGCCACGATGTTTCAAGGGTGTCGAGCACGTTCTTTGCAAGTATAAGGTATCTAAAATGCATACAGTACAGTAATCCAATGAATAAAGCACTTGCACAGGGGAACCAGTCTCCTCGTCTCTGAATCATGTTTTTTTTCTTTTTTTCTTTCTTTCTTTCTTTCTTTCTTTCTTTCTTTCTTTTTTTCTTTCTTTCTTTTTTTCTTTCATTGTGTGAGGTTAGGTATGCCAGTGAGCTATCCAAGTGCATTATTTGAAAACTCTAAATGCACCTTGTTGGATACATTTTGGACATTGTTTTATTCCTCCCTGACATTTGAAAGGATTAAACTGAGAATCAAGGTGATTGCATGCATTAATGGGTCTCAGAACACTTTGTGACACTGTAAGGGTTGACATTTCTGAATTTCAAGTTGGCGGTTAATTCAAAATCACGTAATTCGAAGCGTAATTTTTGCATCCCAGTGGCTTCGAATTAACAAGGTTTTACTGTATTTCCTTTCTAGAAATTGTAGGGTGTAGGGGATGTCGTGGACCCAAAAATCAATCGGAGACGTGGAGTTGTGATATATTCATGGAACTTCCTCCACTCCATTTGATTCTGTACCCATATCATATTTCAATTTATTTTTCACTTTCTCTGTGCCAAAATACTTCAGCTAGTTGTTCATCCTCAATGGAGGGCAGTTGATGTTCAGTTTCAAAGAAGTTTCTGATCCATGAGATTACCTCGACCAGAGGCGGAAAATTTGGTGTGAGTGTGTATACTAGCAATTTCAAGTGTCTCATAATTATATCGCTTACAATGCCTTGTAGTATTATTATTTTTCTGTTGCTAACTTGTACCACCTATCAGCCAAATTAAGAGTTACACATACTGTACGTAAGTTATACAACAGTGAATACATAGTTCCTAAATTTAGTGTAATGGTCTATGAATAGTGTGTGTTCAACAAAATTTCACTCTTCAAATACTTAACAACCTATATTATTATTGTGGACCGCTTGTATTATTTCCATGGACCTCAGTTTGGGAATGACTGGTTTATTGTATTACGAGAGTAATTCCAACATGTCCTTGGACACCTCTGGCATTAAAAGCTATACACTAAATAAATAAATAAATAAATAAATAAATAAATAAATAAATAAATAAATAAATAAATAAATAAATAAATAAATAAATAAATAAATAAATAAATGCCAGCATTTAGGGAAGCCATCTCTTAGTAGGCCTATAGTGGCCAAGGCACTGACTTTGTAATCCAATGTAAACAAGTTCTGAGTCTCCATCAAGCCATTTTTAAAATTTTATAATCAGATGTTTTATTTATCTGTATGCCAACTAATGACTGGCAAAAAAAACCCAAGTCATTATACTTCTGAAAGTTCCTTTCATGCATCAGCATTAACTTCTTCGAGATCTGGATCACTTGTAGGAATGGCAGCAACTGACAGATTAATGGGAGGAAGGAGGTCCAGAAGATCTTCTTTTCTCTGCTTGTTGGTACTGGGCCTGCATGGATCAGTGGTAGAGAAGTTGGTAAAGATATTCTTTCTAGTCTTCGAAGAGGTAGTTCTTGGAAATTTACGTCCTCATTGAAGATGTCTTTGAAGAAAATGGTACTTACTGGCTTTTTAACATACTTCAGCCAATGTGTTGAGTGCCAGAGAAATTTATTTCCCTCAGTATCAACCTTCTTCAGTTGAAATGGTCCCATTGTCTTCAGGAGGGTTGAAAAATCCATAACAAACACATCAAAGGGATTTTCGCGTCTGCATGACGTCACTAATTGGTACCTGTCATTTGGGTGGTTGATCTTCATCCCAGTTTTCTTCTTTTCCTTCTCAACTGTTGCATGATCTGCATCACATTCCATGTGGGTATGTCCACTTACCAGGAATTTGTGGTGAATTTCTTGTATGTGGTCATTAGTCTGCATAACATATGTGAACATTGCACCTACAATGCAGTTTCTATTTTGCCCACCACAGCAGTCTGAATAAAATACTGCAGATTGAATATTGTCAGGCAATTGGGAAATGAACTGGTATATACAGGAAGCAATTTGATTTCCACCCCTGCCAGAAACACTTTCATCCCACATGAAACATGTTGCTTTGTTTGTTTTCAAGTCATGTACGGTCTGGTTAAATATCCATAATTGCCGTTTGTAGAATGATACTGAAGTAGTCAAAAAGGGCGTGGGAAGACATTGCTGAAGGTCAAGGCAAAAATTCCTTTCCATTCATCTGATAAGACTGCCTCTTTGTCCTGGCATTTTGCGTTATAGGCTGCCTCTGCAGCCCTGTGGTGGGCATCACGTTCTTTGATAAACTCTTCTTTGGCGTCCCCAGACATTGTGTTCATTTTCGTGTTAATTAAATTACACTTGTGACATGTCTTGTTTAGGCATCTTAAAAGTCAGATCCAACTCATGGAAGCATTTAGTATAGATACTCAAGGACACTGGATTATCTGTACACTGTTTATACAAATCGTACATCTTACTAATGCTCAAGTCTGGGGATAGAAACTTTTCTGTTGTCCTCTGTCAACAATAATGACTTTCATAGCTTGGAAAAGACATAGTGTGATTTTTCACAATTTTCAGTTCACTGTCTGATCTTTCATTAGGGGGTGCTGCCTTTCCTCTTCCATCTCCAGGCACTATTCCCGTTGATGAGGTCCTTTTTCTCTTTGTGACCCGTTCTATAAAACCTGTGGTCTCTCCTAATGTTCACCGAAAGGATTCTCTGCACATTTGATGGCTTTTACCTTCCTAGATGATATTGTACTTACAAGCACACTCTCTTGATTTCCCTTGACTCTCTTGCTGAACTCTGTGTGTTTTGGGTGTCTGAATTGTGATGAGAGAAGATAGGTACCAGACTCTTATCATGATCACCAATAGTCCAATAGTTTTTAAAACATTCTTGCCGGTCTAAGTCTGAGATTTATTCACTGCATTTCATACGACATGGTTTCAAAGGCAACATCTGTCTTTCTTTAACTCTCTTCCCTTTACTTGTTTCGTAAGCTAATCCCTTATTTCTAAATTCGTTGTTGAGTCTCCTTTGATATCTTGATGTAGCGTATTAGTCTTTCTTGGAACATGTTTAATCATGTGATTTTCTGCTTTCTGTAGGCTTAAACTACTTTTACGGCTGAATCGTCATCAGGTTTACTGGAAACATGTTCTTCAGTGGTACTCTCACGGACAAATCTGGATCCTTCGCACTCGTCGAAATTAAAGGCAGTATCTCCATCCTCAGTTTCCAAACTTTCATGTTCTAATAGCACCATTGTCACCAAAACTGGCAAATCTGTAAAATAATAACACGACAGTCATGAATATGTTGGAATTTTGTTTCTTTTCTAAGAATAAATTCCTGTTTATAAAATCGTAGCAAGAAACTTGTGAGGAATTGTGAAAGTTCGGTAGAGCCAGAAATTCGGTATTTCAATACCTTAACTTGGCTATCCATGATATTTCTCCATTTTATTAACAATTTAATGCTAAGTTGTTGGTGATATGAAGTAATACATGTGAGAAATTTCTAGACTATTGCATTAATAATAACAATAATCGTACCTTGGTCAATCAGCACATCATCTTTCCGATGCTCTTCACTCATTCTCGCATTGGTATTATTGGGTTCAGCCTGTGGTACTGGGGCTATTCTCCTGTCACCTTTTGTACAGACTAAAGTGGAAATAATGTCATTGTCTGGTCACACTCACTATTGTTGCCAAATGAACTGGCGTGCAATTCAAAGTTGTACTCCAGCACTATAATACAGCACAGCTCACGGATTGTACCTCGAGTGCATTTAAAAGAATGAATACATGAACGTATGCGTGTTAGAATCCCATACGTTCCTTTAATGGCTTACATCTTTAAACAATTGATTTACTGACTTACATTTTTATTGTACTAACTACAATTTCACACTTAAAGCATTGCGAACGAATTCTTTTGACATACACAGTAAGCATTATATTAATTAAATTATTATTATTATTATTATTATTATTATTATTATTATTATTATTATTCTTGTTGTTGTTGTTGTTGTTGTTGTTGTTATATAACATTATTGTATCATTCACTATTATTATCTAAATATATGGCCTGATTCCATTCGAATTAATCCGTTCCAAGTATTTGAAATGAACCTGCCAGAGAGGTCTGACATACTACTCACGAGCATTTGATGAATAAGTGAGAGAAGTGATAATTAAATACTCTTACTGGAATTAACTTGAAACTGACAGGGGAAGTTGGGGATCCAGGCGAGAACCTGTCCACCTGTGCTTTGTCCAGCACAATTGCAATAAATTAAGTATTACAAATATATTTTTATAAAAAATATTATTACATATTATTATTATCATCATCATGCAGGAGGTTTGAGCGTCAGCTTACCTTGTGCCGCTGTAATTAATCTGTATCGCTCTCGAGTGGCTGCACACCCAAGTCGGAATCAGAGTCGGGGTCAGCACACAAGGTATCATCACCGGAGCTGGAGCTGTCATCATTGAGATTGATCACAATCTTGTCGTGAAGACGTTTTATGAGGCCATCAGCTTCCCACATGCGATTCTCCATATTTTTCACCACTGTTCTGAAGTCACTTTACATATTCCCTCTTGCATTAATTGTTCCACTCTGGGAGCTTGTAACGTTTGTTATTAGCCACAATGTATCCCTTCACTTGGCTCCACACAAGTTCTATGGGATTTAGCTCTCAGTGATATGGAGGGAGACGTAACACCTTGTGACCTGCAGCTGCTGCCAGATTGTCAGTGCGATAGTTGGCATCAAAATTTGCATGAATTTTATTGAGTATTTCCACAAGTTCAAGTTTATTCATAGAGGGTTCCCAAGTAATATTTTTCTCTGTCAACCAAGCCTGAATTACACGTTTCGTGGCACTTTTTGTGGGCACACACTCGATTTTCACAGAGTGTTATGAAGCATTATCTAGGACCATAACTGAATTAGCTGGTATGTTCGGTAATAGTTGCTTCGCGAAATATTCCTCGTGTCGCTCACCGTCCATTTCCCCATGATAGTCGCCTGTCGTCTTGCCCACGAATATAAGTTCTGCTCCCTCAACGAACCCACATTCAGTCCCTGCATGAATCAACAGTACACGCCCTCCTTTGCCCGAGGGTGCCTTGCTACCTGAGGTGAGGCCCTCCTCCATGCCTGCGTGGCTGTCTTAATTGATGTATCAACCTAAACCATGGGCTTAGTGTGGCCGGCGTTTGCCCATGTCTCATCTCTGTACACTACGGCTTTTTCCTTGGCTCTTACTTCGCGAATACTGCGTAAATACCTATGACGCCAAGCAACAATGTCTTCCCTGTCAATTAACAATGTTCTCCTTCGCTTTATATACTTAACCTCATACATCATATCTAAAAGTAGCCTCTTCTTGGTTGTTTTAGAGAACTTTGGAAGTTCCTTGTCTTCATCAACAATTGATACTACTTTATTTAATGTCGGTAGATCATTCTCCCTGTACAAGATGTGGATTTTTCTCCTTATTGCTGCTCGAGGAAAGGAATTGTACTTCGGAAGACGAGTTACTTTCCTTTCTGTTCCTCTATGCTTTCGAGGTGTCTCCAACCCTTTTCCGGTTTTATAATCTGCTTTTACCTTGAGCACGGTTGTATATGAAGCTCCCACCACCTCTGCTGTCTGTCTCGCTGCTTCATGAACAGTAGTAATCCCGCCGTCAATAGTTTTCACTCGGAAATGCTTATAAACAGACAGAATCATGTTTCTCTCGCCGGACGTAAAAATCTTGTATTTCTTCTTCAACTGATAACAGTCTGGTGAATTTTTGTTTGAATCCATTGCACAATAATGTCCAATAATGAATAAGAAGATATCTACAAATGTACAAGAGACTACAAGATTTACAAATTTGCACACAATACGCACGTACACTGTTTTTTTTGTAAAAGCGAAGCACACTGATAAAATTCTTTCACTACTGTTTTAAAGAGACTATGATTGGTAACTGCACCCACGTGTTCAAGACATCTACCAAGTAAGTATGGCATCTTTGCATCGACGGCACCATTGCCAAAAGTCGCGCTGAGTAGTGCGCCCCTCGCCTACCATGTGACAACACCATAGGCGCTGTCGCTTGCGCCATCCCCTGGTCCATACGCTCACTTCCGTGTTAGTCTGCTCAAAAGGTGGTCCGGAGAATAGTGTAGAAGAATCTAAAATAAAATGTAAAATAAATATTAATAATGTGATTTGAAATATGATTAGTACATTAACACGTTGAGTGCCAAGCGACCCCATTTGGCTACGCGAGAGTAGTCAAGTGTTTGAACTTCACGTCCCCATATGGAGTCGTACGTTCGTTCTAAATCGAGAACCGTGCAAACCCATTTGGGTGCGCAGTAAGTATGTGTTTCGAAGCTGTATAAAGACTCTTCCTCCTATCTGCTGGTTGTCTATTTAAGTACGTGCAGAGTCCACCTTCCATTCCTCAATTTTTGTTTTGGCGTGACCCCATATGGGTACGTCGAGTGCTTTATAGGGTGACAAAGTCATTGTCTATCCTGCACACGGATTGTTTATGTAAGTGCAGTGCTGTGAGTTTCCTTTTCTTTTTTAAGTCGTTACGAGTAAATCGAGCAGTAAAAGACTTAGTGCAGGTAGTCTGGACGATATATCGAACAAGTCGGACAATGATGATGTACAGTTAGAAATAGGAAAGGATTTCCACCTATCAATACTTGTTTATTGCACTTATTATGCTACAGGACCGGTTTTGACCCTTTACATAAGGTCATCTTCAGCTGAACCATGCATACATATCTATGTGATGAAGCAATGATTAAGATTGTATTGTCAAAGGAATGCCATACGATAATAAACATCAGGTCACATCCAAATGGGGCATACCCCATTTGAATGATGATGTAGACGAAGTATATAGTTACAATGATTTTGAACCCAGTGCAGAGCAAATGGAGATCTCGCACATTCATCCACATTGATGAATTACAGCCTTCAGCATACACTTCCCCACTCATCGCCCTCTACTATGACTGCGCTAATACGCCTTCTCATTCGCCCTGTAACACATGTAAACGAGCGAACACATCATAGTTACCAGTTCAGGCGCTTGGAGCGCTGGGAAGCTGGCATTAGTCTGCTTTTGAGACACGCTCAGTGATCATCGCTAAAAGTGCTGCCGTAATTTGAGCCTGTTTGCCTTATTTGGCTTGTTTCTTTGGTCGTGAATCGTTTTAATGTTTATGTACATAGTATTGTTTACTGCTGTGTGCCTTGATGTAAGATGAAAAGCAGATCTGGAAGTGGGATTTCGTTTCATGAATTTCTTTTCAACGAGTAACGTCATAAATGGCTGAATGGTATCTCAAGAAAGAATTTCTCTCTTAATTTCAATTCGAGATCATATGTTTGCCACACCGAATAAATCCACACTTTCACACTACGTAGGAGATATAAACTGCGAGACTGGAATAACCCTCTTAGTAAGGGAGCGCCTTTTAGCAGAAAGTCAGCGCCTAACTGAAGCAGACAGATTGTGTTTGTCGGTAGTCCATCGAACAGCAGATGTTATATAACAAGAAACTGGACGCCTTCTTTGAATAGAAAGACGCTTCGTTGCATGTTGAGCTAATAAAAACTACTCAAGATGACTGTCATGCAAGCGAAAGTAGAAATCGAATTACCCTGGTCAATAACCTTCTACGTTTTATAATTTCCGCTGCGACTACAAAATAAAGGTTACCAGCAGCATCTTTTAAGAGGCTTTTAGGGACAGAGCTACATACTTTAACACTCACAACAATAAAAGAAGTTGAAGATTGCGGTTTTTTCGTGTTGCGCATTGTGAGTGGCAATCGTAAGACTAATGTTAGCATGATAAGAAGAATGTCTTCTTCAAAACACATTAAACCGAAGATCTGTCATCCTGTTGATAGTGAAATGCCTCTTGCTTTCGACCAGTCACACATTCTGAAGAAGTAAGAAATTCTTTACTAAAAAAATCTATGTTTGATGGTTTCCAGGATATAAATGGTGATTTTATCAAGAAACTGTATCAGATGCAATCAGATGAAACTGTGAAACCCGTTCATTTTTCTTACACGCAAAAATATCGAGCCGTCTAAGTTTAAGAAAATGAACGTGCGATGCGCGAAATATATTTTCGCGACTGAAGTAATAACAGCTCTAGAATATTTAAAAGACCATTCGTATACACGACTTTTTAATGGAGGTACCACTATGAAATACATGTTATCATAAGAAAATGATTCGACATACATGTCAGTAGCACAAATGTAGCAACATTGCAACCGGACAAGATGCTTGATTCTTTTGACAAGACCAAGGTGTGCAACAGTTCTAATGGACTTAATTTATGAAAGAGATTGAAACAGCAGGTTGCAGTACCCATCTGATTTGCCAATGTGGATTTTGAAAGTTATTCATAATTTTGTATTGAAAGCACAACCATTTGTTAATAAAAATCCTGTTGCGTCTATGGTGACTATTTAATTTCTTTGTTGCGTGATTTTCCTCACTTCAGTTGTCCTAAAACCGGACATTCACAGTTATTGAGTGAAGTTATTTGTGAGTGTGTTATTCTTGTATTCTTAAATAACTTAGCCACATAAATAACAGAGATCTTTGAAAGACCGAAATATGAGAACGCGAAGCACTTAAACATAAAAGTGTGTGAAATTATTTATTTCTACAGTATTTACTACCTACAAGCAAAGCAAAGTCACCTCCGTAAGGCCACGAAGGCTCTTGGGGAGTGGAAGGTAAAGGATTCCACCATTGTTAACCTCGGCACGTGATGGGGTAGAGTGGTTAGCTCTACGCTAGGCCGCCTTTGCCCCCAGTAATTAAGCTGGTACTCATTTTTGGTGTGGGCTGAGTCAACCTCAGGGCCATATGCACCTCCAGAAGTGGAAATCTCGTTTCTTAAGTTTTTACGACTTCCTGACGGGGATTCGAATTCACGTCCTTCCGGGCGAACCGAGCACGCCTTTACCGCCTCGGCCAGGCAGCCCCTATTTACTACCTCGGTTAACATTATTTTGTACGGTTTTTCCGCTGCAGAGGGGTACGTTCTTCACTGAATTTCTTTATTAAGGTGTAAGGTGTGATCCAAATATATTTATCGAGTGATTGGCTGTATATTTAAACAGAAATTTACAAAACACTTAGCGTGTGCTATAATGAACAATCGTGTTTCAATGCCAGCGAAACAGCGCTCGGCGGTAAAAATGGGAACTAGGCCTATATCGCTCATATCGCTGTATTGGGAAGGCGTATTAGCGCAGCTATAGTAGAGGGCGATGCCCCACTGTACTCCTGGTTTCCAAGCGAGCTGTTGCAACAATTATGACTGTCTTCAACAATATAGTCACTGGTTTCCCGTGTTGCACAATCATCGCTGCTAGGTTCTCTTACTCATAAGTTACACAAACAAAATTATATACTTATTAAATATTTCGTAACTACTAATTCTTCTTATAATATTATTCTGTTACATCCTAATTTACCAGATTCACATGATTTTCACTACTTTATAGAAGTACATTTTATATGAAAATTTCCTAACGTAAAATAGGGAGATCGTCATTTACAAACATTTTCTGACCTAAAATCGGGGATCGTACATTTTTACGACTCTGTTATGAACAAGCTAACACATCTCTCATAATCAACAGCATATAACGTGTCCCTGCAAAGGAAAAGGTGTGACCGAGCGTTGGGACAGTAATTCCAGACGCCATGTCGGGTCGCAATATTTTACCTAATATACACAATAAGTTAACCTAATATATCATAAATACATCCTCATTTCAGTGATCATTTACTTGGTTAAGCCTGTGAACGTTTTGACACCACGGAGTAACTCGATGTTATTAGCTCACAGCACTAGATGGCAATCCTATGAAATTCGGTCTGGCACTCAATGTGTTAACAATAGTCATAGAGTATAATAACAACAATTAATATTAACAATAAAAATAAATAACTCACCGTTTTGGTTTCCACCACCATTTTCTTCTGGGTTCTCAATCCGTACTTCTATATTCACTACATCAGAACATAAATTTAATGTTCTTTTAGCCATATAAACTAACTGTTGTCCACGACTAAGCATGTTTCCACACCCTTCCATGTTAACAAGGGAGCTCCAAATACCTACACATAAGCCAGTGTCATTATTAAAATGCGAGGGAAATCGACAATGCATGTTATTAAAGCAAGTACTATAATGGAATTCTTTTAAGAACTACTGTACCTAGTTCTGTAAAGTTTCCGTGGTTTCCCATTTTCACACCAGGCAAATGCCGGGGCTGTACCTTAATTAAGGCCACGGCCGCTTCCTTTCTATTCTTAAGCCTTTCCTGTCCCATCGTCGCCATAAGACCTATCTGTGTCGGTGCGACGTAAAGCAAAATAAAAAGAAAAGAGAAAGTTCTGTAAAGTCCATGAATAGATTTAACATGAATATTAAACTGTCTATTCCCTCTACTGTTCAGTTATAATATTAATATATTTCGATTTCTGTTTGCTATTAGTCATTACTTAATGCTTTGTAGCTTAATAAACCATACAAGTAGACTTACCCAGTTTTAACAGCCACTACAATAATGATACGCAAGGGTCAAAATAATGTAACTAGACTTAACCCATTTGCAGCTTCCTCTGATCAAAATCAAGTAAGTTGACTTACGCATACAAATGCATACTAACTTACCTCAAAAATTAAATGCGCAATAATGGCGCCATTTTTCACAAGATCACTTACCCGTTTTTACACGATGCAGGGATCATGAGTGTCATAGGTAATAAATTTCATATTAATCTGTATTGAAGAACAATATAGTGTAAAACCAAAAGCTAAAAGGTTTCCACCTATTCAATACTGTTTGGTGTAACCTTAAAAGTTTCATATATTTGTTGAAATTAGTTTTGGTCTTACTAAAGACCATCGTTAGTCTAAATTAAAGTAAAGGCAAGACAAGAATAAAAAGAAAAAAGAAAAATATATATGAAGCAAGCATGAAATTCAAGACAAGTAAAGATTTTAAAAACGCTCCTAATGTATTATGTTTTATATTTTGCCTTTATTTGGTTTTGAGTTCTTGCTATTTTCTCCATAGGGATTAAGGTTGAAAAACTGTAAATCTGGAGAAAAAGTGTAATAATTATTTCTTTAGAAAGGATGTTGAGATTCTCTGATATTTCATTCAGGTTACCATTGGGGTTTGTTCTTTGATCTATTTTGATGAAGATTTTTTGGTAAATATTGAGTAAGGTACCTTTATTAGCTCCTTGGAGGAGAAATGACACTGGAAGATGGTAGATCCAGCCTGTACACTGCTGGCTCGAATTTTTAACATCTGTATGAAATATGAAAAGATCCCCAGTGACTGGAAGCAGTCACAATCTTAATTTACAAGAAAGGCGATCCGCATGACATTACCAATTGGCATCCTATTGCCATCATGCGGACTATCTACAAACTATATTCAGGTGTTTTGGCTAAAAGGATTACCACCTGGATGATGGACAATATAATTCTAGCACCAGCGCAGAAGGGTTTTCTGCCTCATGATGGAGTATTTGAGCACAACTTCACGCTCAAAACAAAGTTTGATAAAGCAAGATGTGAGAAAGGACAGTTCTTGGCAGCTTGGCTAGACTTCTCAAATGCATTTGGCTCCGTGCCTCACGACGCTATCTTTGCTGCGCTTGACAGAAGTGGTGCTGGCGCTAAATTGAAGAAGATTATTAAGGATATGTATACGGGTTCTTCCACCCGTGTACAGACTTGTAATGGGGTCACAGAGAACATTTCAATCGAATGTGGCGTAAGACAGGGTTACCCAATGAGCGGTCTTCTCTTCAACCTTGTGATTGACCCCATTATAAGAAGTATTCAGAGCGAGAACTCAGAACACCAGATTCTCGCATACGCTGATGACATTGTCCTTTTGTCAGACGATCCGACGAAACTACAAGATAATATTAATGTCATCGATACCTTAGCCCAGAAGATTAACATCAAACTTAAAGCGTCGAAGTCCTTCAGTTTACATCTGTCTGGAGTGACCCCAGTCAGAACGAGGAACTCTCTCTATTATAGAAAAAGAATGATTTGAGTCCGACGTGTGGGAGCTCATGGCAGAAAATCTATTCTGCTTTTTTGGCATTAGTTTCCTGGTAACGAATAAGAAAATTACGTCCTGTTTGGCCTCTATAACTGGCTTGGCATTTTAAGCAGTTTAGTTTGTATAATCTGGAGTCCATGTATTTATTATTGTTACTGGGAATGCTTTGATTATTGTAAAGATTAGTGGGATTGTTATCAGCTGTTCTGAAAGCTATGTTAAAATTTTGTTTTTTGAAGATGTTGATAATTGATAGATTTTTCGTTGTTAAAGGTGAATGTGACGTAAGTTTCTTTCTTGTTGGAATCTTTGAGTAGCTTGGTAGGTTTGTTTTCGATTTTATTGATAATTTGTTGACAAAACTCTTCAACACCATTCCTGTCAGCTATGGTATAAATTATATCCATTTCCTTCTTAAAATTTTCTTCAGACATTGGGATATTGATGGCTCTATGGATTAAGCTAATAAATGCCACTCTTTCTGGGCTCCAGGATGAAACGAGTCATGTTTGTGTGGGATTCCTGAATATTTTGAAAGAAAGTTTGTTGTTGCATCTAGTTACTGTCAGATCCAAAAAATTGAGTTGTTGATTTCTAGTGTGAATTTAATATATGAGGGTCAATCTCATTAAAAAAAATCTAAGATTGGTTCAATATTCGTTTTCCATTCATCCACTATAGCAAAATCGTCAACAAATCTGGTCTTTTCTAATTGGTTCTTGTATATTTCTGTCAGTATACCCAAAGCAGGAGCTCCCATAGATAAGACCTCTTCTTGCTGATAAACTGTGTTATTAAAAAAAAATTATTTGAAAAAACTAAGTTCAGGATGTTTATGAACTCGCCAGTTTCATGTCTACCGAATTTGCTGTGTTTAAGAAGATTATTTTTAATTAATCTTATAGTTTCCTTAACATGTATATTAGAGTACATGTTTTTAACGTCAGATTAATGCATCATATCGTGGGGTTGCAGCTCTAATTTCATTGAGGTTTGGCAAAATTCTATGGAATTCTTGACAGATTTAATATTGGAAAATCTATAATGTTTCTTTAGAAAGTTACGAACGAACCTTGAAGTATTGTATGTTGGACTATTCTTAAAATTGATAATAGGTCTAATGGGAATGCCTTCCTTATGAATTTTAGAGCAAAGATCTTGCCCGAGGGATACTGGGATTAATGTTTATAAGTTTATGGGCTTCTTGCTGATTTAGGATGAACTTGTTTTAACTTTAAAAAAAAAAAATATTTGTTGGATGTTTTAAAATTTTTTTGAAGGTGTCATCTGAAAACAATTGTTTGGTTTTCTCAATGTACCCTTTGTTTCTTCATGATTACGGTAGTATTTCCTTTGTTGGCCTTGGTAATGTTATCTTTGATTTTACATGTGAGGTGATTTAAAGTTTCTTCAGGATTTCGATGGTCTTTTGTGTGTTGGTTAAGAATTAAACTGGGCAGCTTTTTTACAGATCTCGAACCTCTAACCTCATTTTGTTTCTCTGAAGGTAATTTTGCAGTAGCTTGTTCAGCCTCTGCTATAGTAGTTATTGTGCTTCTGCCTGGATTGGTTTTGCCATTTGTTTTTAGGGCCTTTCTCTAGGATGTTAATTTCAACGTCATCAAGGTGCGTATCTGTTAGATTTTTGATAGGTGGGTAAAAAGAATGTTCTAGATGACTATTGACAGTACTGTTGGTGTTTGAAGTATTATTATAGTTGAGTTTATTATTGGCCGTGGGTGCTTCTAATTTCTTGCAAGTGTTATGTTTACCTGGAAGAATATTTGCTATCCTTAAATTAGCAATTCTTTGAAAAGAGTCCCATTCTAAGGGGAGCAGCGTGGAAGAGGTGTTGAAATGTGCCTCATAAGGGTTAGGATTCAAAAGGTTTTTTTCCTATAGAGAAATTTAATTTTTGATCCAGATCGAGTTAATTTTTCAACTGTGTTCTGTGGTGCCAACTGGATATTTTCTGTGTAGATACTGTGTTAAAAAATATGTAACCGGTGGGTCAGTGGTTACACGACACATAGTAAAGAAAAAGGAAAACTTAAATTACACGGCATTTTAACACCTTTAGCACAAAACAAAACATCGGATGAACTGCATCAAATATAAACAAATGAACATCAGGTTGGGCAACATGACGACTATAATAAAGGATGTGAAGCAGGCATGGGAACCCTACCAGGGCCATTGGGATACTAGGTTGCAGGTTTCTAGAAAAATCAACGGTGATTCCTTGATCTGCGATATTATTTTCCAAAATAAACGTTACAAAATAAAATTCATCCATCCAAAATAGGTTATCGTATCTCAACATCAACAAGCTTAAATGTAATTTACCAAGGATTGTTCCTTTGAGTCAGAGGCTAAGGTAGATATATACTCTAACATAACACAACTTCCAGAATACAATTATTACAGGTAATAAGAATTACATGATGTTGTGTAAAGTGAAAATTAACGGCGCCTTCAAATAATTGTGCTACATAATGGAAACAAGATGGAAATCCGAAATACTTAAACTTCAAAAACAATAAAGGCGATCTTTAATCCACCTATTCAGTACATTAATTTCCACTTATAGTGGTTACATAAACATACTATCAGTTAAATGGGACATGTTTTGCCCTCAATTTAGGGCATCTTCAGCCTAAAAACAATATTCAAGAGTACACCTTATATTGATATTGAAGCTAAAAGTTTAGCCAGTTACTAAAATTCAGTGCATAAAAATGTGAAAAATGATACATTATACAAACATGTTGATGGAAACACTGTCAATGATTACACCATAAAAATATTTTGTCTGAGACTAAATCTTATTGTTACAAATTTCTAATTAAAATGGTTCATTAAAAATTGTTAGTGGAAAACCAGTGTGACAATGATATAATGCCAATGACATGAGGGCGTGAAAAACAAGCACTAAAATGAATGTCATAAATACAACATGTTCAAGGCCGCTGATGAAATCGTGAGCATAATATAAAACTGAAGCATCAGTTGAATTATTGCAGAAGGGGCCCTTAGGCAATAATATTGTCTGAAACCTTGTCAGGAAATGTCAGTAGATACTGGAAAATGTTCTATGTTTGTTGAAAGCTGTTATTTGCTATCTACTGTTGCGTTGGTAGCCACCCTTCTGTTGGCTCTGAGTCTCTGAGTTTCGATTTTATTGATAATTTGTTGACAAGACTCTTTTCAACAAATTCTATAGAATTCTTGACAGATTTAATGTTGGAAAATCTATAATGTTTCTTTAGAAAGTTATGAACGAACCTTGAAGTATTGCATGTTGGACTATTCTTAAAATTGATAATAGGTCTAATGGGAATGCCTTCCTTATTAATTTTAGAGCAAAGATTTTAGAGCAAACTCTCTCTGAGTTATAATACGAGACTCAGAGCCAACAGAAGGGCGGCTACCAACGCAACAGTAGATAGCAAATAACAGCTTTCAACAAACATAGAACATTTTCCAGTATCTACTGACATTTCTTGACAAGGTCACAGACAATATTATTGCCTACCGGTGCTAAGGGCTCGTTCTGCAATAATTCAGCTGATGCTTCAGTTTCACATTATGCTCATGATTTCATCAGCGGCCTTGAACATGTTATTTTTATGACATTCATTTTAGTGCTTGTTTTTCACGCCCTCATGTCGTTGGCATTATATCATTGTCACACTGGTTTTCCACTAACAATGAACCATTTTAATTAGAAATTTGTAACAGAATAAGCTTTAGTCTCTGACAAAATAATGGTTTAATCATTGACAGTGTTTCCATCAACATGTTTGTATAATGTATCATTTCTCACATTTTTATGTACTGAATTTTAGTAACTGGCTAAACTTTTAGCTTTGATATTAATATAAGGTGTACTCTTGAAGATTGTTTTTAGAGTGAAGATGCCCTAAATTGAGGGTGAAACATGCCCCATTTAACTGATAGTATATTTATGTAACCACTATAAGTGGAAATTAATGTATTGAATAGGTGGATTAAAGATCGCCTTTATTGTTATTGAACTGTAAATTTTTAATACGGACCAAAAATGAGATTTATAACATGTAATACTTAAACTTGACGCAGAGGCCAGTTCAACTTACTCCCACACCAACCGAGCTCGATAGCTGCAGTCGCTTAAGTGTGGTCAGTATCCAGTATTCAGGAGATAGTGGGTTCGAATCCCAATGTTGGCAGCCCTGAAGATGGTTTTCCGTGGTTTTCCATTTTCACACCACAGGGCCGCTTCCTAGTAGTAATAATAATAATCTTGGTTCTATGCCACTATTCATAAAATGTGTTCCATTAATGGGTTAATGGATTATAAACATCTCATCATTGAACAAGTATAGAATCTTACATTTGTTCACACACAGGTTAAGAGAAAAAAAATCATGACTGGCAGTTCAGTCTTGGTTCTGTGCTACTAACTGGTGTGTTCTATTAGTGGTTTAATGGATAATAAACATTGTGTGGTAAAATTAGGCTGTTAACATAGGGGGAATTTTTCATGTGGTGCCCTTACAAGTTGAAAAGCTGGGTTTGGGTCGTATGGTTTCAATCTTGGAGTAATCTAGAATGAAAATACGTTATTGAGAAATTGTGTAGACAGGATTGAAATGTAAAAAAGAATCATAAACGATAGTACATGAAGAAACAAAAGTACATTAAAAAGAAAAACTGTAAGACATGGGTTCTGAGTTTCTCATGTGGTGTATTAATTTTGTTCTTACAAAAGCATCGCAAAAATCCATTTAATAATTATTATATGATGCCGTAGGTGCGGGAGCAATAATGGAAAATAAAAATTGTAGAGTTACGATTATGCCAGAATATACATTTTTGAAAAAATTATTTAACATGCATGAAAAAGTACACTTATTTGGAACTAGAAAATAATGAAATGCATAAGTACCGAGTTTGAGCTGTATGTCTTGCATTTGCGTGAGTCTAGTCTCTACTCATAACCACATAAAGAGATCTGTAAACTTTATTTACAACCTTGTTAATGTTATTTCCCCAATGACCTTGTCTTATATTAACACCTTGGCACTTTCATTGATCTCTGTGAGGTACTTTCACCCTGTCAACATAGTGATTAAAACTGAGAAGACTTTTTCATCTTGTTGAAACTTATAACCTGACTTTACCTTCATACAATTATCTGCTGTCCTCGCACCATTGTTGAGGTCATTTCACTGCCGCTCACATTCTTGTAACTTACTACTCCACTGAAAGCCTTACCTGTGATTCCAGTTCTTGACTCGTGTCATTTATACAGTATATATAAGAAAACATAATGGTTAATAACATTGCCTTATGGAACCCCCTCTTAATCATTACAGGATCGGATAATGCTTTACCTACTCCAATTCTCTTAGTACTATTTTCTAGAAATGTAGTCTCCCATTCAATCACTCTTTTGTCTGGTCCACCAACAGCCTTAATTTTCGTCAGGTGTCTTCCATGATCTACCCTTGGATATGACATTAGTGATATAGTCCATTTGACCTCCTGAAACTGAAACATCTGCTGTGTCTTGCTGAAAACCTTTGCAAAACTTAGACTGCCTTCTATAACATGTCTAAAATAATTGGAAAGAATGCTTTCCCAGATCTTGCATGTAACAGATCAAGCTGACTTCCTGTATATAACTTCTTTGGTTATCACTCTTTCCTTTGTACACTGGGGTTACTGTACAACTCTCCACTCATTTTGTATAACTCCTTCACACAAACAATAATCAGATAAATACTTCAGATGTGGTACTCTATCACACAATCCATTGCTCTTAGCATATCCCCAGGAATGTTATTAATTCCAGCTGTTTTTTTAGATTTCAACTTTTGTAAATATTTTCTAGATAAATTTCAGTACTTTGCTAGTATTAGTCACCTCCTCTACCTGGACATTATCCATTTGTCAGACTATCTTAACATACTGTTGGCTAAATAATTGTGTGTTTGAAAATGCTGGGGCTGTACCTTAATGCCATGGCAATTTCCTTCCCACTCATATTCCATCGTCGCTATAAGACCTATCTGTTTTGGTGCAATGTAAAGCAACTTATAAAAAAAAGAAAAATCCTCACATACACTCCTCTGGTCATATATGATTTTTGGAATGTCCTTTCTGGAACGTGTACCGTTTGAAAGTACAGGTTCTGGAAAAAGTAATGTTTCCTGGCTATAGCCTTGGACATGCTAATTAATGTAGCAGCTGACAGGAGAGATGAAAGGTGATGGAGAGGTTAATCAGAGGTAAGTTTTTATTGGGCTGTTCACTATTGTTACCAACAGAGCACAGATCTAATCGAGACTTCAATGTGGGTGGAGCCAGTGGTACTGCTAGTGTATACAGGAAACCTGTATTTTACCATCATGTTTAATAAAACTCTATATAACAAACTTTCCTGGAGAAATTTGAAATTTCTTTTGCAAATTATTTCCATATAACAGAAAAGAATGTCAATTTGTTGAACTAATTTTGGTTGAAAAAGTGAAAGGGATAAAACCTACAGCATGCACAGTAGAGTACATTTTATAGCACAGCCTGGTTGTTGTTTCTACTCTCTTAAAGAACAATATCAGTAAACAATCATAAAATGAATGTTTACATTTTAATAGCAATACAGTTTCTTATTTCACTCATTTTTGTTCTTCTCTGTTGCAAGTGTTGCCCAACTAGTGCAGATTAGTATAGTATACCAAAAGGAAAGAGGGAGAGTGTGTGTGTTTTTTTTTTTTTTTTTTTTTTTTTTTTTTTTTACAGAGAAGATTTCTTTGTTGAAAGAAATGGAAAATTGTGTGCAAGAAAAATTTATCTCAATGAAATTCGAGATTCCACCCAGCTCATAGTCAACTAATATATCGCAACTCAATTTTGAAAAATGCAGATCTTTAGACTGTGGTCGAAAACAGCCCAAAATAACTTAAGCACGAGTATGTAAATGGAACATTCCTAAGTGGGTAAAGGTGCGTGACAATAACGTGCCTATATCAGGACATTTTCAACATGGTCTAAACAGAACTTGACCAAACAAGGCTTTTAGGACTGATAAATGCTTTGGAGGAAAACATAGGAAAGAGCAGGTGACTACTGTTGTTTGTGCCAACTTATCTGGAAAATTTGAAAAAATGTAACTTCTTGTTATAGGAGAAAATATGCAGCAAAGATGTTCTAAAGGGTCAAATCTTCAGAGATTGATTATGATTTCAATGAAAGCTTGGATGACAGGTGAAATTTTCAAGAAATGGCTTGTGCGGTTCGATGAAAAAGAAATTGTTACAGAGAAGAGTTGTTTTCTTTATAGACAGTTGCCCAGCACATATGCCTTCTCCAGTGAACATACTAGCAAATATGAAGCTGATCTTTTTACATCCAAACACATCATCAAAATTACAACTTTGGGACCAAGGAGTGATAAAGAATCTGAAAATGCATTAGCAAAAACAGATTGTCAAAAATCTTGTTTCACATTTGGAAACTGGTATACTTCCTGATAACATCCTTGATATCAGAATGTCTATTTTGGAACTGTATGGCAAAGAGATGTTTCAGAAACAACAATCAAGGACTGCTTCACAAAGGCAGGATTGTCTGCAAAAGCAATGGGAGAAGAATGCAGTGCAGTGTCTTAAAATTGACGAGTGTTGGGACCGACTGCAAGCAATTAATGAGGAGAGTACATACCACTGGATGAATCCAACAGATTTTTTTTTTGCAATTGGCTTTATGGCGCACTGACACAGGTCTTACGGCGACGAAAGGATATGAAAAGCCTAGGATTGGAAAGGAAGCAGCCATGGCCTTAATTAAGGTACAGCCCCAGCATTTGCCTGGTGTGAAAATGGGAAACCACGGAAAACCATCTTCAGGGCTGCTGACAGTGTGATTCAAACCCACTTATCTCCTGCATGCAAGCTCACAGCTGTGGGAGATGATGTATACAGGGATGATCCAAGAAGGAAGTCGAGGCTGCTTTTGACACTGTTTGTCCTGGATTTCAGTGAAAATGTACCCGATGACGTTTTTGTTGCTTAAGTAAATGTGAACACATTTACAACCAGCGAGTGCTCTACAAAAATGGTTCAGCAGGACATCAGGCAGTATTTTGAAATTAATTTTTTTTTCTTAGACATTGATGCTGTATTACTTCAGTATTGTGTTTACTATGTACAAAATACTGTAGGCTGTCTACAGGTATGCATTAAAAAATTGTTTTCTAATTTTTAAGATGTTGGATTTCTGTATAACAAAAGTTTGAGAATTTCCTGAGGACTGTTGAGTTTGTTAAATAGAGGATCCGCTGTACATATATATGTTTGTATACTGGGTTGTTCCCTTTTTGGTACATATTTGTATCTTTTTAAATTTTTTTATTTGTCTTCTGAGAGTACAGTATGTTGTTGAATTTTTGGAAAATTGTCTTAGTTGTTCTCATTAATGAATGCCTTCAAATTTTATTCATAACTATAATTTAAAAAAAAAATAGATATGAATGGGATAAGTACAGGTTTATAGTGCTTTTTAGTCTATACTTAAATTTCTATTTTTGGAGATTAAATACTTTTTTCTTTTTTAGGGGAGGTTGGACGCCATCAATGTGGAGAAAGCTGTCGAGTTTGTTCTTTCCTGTATGAACTTTGATGGTGGGTTTGGTTCTCGTCCAGGATCAGAGAGCCATGCCGGTCTTATATATTGTTGTGTAGGAGTGCTTTCTATAACAGGTAAACTTGTAACATTCTACAGTATTTTATTTTTAAGTAGCAGAAATTACTTGTTGTTGACGGGACAACCGTATCAACTACAATTGATGTCACTAACTTCTATTTGTACCCATTGTTGGCTTGTAAGCTGTCAGTTTTAAGTCATTGGTAACGAAATGAGTTTCGGTTTTTGGTGGATAAAACATGTGGAAGTTCAGTAAATACCTACAAGTTAATGGTTAATTATAGAAAAATCAGAATAGGTCTTTGAATTGAATATCTGTATATATAAAATGAGTTTTGTCTGTACATTGCTCATAATTTAAAAAGAATGGTATTTCTGTATCGGTCGCGCCCACAGTAACAAGGAAATGCCCTTTTTTATTTTCCATCATGTATGTACGTATGTATGCATGTACGGCTGAGGAGAATTTAATGAAAATTGATATGTGAACTATCAACAAGGATGAGAAGGTCCACCTATTCAATAATGTATATAATATCATCTCCTAACGAATGTGCAAATTGTCAAAATGTTTGAGCTGAAAGAAGTTGTGATTACTCACATCAAATCAATTTTTGTAGTTAATGATTGGTTTTTTGTGTTAGTCATATAGAACGAACTGCAGATGTGAGACTTTGTCAGAGGGTGGACATTATACAGTATAAATAATAAAATCTTGACAAAAACTTTAGAACTATAGGTTCCGTAGTTATTCACCTTCGCTAGTTCGCCATAGTGGGGACGATATTTTAATATTATTTATTACATCGGGACTAATTTCGACCCTTGTATTGGGTTTCTTCAGCCTTAAATTATAAGTGGAAAAGAACATTTACATGTAACTTGCAAACACCAACACCTAATATAACACTATTGGCATGTCTTGATATATTGATAGCCGGGCTGAGTGGCTCAGACGGTTGAGGCGCTGGCCTTCTGACCCCAACTTGGCAGGTCGATTCTCGCTCAGTCCGATGGTATTTGAAGGTGCTCAAATACATCAGCCTCGTGTCGCTAGATTTCCTGGCACATAAAAACTCCTGCGGGACTAAATTCAGACACCTCGGTGTCTCCGTAAACCATAAAAGTAGTTAGTAGGACGTAAAGCCAATAACATTATTATTAAACGTTGTAAAAATATGATGTGGTTACACTTATGTCCATTGCACATTACAACCTGCCTGAATATTGGTGGGAAGTACTGTAGCTAGGGAGATAGGTAACTTTTTCTTTCTTTCTTTCTTTCTTTCTTTCTTTTCTTTTCTTTTCTTTTCTTTTCTTTCTTTCTTTCTTTCTTTCTTTTCTTTTCTTTTCTTTTCTTTTCTTTTCTTTTCTTTTCTTTTCTTTTCTTTTCTTTTCTTTTATTTCTTTCTTTCTTTCTTTAGCTTTTCCTCTGGTTCATAAATTTTTGGATAACTACTGTTATGTAATACAGTGGTTCATCATAGTATTCCACCTATTCAATCCCTACTCTGAACGGCTGATTGGAATGACCATTGTGCACACTTAATGGAATACTGCAGGGGAGTGTTCATGGCTGTCTGCGGTCTGGTTATTCCAGCTCTGGAACTTGGCACTGCTAGAATGCCAGAGTAGTACTGTAATACCAATATAAATGGTCCGTTATTGGACATTATACATTTTCCAGCTAACTCATTCCTGGTTGCCAGCGTTTCGCCCCAGTGTGCTAAGTTGGGTTCATCAGTTGGTAAGTAGCACACTAATAAGACATATGGCTAGTGCACACTGTGGAGGCCACTGCGTAGGCTACTTGGAGCGACCGGCAGTGGCAATGCACTATGAGAGACTTTGCCTCATTTCCAAAAATTGATGCCTGCCTGGCCATCAGATGATATGGATGTTGATTCCCATAGCGAACCTGAAGATATTTGTCCCGAATGAGCAAATTTATAATACCAATATAAATGGCCCAATTTAGTACATTGGGGCAAAAAGTTGCCAACCAGGAATGAGTTAGCTGGAACATTTATAATGTCCAATAACGGACCACTTATATTGGTGTTATAAATTTACTTATTTGGGACAAATATTTCAGGTTCCCTATGGGAATCAACATCCATATCAGAGTACTACTGTTCATTAAAAGTGAGAGAAAGTGCAGTTTTTCATTTGATCAAGCATTCCATATGATAGCATTGCTTTTAACAGCGATATTCCAGTCTGTTAATATTGTATTCTGACGAGTAATGACTTAAATAGAGTTCAGTTTACCTCTTATAGTGCCAAGCGGCCGATTCATCAGCCATTTGAGCTGCTGCTAAAAATGCCGGGGGCTAATCTGTCGGCCACAGTCTTCTTTTGCCTGTATTTTCAATTCCTGCTAAACGATGGTAGCATAAGTAATACAGCTGGTAAGAATGAAGCTTTTACGCTCTGGTAATATCGATGAATGCAATATCGATATCAGTGAAGTTTTATAAAAGCTTTCTTTTGTTGTATTGAAAATTTGCACCTGGTAGCCCTGCACTCTGCTGCTTCATGTCACTTATCTTGTTTTTTGTGTTTTCAACCGGCATGTGCATAATTTTCTAGAAAAAAATTGTAATTCTCAAAAGGTATACCAAGTATTGCGTAGATCTTCAGTTTTTTCTTCAGTATTAGCTGAGCGTTCTCATAAAGGTATCACACCCATGATAATAATAAAAAGTAAAAAATAGGTCAAATTTTGTTATTTTAAGTTTTCAAAAAATAATAAAATATTCATACACTTTTAAATGAAGAAAATGAAACTATTGCAGTTATAGTTACAATCACATTCTCTATTCGTCTGTGTGCTATGAAAAAACAAACAGGGATTTAACTCCAAAAGTGTAAGTAGGAAAATGTTTTTTCCTTAGTGTGTTCATTTTCATTAAAAATTTTCTTGGCATTCTTAGTGCAACTGCTACATTACAGCCTGTCATCAAAAGGGTTGCATTAGGAGAAAATGAATGGGTGGATTTTAATGAAACTTGGAATTGCAGTTTCAAAAAAGTTAGAGTAGCGTCTTAGTTATAAGTTGTCCAAAAATTTCACCAGAAGGGGCTGCTTCACATGGGGCCTAAGTAATAAAACTCTTATATATCTCTTATGGGTGGTTTTACATGGAAATAGCTCATTGCAAATTTTTGTTCTGTACCTTTTTCCAATACAGTGAAAAAATAAAGTAAATATCAGTGGCAGTTATATGTAAGCTCTAGAATCGGTAACTAGCTCTATAGACTGTAAACGAGAGTCACTATGGAGATCGATTCAGCAACGTTTTAAAGGCTTTGTACACCTGTTGGTATTTTGTGAGTATTAATCTGATACTTTGCTTTCTTTTATACTGGAAGGCAGAGATCAAATCAAGATCAGTAACATTGAAAAGAAATACCGTATTTACGTGAATGATCCCGTCCTATTAAAAAAAAATTCAAGGCACAAAATTGGGGTGCGGATTTTATTTGTGTCAAGGTTGGCGACAGGCTCCTGGTTCACACAGTTTTCGATGTTGGGTGTACAGTGATGTTTTGTATAACCGCAGATAGAAGAAAACTGCCTTTACATTTAAAAAAAAGTTTTTACAGAGTAATTTAAATTCAAATTTTCTTGGCGTTACAATAGAACGTATCTTCTGGAA
Organism: Anabrus simplex; assembly: GCF_040414725.1. Lineage (NCBI taxonomy): Eukaryota > Metazoa > Arthropoda > Insecta > Orthoptera > Tettigoniidae > Anabrus > Anabrus simplex. Next base: position 597,883,004 of record NC_090265.1, on the reverse strand, counting down.
CGTGCAGGGGTAACTACCGCACTTTCACTCCCTTCGGTGTGTCTACAGTGTGTTTCATAGTTGCTAAGTTTGAGTGAAATTGTAATTCGTTAGTTTTCAGCGTTTTAAGGAACGCCACAGTGTGCAGAGAAACAGAACACTGGCGATGCCGGCAGTAGGTGAAAAAGCGTGGCTTAATAATTATTGTTACCGTGTTTTTGCGGTAGTTATGCGTGAAAGAAGGTGCGGGTTGGTGAACAGGTCTCAAGCTACGAAAGTAAAATTAATTTAAAATTTAACAAGGTTATATTTTCTTTTCAAAATAAAGAAATAACAAGCATGGCAGGTACAGAGTAGCAAGTCAAAAAGGTAGTTACAATATTTACAAGATTTGGGCTTCGCGCCCCGATTTCACAATGCTTGGGCAGTCAGCCCAACCTTACTTCAAAATAAGAATTAACAGAGGGGCAGAAAACCCCATTCATGCTCAGGAGCACTTGCTCCAAATTACATCGAAAAGCCTCTTCGAGGCATACAACACTCAATTTTCGAAAAAGAGCCACTCGCTCTCAACTTTAAGCCTCTCAAAGGCCACACCAAACTCCACCTTCAAGTTGTCCTCTCTGGACATACACAGGGGTAAAATACCCAACCTACTGAGGTCTATTAAGTGAGAAAAGATTAATTACATGACCTCTAAAATAACAATTTGAGGGGAGGCGAACTTGCGCTCCTAATACGCTTCTTTAAAAACCTAATTTGGCTCTAGGCCACTGATGCAAGGGCTAATCCCATACTACGGAGGTGACTTTAGAAAAGAAACAAATTTACATAATGTTAAGTAAGAATAGGTTGAGAAAATAAGTTCACCTCAAAACAATATGAGTGGGAGCTCGAGAGGGTTAAGCACTCTCTATCCCAATATGTAGTTTAAAAGCTAGAATAGATATAAGTTTCTTTACATTTTACGGAAGGTTACATAATGGGAAAACTTCGGACCCGCCCCGAGAGTTAAACTGCTGAGCAAGCAAGAAAAGAAGTAATTAATCGGCCATTACCTGGTTGTAGACTGCCGCCGAAGAAAGAGGCGCTTCCCGCCCCCTGCTATGTACTTTACACACAGAAAGATGGAACAGAAGTGGCCCGGAGACCCTAAAATCAGCAGTTTATATACTCTCGCGGAAAGTTTGAGGCGTTTTAGGGAAGAAAACACCCGCCCACAATCACTTTATTGGGTAGGGTACAGCAACATATCCCAGTTGGGGGAAGATCCATCAGATTGGTCAGAAATTAATTAAAGAAATTCGGGATTGGCTAAATACAAAACAAGGGGAAAGAGAGGGGTATACAGCCAACTTAAACAATAACAGAAAGAAATTTAACAAGAAACAAACTTTTGAAATAAAAATTTCTCCGAAAAAACAGTTCTTTCACTCCGCACTAGGGTGCACTATTGTTGATCTTCAGTAGTGTCCTCTAGAAGAGAAAGTTCACACTTATTACTACAAGCAAAACAAAAATACGTCGAAAATGACACAGTTCAAAAACTCCAAATTTTCCACGTAGTGACATCTTCTGAGAAAGTAGAAAATTAATACCGTCAATAAAGTTCAGACTTCCTCCAGCAGAGGAGTTTCAATTGGCGCACATTTTAAATTAGCGGCGTGGAGGTGTACCGCCCGGTACAATTATAATCAATTTGTATGGATCGAACAATATTGTTGATGCCAATGAAACTCCATCTTTCTTTTAATGCCGAGATCAAATGGACTTATAGTTTATAAAGGCGATGGGGTCACTGTACTGTGTTGCAATGCAGACGGAAGCGGAAGACTCCCCTCGTCATAGGAAATTTCGATAAGCCACGATGTTTCTGTGCAAGTACAAGGCATCTAAAAATGCAAACAGTACAGTAATCCAAACAATAAGGCACCTGCATAGGAGAGCCAGCATAATTTATCCTCATCTTTGAATCTTGTTTTTGTTTCTTTTCTTGCATAAGGTTATGTTTGCCAGTGATTTATCCAAGTGCTTTATTTGAATAATGTAAATGCACCTTTGTTTGATACATTTCGGAAATTTTTTTTCCATGGCATTTGAAAGATTTAAACTGTGAATCAAGGTGATTGCATGCATTAATGGGTTTTAGAATACTTTGTGTTCTGGTAAGTGTTGGCATTTCTGAATTATGACTACAGGAGAAGTGCCATGGCGGGATAGAGTCACTGTCCTGTGTTGCAATGCAGACGGAAGCGATAGACTTCCTACTTCCTCTCCTCGTCATATGAATGTTCGATCAACCTCGACGTTTTAGGGGCTTCGGGTACTTTCCGTGCAAGTACAAGGCATCTAAAATGCATACAGTACAGTAATCCAATGAATAAAGCACTTGCACAGGGGTGCCAGCATAGATTTCCCCTAGTTTTTTTTTTTTCTTTCATTGCGTGAGGTTATGTTTGCCAGTCAGTTATTAAAGTTCATTATTTGAATAATGTAAGTGGGAATTCTTGGATACATTTTGGAAATAGTTTTTTTCCATGGCATGTGGAGGATTTAAACTGTGAATCCATGTTAATTGCATTCAGTAATGGGTCTTAGAATATTTTGCAATGCGGCTAGTGTTAGCATTTCTGAATTACAAGTTGGCGGTTAATTTGAAATCACATAATTCAAAGTCACATTTTTGCGTCCCTATGACTTCGAATTAATGAGGTTTTACTGTATCGCAAAACTAACAAATGAGTTCGCGGGCATGTCTGTTTCAAGTGTTTACATTGCACGAAAAGAATTATCCTCCACTGGTCGTGTTGCTCTCCTAGTAAAAAAGAGATCGCGTGTGAGAAGTGTTTTAGACATGGAGTGTGACAAATTACTTTAGAAGAGGATTCTCGTGTTGCAAGAGACAAGGAATCTTCCAATCTACTGTGAATTGAGTATATTGCAAGTTTAGATTTATGAAATACCCGTCACGTAAGAAGGCCTACTTGCTAATTTTCATGGCAAATATATTTTATAGCAGTGATAATGCATTTTTATCATCTCAGATATGTTCAGGCAAAGTAGCTATTTCAGTCATGTTCATATTTGCGTATAGGCCACATGGAACTCGAGGAGTGATATGAAATGTTTGTTTATGCCTACGTTACTCTTTTGCTGGAAGGAATTTTAGTTCATTTCATTTTTAAAAAGATCTTTCTTAAAATTAGGGTGTGGGGATTATTCGGCAGCATGGGTTATTCGCGTAAATACGGTATGAAACTGTGAATGGTCCCAGAGAGCAAGGAAGAGAGTACGTTACGACAGGCCGCTGACAGGGATAGGCATGCCCACTTATGTGCCTCAGAATCTGGGAGAACAATGTGAGGAGTGGGCAAAAATGAAATCATGCCCATGCTATGTGTTTGTCCTATTAGCGACGGGTACTACGGCTAATCTCTCGATATGTAACTTGATTTGACACTTGTTTGTTCCTTTTCAATACTTATATTCCCAGGAACTAAATTATATTTAAGATCAAATTCTTGTTAAGATAAGTGAGGCAGGTGGGTTATTAGAAGTTTATGATCTGCATTCTCCGTGGAAGGCAATATGGCAATAAAAATTGAATTTAAGTGTAGCAAAGATAATGCAGGTAATTACAGAAATTATTTATTGGAAGTTTTATTGTAGTTTTTTGGTCAATATGTACACATCTTGTTGAATATGATAGTCTATTAATAACAAGCAGAGGTATCTGAATATACCTGGATTTTTTACTGTTTACTGTTTTACTGTTGTGTATTATGGTAGGCCAGGGTGATAGCCTGTGGCTTTTATTGACTATACTTCTGATTGATCTTTTCATGCCTTGATTCTAGATGACATAGTGATTTGTGTGTTGTAATTTTGAAGGCAATCATTTTTTTGTCCTTGCAAATTATTCTCATAGTTCTACACATCTTAGTGTATTCAGTAGTATTTCTGTTTTCAGTGCTAATCTGAGTTACCCTCTTATCACAGTACAGTATTTGGACTCCAGTCAAAAGCCCATCTTAAATGTTGAACTCTGAATTTGTGAATTACCTTATCCTTTTTTTTAAATGCATCTACTAATATGAAACTTCTCACCTTTTCCTCATTATTTGTGGCAATTTTCTATAATGTTAAGAGATAATAATGAAATGTTATTAAATTATTTCAGCTTCTTGGCTGGAGGAATTTGAATATTTTATGTGAGCTCATTGTCTTTGGCCAAGTGGTAGTGCTTGTGTTTGGTCTGAGGGTGTCCAGGTTCGATTCCCGTCCAGGCTGTGAAATTGTAATCGTAGATAGTTAATTCCTATGGCTTGGGGACTGAGTGTACTATCGTTAAACTTCTCTATAACTCTCACAAGTTACATTCTTTCTCTATGACTACATGCATTACTTTACAATATGGTAGATGCTGTCCTCTGTCCTTGGAGGGTCTGCCTATGAAGGGCTCCAACCAGATGACAATCCCCACACAAATTTAACCCTATAATAACAGAGCGAGTTGGCCTTGCGGTTAGGGTCATGAAGCTGAGAGCTTGTCTTCAAGCAACGATGGGTTTGAATCCCACTGTCGGCAGCCCTTGAAGATGGTTTTGCGTGGTTTCCTATTTTCACACCTGGAAAATGCTGGGGCTACACCTTAATCAAGGCCATGGTTTCCTTCTCACTTCTAGCCCTTTCCTATCCCATCGTCCCCATAAAACCTATCTGTATAAGTGTGACATAAAGGAAATAGTAAAATAAACAAAACAGAAACCTCAACCCTATAATGCCTTGCGTGACATATTTGTCACCTTAATAAAAGTGATTCAATATGTGCATTTTCCTCTTATCACCTGAAGCACATTTTCAAAGATATAACTCAAGTTTTTCAGTGTGTTTAAGTACAAATTATAAGACTACACTATAATATACCTGGAGAAGAAGGAAAAAACCATTTCATGAACAATGAACGACATGTTTAGTTGATTTAAAAATAAAAAATTCATTATGTTCCGTATTGAACTGCATCACAATTAAATTGAAACAAGAAATAAAGTGGTTCACCCTATTCAATACAAGGAATGCAAGGTAAATGTAATGTTACATTCTGATTTGATTAAAAGCAGTACCGGTTTCGACCACTACTCAGGGTAATCATCAGCCGATTAAATAAAAATATAAAACAATGCATAGGAAAAGAATGAGTAAAGGATAAGTCTTTCACTAAAAGCAGATTCAGAAGCACTATAACACTTTCGGGATTAGCACTGAGTGATGTAAGATCCTAAAATCCCAAAGAAATGGAAGATCAGTCACTTAAATGAAGCAAGGTGCAAGTTCGTGAAGAACATAATATACGTAATGTCCGGCACTGTGCTTCAAAATGTTTATGAGAATTGGTGAATAATTCAGTGAATAAGCCTGTAAATACTGCTAGGCATGAAGTTATAACACAATTTAACAAATTTGAAGTCCTAAAATTATGTGGAAGTTGAAGATAAGTCATTTAAATGTAGTAAGCTGCAAGTTCTTGAAGTGCAGCACAAGATACGTAATGTCCGGCACTGTACTTCCAAATGCTAATGAAATGCCTGCAAATGCTTCTAGGCGCGAAAATATATAGTATTTAATATACTTGAAGTATATGTTAATATTTATAGGATCTTCTATGATAGATTCTTTAGAGATGTAGAACAGTTGACATAAAAAACAAATGGTAAGGTTGTCCTAATGCTATCTACCATGCATCAAGGTGAAAACATTGATGAAACAACGGGTGACTAGAGCAAACTCGAAGTCGTAACAATTTACAACATGACAAAAGGAGGAGTGGATGTTGCAAGTAACTTCAAAAGCCTGTATATTGTCGCCAGAAAACCTAGTGGATGGCCACTGAGAATCTTCTATACTTTGTTTGATATCGCCAAGTTCAGCAGTGACATCATACTGAGATTCAACACAGACAATAGAACGCCAAGAAGAAATCACCTGAAAACATCAGCATCAGAGCTTTGTAAACTACATCTCGCCAAGATAATTCCTACTGATTGCTTACACACTACATTAACGTCTCTAGATCTTGAAGGTATTAGGAGAATGCCAGCAGCAGGCATTACATCAGGAAAAGAGTACGGCAGAAAAGCAGAAGTGTAACTTCCGTCCAGAGAATAAAAATCTCTTCACTATAACATAATGTGGTGATTGTTGGGGAGCTGTTAGCAAAGAACGCACCTCAGGTGTGCTGTACTTCAGATCCAGAGGCAGAGTGCATGAAGGAAAAAAGAAGCTAGTACTGCTTGTAGTTAGCTGTTTTATATGATTGTTGATTTTTTGTGTTGTATTCTTGAATACAAGCTATCAGTGAAGGTGAGGGAATATCTTGCCTGCGACCATTAATGTGGCAATAATATTGCCCATATACCGGGTGGTCCATCAGCCCCTTGCAATCCAGTTTTATGCATCCCTTCACATTTACTACAATTCTGAAAGATTTTGGTCCCTCTCCCTAAACTGGGGTAATATAGTGATGTGTGTTTACGGGCTAGAAGACAGCAGGAATCGTGAGCGCCACTATTAATTCATTATGGGTACCTCGAATGACCCCGTAAAACGAATACAGATATGCAGAACATGTACTTTAAAAGAGGAGGTGGACTCACAGACTGGGAGCACGGTACTGTATAGGCTGGGAAGTGGGCGCCGTACGTCGAAGTGTCGCAGTAGCTCATGTGGCAAGCGGGCGGAGAGATATGTGATAGTGGACAGTGCTCGAGGTAGGAGGTTCAAATCCCACTTAAGAATTTTTTTTAACAGCTAGTTGCCTGGGATGTTGTAAGGTTGCATACTTGATAGCTTCCAAGGACTGATTTTGTTTTTTTATTTTGTTTTTTGCTGACTTTACGTCGCACCAACAGATTTGTTTATTTGAACCTGTAAAAGACCGTATGTATCGTTGCATTGTGTATGGTGCTGGGTTGGACAAGTGTCGCAGTAGGTCACGTGGCAAGCGGGCGCAGAGATATGTGATAGTGGACAGTGCTCAAGGTAGGAGGTTCAAATCCCACTTAAGATTTTTTTTTAACAGCTACTTGCCTGGGATGTTGTAAGGTTGCTGACTTTACATCGCACCAACAGATTTGTTTATTTGAACCTGTAAAAGACCGTACGTATTGTTGCATTGTGTATGGTGCTGAGTTGGACAAGTGTTGCAGTAACTCACGTGGCAAGCGGGCGCAGAGATGTGATAGTGGACAGTGCTCAAGGTAGGAGGTTCAAATCCCACTTAAGAAATTTTTTTGACAGCTAGTTGCCTGGGATGTTGTAAGGTTGCATACTTGATAGCTTCTAAGGACTGATTTTGTTTTTTTATTTTGTTTTTTGCTGACTTTACGTCGCACCGACAGATTTGTTTATTTGTACCTGTAAAAGACCGCATGTATCGTTGCATTGGGTATGGTGCTGGGTTGGACAAGGATGTGGAGATGGTCTATGGCCAGTATAGGCTGGGAGGTGGGTGCCGTAGGTCAAGTATCGCTGTAGCTCACATGGCTAACTTGCAGTAGGATGTGTGATAGTTGACCGTGCTTGAGGGATGGAAGGTTAAAGTTCCATGCAAGTTTTAAAAAAAATTTTTATAAGCCAGTTGCTTGGGATGTGGCAAGGTTGTATACTTAATACCGGTATTTTTCACAGACTGATTTGTTTATTTGGCCCTGAAAAGGGCTGTTGGTATGGAGCTGGGTTGATAAAGGCTGGGAAACGTGACAGGATTTCAGTTATCCACGTCGTTTAATGCAGCACCTGCTCGAACTCACAACCTCTGTGGTCGATACAGAGCTGTGCGCGATGTTGTAAGGACCGTCTGGCCCGTTGTAACATCTCTGCCAAAACGGAACGGCATGCCTCAGTGATGAGCTGTCTAAGGTGACAAGAACTGGCTGGCTCCTATGCATGGCTCAGTTGTTTTACATGGCCCCACAGAAAAAATCCAGGGGTATAATATCTGGCGATCTGGCGAGCCAGGGGACAGGTCCTCCCCTTCCTATCCATTGTTCAGGATACGTTGCATGGAGATGGTTCCGGACGACCACCACTGCGTGCGGTGGAGCTCTATCATGTTGAAACCACACCCTGCTGCGGTCAAGGGTGGCAGATATTCCAAAAAATGGTGGTTGTTCATTTTGGAGAAACTGCAGATAGCGTAGGCTGGTCAGATGGCCCTCAAAGAAATGGGGACCGATGAGGTTATCACTCATGATCCCACACCATACATTCACACCCCACTGTACCTGAAAAGCTGCCCATCGCACCCGAAGGGGATTATCCACACTCCAGTAATGCATATTATGGCGATTAACGGTTCCATTGTTGTGGAATCTGCCCTGCTGAGTGGCTCAGACGGTTGAGGCGCTGGCCTTCTGACTCCAACTTGGCAGGTTCAATCGTGGCTCAGTCCGGTGGTATTTGAAGGTGCTCAAATACTCCAGCCTCATGTCGGTAGATTTACTGGTACGTAAAAGAACTCCTGCGGGACTAAATTCCGGCACATCTGCGTCTCCGAAAACCATAAAAGTAGTTAGTGGGACGTAAAGCAAATAACGTTATTTATTATTGTTGTGGAATCCTGCTTCGTCTGTAAATAAGAGTCGCTAGAGAAGCAGGATCATTGTCCACACGCTGTAGGATCCATTGACAGAACGCCACCCAGCTATCGAAGTCATGACCATTGAACTCCTGGTGTAAGTGCAGATGGTATGGGTGAAACGGGTGGGTATGCAATATCCGCATAACAGACGCTCATGTTAGTCTCCTGTGCAATGGCCTTTGTGCTAGTATGAGGGTTAAACCGGATAGCGTCAAACATGACCTCTTCATTGTCAGCAGACGTCATGGGATGATCTCAAGCGGGCCGTGTCCTCCTCAGGAATGCAGTATCCCGCAGGTGTCTTTCCACACTCCGAAATGTCATGCCCGTCAGTTGTTGTCTATCTGGATAGCGTTCTTAGTACGGACATTGTGCTTGGTATGCATTCTGTCTAGCTTCTCCATAGATAAGTAACATATCCACATACTCGTCACTGGAATACATCTCGAGGCAGTGAATAAATTTTGTGTTAGGAATTGCTTCGAAGGAGGAGAGTTTGTGCTACTACATACTTACCTGCCATTGAATGTTATCGTTCCAATGGGGCATACTTTACCCTACCTGTGGTCTACGAAGCTTGGAACATGTACGATGTAGAAACTGGCCATAGACCATCAACTCCTCATCCTCGTCCAACCCAGCACCATACCCAATGCAACGATACATGCGGTCTTTTACAGGGTCAAATAGACAAATCAGTCCCTGGAAGCTATCAAGTATGCAACCTTACCACATCCCATTCTTATGTGGGATTCGAACCACCTACCTCGAGCACTGTCCACTATTATATATCTCCCCGCACGCTTGCCATGTGAGCTATTGTGACACTTGAGCTACAGTGCCCACTTCCCAGCCTATACAGTACCGTGCTCCCGGTTTGTGTGTCTACCTCCTATTTTAAAGTACATGTTCTGTGTATCTGTACTCATTTTACAGGTTCATTCGAGGTGATATAGATGTTGATTCCCATAGGGAATCTGAAATATTTGTCCCGAATGAGTAAATTTATAATACCAATATAAATGGTCCATTATTGGACATAATTGGACATTCCTGGTTGCCAGCATTTTGCCCCATGTGCTAGGTGGGGCTCATCAGTTGGTACCTAGCAAGCAGTAGTAGAATTGTAGTAAATGTGAAGGGATGCACATAACTGGACCGCAAGGGGCTGGTGGACCACCTGGTATTTACTAAAATGCAGTGCTTTGATTAAATGTGTATATTTTCTTTCTTTTCTTGAAAAGGTATTTTTTCTTATACTGACATTTAAAATATATTTCAGGAAAGCTAATTCAATTATTACTGCTGTTGTTGGAACAAATACTTATATACACTAGAATGCTCAAAGTTACAAAGGTGAGGGGAAAATCTCACCTGTGACCAAATCCAGTATTTCCAAACAAGCACACTACCACTGCTGGGTTAAATTTAAATCAAACATTGTTTTAGTAATGTAATTCAAGGCAACTTATTGGTGCTAGGCGATTTATTTATAGTGAAATGCATAAATTGTGTGTTTGTATAAAAAATTAAATATTTCATACATACATTGGTAATTGAGGTGATCTCTTACATACAATATTCTAATGTTCATTATCTGTAACTTTTGTTAGATTTGTATATTGTTAAGTAGTTGGATTTTCAATATGTTTTATGGAAATAGTATTCAGCTCCGGGATACTCTTCAAATTATTCTGTGGATTTACATGTTTCTTATCAGAAAATAGTTTATGAATTCTGCTTTAAAAACATTCTTATGCCAGTTATTAACCATTCTTACAAATATTTTGCATTGAGAATGAAAATATTAAAATAAGAATAGTGTGTGGGCTGAAGACAGAAGAATAAATTGAGGTTATGAAAAGAAGTTGTAATGTAAATCACTTGATACCACAGTGGCATTAGATGGGTTAGGGTTAAAAAAAGTGGACTGTTCATCTGAATACTTAAAACTTTAGGCTGATTTTTATTACATGGATTTTGAGTGAACGGCTGAACTGATTGACATCTTAAAGCATTCAGATGAAAGCTCTTGGCTTGTAGATTTGCAGCATGTCTTTAAGAGCATAAAAAATTCTTGCCATATAGTTTTAAATTATTAAAGAAAACTTAGCATTTGCATTTGTCACTGCGCTTGCCAGTACTTCCAGGCTGCCTGAACCGTGAGAGCGCTGAGCTGGTGACACGATAGGGAAAGTGGAAAGGGGTAGGCACGCATGTGCAATCAAGCACCTTACTGGTCAGTTGTACTTCGTGGACAGGAAGAGTCGCTGTTTAGTTCCCCAGCAGTTGAACAGTGCACATTACATTCACAATTTCTTTAAATTTAAATGAGAGTTCGGTGCAGGATTAAAATTACATTCCAATGCAGCTGATGATATTCAATAAGCACGGCTCAGTATAGGTTAAAGCTCCAATGGCAAATATTAATCAATTAATCTTTTGACGAGGTCGCTCGGCATATGCCGTGCAATAATGACGGCCGCATCGGAATGCGTATTTGACTGGTGAACAACCTTTGGGGAATAAGAATTTTTTAAAAAAATTATAAGAAATTTATAACGGTTTTGAGAGACATGAAAATGATTTGAAAACTTTTAAAATGTATGATACTGTTCAAAGCGAGGATATATGCAGAGAGGAACCTCACAAGTAGAACACTTGTAGCTCGTTTCTTTCCTCTTCTGTCCTGATCGGGTAGTTTGTTTGCAGACGTAGCATTGCCTGAGAAGTTTAGGCTTCTTTGATTCACTTTGTGGGAGTGGCCTCATAAAACGGCGACCTTCAAGGCGTAGTGGATCTTGTGTCCCTCCTCCAATCAGGCGTACAACATTCTTTCCATTGTTTTTAGCAGTAAGCTGTCCAGAACCTCCACAGCATCACTTGTAATTTAAAAAAGAAAAAATATTCGGTTATATTTACAAAAACCAAAAATATTAACAGCTACGAAAAGCTCAAACAACTATCCACATCAGCGGCAATCGTAACACTAAGTTGTAACCTAACGGTGTGCCAAACTCTTACACTGTAGTGAGTATATGCATTCCCGTCAGAGATCATCACCATACAGAATTGGGATTTGTACAGCGACACTGTTCGAATAACTGATAAAGTTCCAAAAACACCGCCAGATGTCATATTATGTCTGTAAGCACCAAAGTTCTCAGTACGACAGATGCCGTGCTCCCTCATGTGGGACCAAACGGCAAATGCTGTGCGTACTCTGTTGACTGTCTTTTGGTGCTCTTGTCAACAGGTATGAATTGTTTTCTAAAATATATCATAGGGAATGACATCCCATTCCTTCTATTGCAAAAATCTTGGGAAGATTTAATAAAGTTTTAGCCTGTTTTGTCGCATGCTTATCGCCAAACATTTATTTGGTTATAATTGTATTAAATAGTCTCCTCTTTGACTCTTCTTCAAAACATGCTACTAACATTAAAATATGCGCGCAAAACCACATAAAAATGGAATTAGTTGATTTTTTGCAAGAAATCTGTAACTGCGACTAATCCTCTGTAGATGGTGATGGATCAAATGTTATTGAACAAAAGCCAGAATTTTAGCAGAGGATGATATTGTGATTAAAATTTATAGCAAAACATTCATTTCTCTGAGAGATAGCATCATTTTCGTTAGAGTTGCCATTCTTAACCCTTTCCGGCCCTTAGCGCCTGAAAGCGCCCAACTGTTCATTTAGCCTTCCGGTCCTTAGCGCCCGAAAGAGCCCGGCTGCATTATCTGCATTCGTCTGCGATCTGTGTGATAGTTTTTTTATTTTTCTCATCAGTGAAGTGTTTATAAGGTATTTATGAACACGCAGTGCAATCTACAAGTCTTAGGGAATAAAGAGAGATAATCTGTCTTGACGTTGCCTAGGCAACGGTCTTGAACTTCCGCGAACGCGGGTCAGCTGTTTCGTTCGTAAACATGGCGGGATTGAATATAGCGTATATTGAAACTGAGCTGAATATGGGCGAAAAAAGTGACACAGAATCCTTGAGTAGGGGTGGAGGTGAATTTTTAATGAGTGAATAATGTATCAACGAAGATAATTTTAGTGATAACAGTGATATGAATGAAAACGAATATCAATAAATCGGACCTGATGGCGATGCCACGGCAATTCAGGGAACACAAATATTACGTTTCGTTACTCCGAATGATTAAATGGATGATGTTTAACCTGCGCATAATTCGGAAAGAATATTAGGGGAAAGAGATTGTTTTTTTACGTATCTTAGGAGGAGAAAAACTATTCAGTGACATAGCCTATTGCGCATATAACAATGCAGCCTTCAAACAGTCGCATTCCGGTAAGATAAAAACAGATTGGGAAGACCCTTGCCCAGATGAAATAAAATCTTATATACATGGGCATCATTCCACTTCCAAAATCACGTGATCATTGGTTTTGAAGGATTCAGACAACATGGGAATGTGACAAATGCAGACTGTCTCTGTTACGAGTATCACGAGGTGGGGGTGGTGGTGGGGGGTGAAAAACACATTATGACTCAATAAACAGAGAAATTGATGTGATGGTATATTTTCTGATGTTATTGAACATTTGAATTCATTGTGATCAATAGTTTTTACTGTATTTAACTTTTTCTGAAACAATACGGTCTGTTTCAGTTTTTGCTAAATAATAGGTTGAAACCTGGGGATAAGCGGAGTGAAAATGCGGGCAGGAAAAGGTTAATTAATTTTGAAATTTATTGGGCTTGTATCTGGTGGTTCAAAACCATACACTAGCATTTACAGATTAATACTGAAGATGAAAGCTAGCTACTTAATTTTCCTCCAGAATTATTGAATTCGTTCGAATTAATGGTTTAACTCCACATATTCTTATTCCAAAAATTGGAGCCATAGTTACGCTCCTTAGAAATTGGAACGTTACCCAACGGTTCTTAAACATAACCAGATTATGGCCTAATTTTTTAAAGTGTGTATGAAAATTGCTTAGATGTGGAAATAATAAGTGGAGATAAAACTGGACAGAGAGCTCTAATCCCTCAAATTGACTTGAAAACATCCGATAAAACACTTCCTTTTTCTTTAAAGAGGCATCAGTTTCCAGTTTGCTTGGCATTTTGTATCACGATCAGTAAACCTCAAGGGACGTGTAGGTCTCTATTTACCTCAGCCAGTTTTCAGTCATGGCCATTTAAATGTTACAATGTCACGAGAGCGATATTTTAAAGTTGCAATAGTGCCAAAAGGTAAATGTATAAGGAATGCACCGAGCAAGTGGCTGCATGGTTTGGGTCACGTAGCTATCAGCTTGCATTCGAGTGATAGTGGGTTTGAATCCCACTGTTGGCAGCTCTGAAGATGTTTCCCGTGGTTTCCCATTTTCACACCAGACAAATGCTGGGGATGTACATTAATTAAGGCCACGATCACTTCCTTCCCACTTCTAGCCATTTCCTATCCTATCACCGCCGTAAGTTCTGTCTTTGTCAGTACGACATAAAAGAAATTGTAAGTACTAGGAATGTCGTATATACAAAATCCTTCAATAAATATTTACCCCATTGACAGCCATATCTTGACACGTTTCAGCTAGTTTTGTTTATTTAAGTAAATCTTTTCAGGTTATCTTCATAAGCTAGATGCTGATTTACTTGGTTGGTGGCTCTGTGAGAGACAGCTGCCTTCAGGTGGACTCAATGGACGTCCAGAGAAGCTTCCTGATGTCTGTTATTCGTGGTGGGTCCTTGCATCTCTGTGCATGCTGGGACGTTTGCATTGGATAAAACGTGATGCGCTTATTTCGTTTGTGCTTGCTTGTCAGGACACAGAGACTGGAGGTTTTAGTGATCGGCCTGGTGACTTACCAGACCCTTTTCATACACTGTTTGGTTTGGCAGCCCTGTCTCTACTTGGTTTTTCTTCAGTTAAACCTGTGAATCCTACATATTGTATGCCACAATATGTTATTGAGAGGTTAGAATTGAAACCTCAAAAACTATCTGTATGAAAAGTTTATAGCTGTAAATACAGAAGCAGTCTTGTGATGTTCCTTGAACGATATATCATGGGTTTACAATCAAAACTCGTTAAGTCAAAACTTGTCAGAAAAGCAGGTTTGGAGATCTTCAGTCTTCCTTTGCAGGAACCGATCTCAAAACAAAAATATTTCTCTTTAAAATTGGTGTATGTAATGAGTTCATTAGAGTATGTTTAATAGAGTCATTTAGCTGAAATTTTAAACATTTATTTTACTCGAATGAAATTACTCTCTTGAGGCTTAAGAAAGTAAATTAGAAAATTCAGTAACCAAAATAACCTCGTACGATATCACTTGTAAAAATGGAAAAGATCACATTGGGTAGTGTGATAATGTCCAGAGCTGAAAAACTGACAATGTGTTTTGCTTGTAAACCCACGATTACCAAAGAGTTTTTTATATGCACTGTATGTTAGCTGAATATTCTATTTTTATTCTTGTTGAAATGTAAAGTTTCTAAACTCATCTTAGGAGCTAGTCTTGTTGTTTGAATGCTGATATTTGATTTATGTGAGTACTTATTAATTTCCCTTCATTGCATTTTGATTTTACCAATGCTCAACTCACTTAAGTTGTGCGATGATGGAACTCTAAAAAGAGGTAGGGTGACCTTGTCCTCTTTGATCCTTGCATGTTGCCCATTTCAGATTTTGTCACGAGGTCTGGAGTTTTTTTGAATATCCATAAAATAATATTTTTTGATAGATGATTTCCTTAATTTGACATCTTGGCATTACTGCCTCCTGCCAATTTCTCTATTGTCGGTCATCATCATCATCATCGTTGACCAACTCCAGTTTCCCAGGTTGTGATAACTATTGTCAGTACCTAGCTGAAAATCAAATGGACTTTGAATTCATCCTTAACTCATTGATCACACCATATTGGCCCGAATATAAGGTGGCCTCGCATATAAGACGACCCTAAATTTTTGGAATGTATTTACAAGAAAAATAAAATAATGAATGTAATTGCAACATATTAAAGCTCTCCTATAGGGAGCGTGCACGGCCGTTCTCAGTGCCTATCGTGGAAGATATCGGTAACGTTTTGGTGATCTTGTCTTGAGCGGTCAGTCCAGGCTGTGTAACTGTGGGTGTGAAATTGTGGTGGTGGTAGTAGTAGTGTATCAAAATGCCTAAATCAAATAGAAACTGTTGTGCAGTGAACTGCCACAACACACAAAGAAACACGCCTGGAAAAGGAATTACATTTCACACATTTCCTGGTCGTCCATGGGAATCGGACAGACACAGGAAGTGAATTTCGGCTGTGGGAAGAATCAAGTAAGTACAGTACCTTATTTCATTTGTGACTTAAATCACACATTTCATATCGCACATTTCAAACATACCAGGTATGCCAAGTCAAGAACACGTTCATTTAAGTACACTTTGAAATAGTACATTTCATTTCAAGTATGCATTGCAGCAGGTTCGTATGTTTACATTCATGTCTTTGCATGTGCACGTGTCTTGACTATGCTGAATAATAATAATAATAATAATAATAATAATAATAATAATAATAATAATAATAATAATAATAATAATAATAATAATAATAATAAATGTTTTCCTGCATTTCAGTGCGGATGGAACTCCATGGGAACCCACCAAATGCTCCGTCATTTGCAGTGAACGTTTTGTTGGAGGAAAGCCAAGTAATATTGAAAATCATCCATCATATATACCATCTGTGTTTCATGAGACCTATAAGAAGAAACCGAAAAGAGCGGTTTGAAAGAGCGAGTAAACGAATGAAATGCTCAAATGTACATACGTATTCTATCAGGAAACGCATGAATTTATTGTGAAAAATGAGTGTGAGAAACTACACACAGTCATAGTAAAAAGTATTCGTACACTTAATACTGAAACAAAAATACTTTACTTAGTACACTTATTGTCATGTACATTTTATAACATCAATAGGTTAGCTTTCTGTACACTATGTAAAGGTATATACATCACAAAACATAAAATTGATACATGTCTCTGTCTATAATAGATAAATAACTGAAAATACCATGATTTCATACTCATAAAAAGTATTCGTACAGTCCGGTTTTACTTTCATTCGCCACTGATTTTAGTACATATTTAGTATTTTGCTGGCAATCCTTTCAATTTTACAATGGCCTCAAGCCGCCTAGGCATTGAATGAACTAGCTTGGAGGTGAAGGTGGGCTCAGTCGTACCCCATTCTTCCAAAAGAGCCATTTTCAAAGCTGTCTTTGATGAAATATTTCTTGTGCTCAGTCTCTCTTTAAGATAAGCCCACACATGTTCAATCGGATTCAGATCCGGGGATTGGTGGGGGGTGTTACCACATATTTGGGTGTGTTGTATAAAATCCACAATCGTGTATCAAGGGCCATATGCTTTGGATCATTACCCTGCATAAATACATAATTACCCAGAAGTCCCATTTTTTCGGCACTAGATGCTAGATTTTTCTTCAAAATTTCAATATAGTATTTACGGTCCATCTTTCCATCTATGAATTCTAAGGAACCTACTCCAGCTGAGCTCATGCAACCCCAAACCATTAAACAACCTCCATCATGCTTCACTGAAGGAACCAGATTTTTTTTTCTTCGAGTTCTGTGTTCGTTTTCCTCCACACCTTTTTGCCATGTTCTTGAAAAACAGTGAATTTACTTCCATCCGTAAATATAACTCGATCCCAGAATTTTAGAGACGCATGTTTATAGCCTGTAGCATATTGTAGTCGTTTCTTCCTATTTGCTGAAGTAATTAAAGGTTTTCGCCTGGCATTTCTACAATGATACCCATTCGTATATAAAAACTTTTGAATTGTGGAAGCACAGATATTACGTTTTAAATCCTTTCCTAGCTCAGACGTCAGTTTTGCAGCACTGATTCTAGGATTTTTCGTAACTTTCCTGAGGATTAGTCTTCTAGTTCGATCGTCTAGTTTGCATGGACGTCCACATCTACGTGCATTTTTGAAAGATTTTCTCTCACCATAGCTGTCAATAATTCCCTGAATTGTAGATCTTTGTCTCTTCACAAGTTTCGATATTTCCGAGAGCGATTTACAGGAATTATGAGCCTGGATTACAATTCTTCTCTCTTCTTCTGTAGTTTCTTTCAGTTTTTCGGCCCATCTTACCGATTGACTGCATCACTTGTTGTTCACAACGACTGAAGCACAACTGGCTTGGTACAAGACGTGACCTTTACTGCTTACCTGCGTTGCAAGGGATGCCATCAAGGACTTTGATGTGAAGATAAACCACCTGTACGAATACTTTTTATGCATCTATATTTCAAACTTATTGGATGATATGTTTGTTAAAACGAACATTTCTCAAGTACTGTTGTTATTTCCAGTACGTATTCATACTCATGTTTCGCGGAATACCGAAATATAGAATAGTAGTGAAATTTCTAGCAGTCTATGGACAATGCGTCAACTACAAACGATAACATTCCTTAACTTTTAAGGTGTACGTATACTTTTTCCTATGACTGTAAGTCGGTGAAAACAGCATTTCAGATTGAAGCAACGGCTTTCAAATTCACTGGTGATTTTAATGGGAATGATTTAGGCACACAGTGCAACTCAAGCACAGTACCTCCAAGTATTTGGGAGAAGGTGGGTAAAAGTTGTGGTCCCAACATCCCCCTGGACATATGCAGAGGATTTCGTGGATACCGGAGCATAAGAAGTGAGGCACAGTTGAAGGATTTAAACAAGTGTTTTAATCTAAAACATTCAATTTTTTACTTTCTTTGTTTCTAAAGTGTCTATAAATATAAGTAATAACAATGTTCGTTTACTCTTTTTAATGAAAATGAAATTGGATATAACCTTTGCTGCCTTGGCAGTCATATTTGGTGTACATCGGACTACTGCTGCGCGAATATTTTTTACTGCTCTCGGAGTAGTCGTAAGCACACTTCTAATTTTATTTTCTGGCCTAGCTAACTATCCGTGCAAAATACTTTGCCTCGTGCTTTTAAAACATTTTATCCTGACGCACGAGTTATAATAGATTGCACAGAAATGAAATCATAAACGCCAGCAAGAATACATGAGAGATGTTACATGTATTCTTCGTACAAGTCATGTTATACATTTAAACTTTTATTAGCTGTGGCCCCAAATGATACTATTGTTTTTGTTTCCTCTTGTTATGGTGGAAGAACTAGTGATACTTTTATTGTTAACAATTCAGGCTTCCTAAATCTTTTGAGTGAAGGGGACGTTATATTAGCCAACAAAGGATTCCCAGGCATTAAAACACAGTCACCTCATTCTTGACTTGTTATGCCGCCTTTTCTTCACAATGGGAGATTTACAGAAGATGAAGTGTTACAAACTCAGTGTAGCAATTGTGCGAATTCATGTTGAAAGATGCATACAGAGGGTGAAAATTTTCAAAATCTTGACAAATATTCCTAAAGATCTGTTTCCGTATATCAGTGGCATTGTTTACATAGCTTGTGTGCTAGCAAATTTTGCCACCAGTAATAAAGAACGTAGAACTGTAACCCCTGTTCATAATCCACTTGAATAAATCTATCTTGTGAGAACTTTGCTTAGTAACATGTGTTATCTACTTATTCCAACTGAATTCCTATTTATTTGCTTACTGGATGCTGTCTGTCAATAGCTTGTCAAAAGCACAGTCAATTTCACTGGAAATCTCATTCGCGAAATTTGAGTTTTCACAGATTCATAGATATGAGGTAGTTACAATTGTTATTAATTTCGCCTGTGACACTAATGAAAATGAAAACCTACAACTTGTTTTCCAGTCATTGACCGGGTCAGGGAGGTAATGAATGAATCATATGTAGGCTAATAGTACGATGGGGTCGCCACTCCCAAAGTAATTTATTAATGACTGATGGATGCTATGAAATGAGAATGGAGAGTGTTGCTGGAATGAAAGGTGACAGGGAAAACCGGAGTACCCGGAGAAAAACCTGTCCCACCTTCGCTTTGTCCAGCACACTAATATCAGGTTTAAATGTATTTTTATATATCTTCAGTACTTTTCTGGAACCTAAGTTATATTTAAAAAGTGTGCATAGTATTTTCAACATGGTAGTAGGTCTACAGCAGGAACATGCTGACAGATATGATGCGATTTACAGGAGATTAATGTTTGTACATTGTAGTCATAATTCACTATTTATTAAAAAGAGCATATAATAGCCCTGTTTGACTTTAATTCTTCACGTTTGATGTACTGATAATTCAACAATCATTTACTAATCTAATGCTTTCATCTTCTGCTACAATAAAGAGATGAAGTGGTCAAAATAAAACCTTTCCAACAATGGAATGGATGTTTCAAGAAAGGAATAATCGTACTTCACAGGGACAATAACAGAACCCAGAGGTAAATATACATAAAAATCCAGCTCCTGAAGTCCTGTACAATATAACAGTATCTGACACTGACTGTAATAGATATGGCTATTTTTCAATCTCAAATTACCACCTGAGTCTCTGTGCAAGTATTTAACATTTATAGTGTCAGGAGGTTCAATTATTGGTCTATCATTGCACGAAATCGGACACTTAATTTCTAGAACCTGGGTATGTGTTGTCTTCATCATCATTTCATCCTCATGATGCGCAGGTCGCCTACGGGAGTCAAATAGAAAGACCTGCACCTGGCGAGCTGAACCCGTTCTGGGATATCCCGGCACTAAAAGCCATATGACATTTCATTTTTACCAACCCGTCCGGTGTAACACAAAGCCAGGGTTGCTTACGGTGTATTGCTACCCCCGAGGTTACACATTCCTATCCTGTTAAAGAGAAGTACTGTTTCAGGGCAATGCCCTCAGCAGCCTTGCCATAAATAAGATTTCTATGAGACACGGGAGTTTCCTCAAGGAATTTTTTTGCTAATTCATGGGGGTTTCGTGTCCTACAGGCCCGATGGGCTCGACTTAAAGCGGAGATGTGTAGTGCCCGCACCTTCAACCATTCATCACCTTCACTTGGAAACTGAGTTTTAAGTACTATATCAAGTATTTTTTTCTGTTGTTACCGTAATATGGGAAGTATAAAAATCGTCACTTAAAAAAAACTCTCCAGAATTGAACACTGTGGAATCGTCTCAAAGTTGAAGCAACTCATTCATGAGTTTATTAAAATTTGTTCTTATGCCAATACTAACGCTGTTGTTGCACAACTCTTCATACAAACTTTTAGCTACCAATTCAGACTCTGTTTTTATCTCCGCTCTAATCATTTCAGTCCAAGGCGAATTATCTAGATCTGTTTTTCCTAGTTCATCGATGGTAATAACAGCACCCTTGTCAGTTCTCGCCCTCTTCTTGGGAAATAGTTCAGCCTTCTTCCATTTTGCATATTTTACGGACCCTAGAAGATATAAAATATACACTGTATTAATCATATCGTGAGCACCTACATTTATTACATAATTAACAGTGATATTACATACCAGCTTCTTTCAAATTTGGTTTCCCCCATTCTTGCGGCAAATTTGTCTTACTAAATCCTGATTCAGAATTGCAATACTGTATAATGGCGCATATGTGTTTACAGCGCCCTCTGGCACCAGCTACACAGTCACAGTTTGATTCAACACAGTTTCGTTGATTGTCAAGCTATAATAGAAATTTGAAGTATTACAGACTTCACTGAATCACATAAAATTAAATTGTAAAATATAATACTGTATGTTTAACAATCATGAGCTAACGTAATTACCTCAATTGTAACCTTGTACGGGCTTTTGCTAACACTCGTCTGCCTTATGACTAAGCCAGTAAGTGTACAACTGGAAACAGTTTGTCTTTCTTCAACTTGTAACACATGGCCACTGTCAACTAGTTTCTGCGGTTTATTCACTTTTGACTTGACACTGTTTTGGAAGTGTATGTACTCAAACCCATATTGTATTACAACTTTCATAGCACTACTTCATATCTTGATGACAAGATGCAACGATAACTTTTGCCGTAATTATGATGCAAGTATTCACTTCAGCGGAACACACTCTCACCGTATTAATTCTCGGAACTCCGCCAGAGCGCTCTGTTACTAGTACCGTGCACGCTCCCTATAACAAAGACAATTTAATAAGCCCTAAAATAAATCTAAGAACAAACATTTTATTTAAATATGGAATATTGCAGGCTTTCCTTAGTTTTACTATGTAGCCCCGATAGGCGATAAAGTTTATTGACGTAACCTGCTGATAGGAATTGCACAGAAGTAGTGCAGTGTTGCAAATTCAGTCCCGAACTCCCCGTCATTTGTTTACACCACCCCAGGCTTGCTTTAAATTCTGTTAAGCTTCAGCTACACAGGAATTTCTAAATATAACAATTTTATGGAAATGAATATGTTTTATTCCTTTCACCTCAGCCAAGCCGTGTTAAATAGCAGTTATCTGTGGATTAAAGGATTTATGTTTCAGAATGCGCCAGCTGGATAGTGTGTTTTAAATGTAGTTGCCTTTGCTGTAGGGCCCCAGTGTGGATCGTCATGCATTTTCAAAGAAATTAAGTGTTAAACAATAACAGAATAAAGCATTACATTAAATGAAATTGTTTCATTATTGGTTATTAGACAACTTTGTAAAAATGGGGAAGATGGTGGGTTCACCCAATAATTGGTTTAAAAACGCTCATATATGTAGAGAAAATATTAACTATCCACTGAATCAGTGATGTACTCTGCCATATCTTGAGGTGTATCCCATTCTTAGTTAATTTCAGTATATAACATTAAAAATTAAGCAATCGTTTACTTAGCCTTAATTTGTAACAAGTTAACTAATGCTATCGACCGCGTTATTGACCACATTATTTACGCATTTACTACGGAAACGTGTTATCCTCTTTCATTTTGAATTTTCATGTAGAATACAGGAGTTGACTGGCACTACTAATAGACTCTGACATTGCCTTCGAATATCGACGAGAGCGCTCGCAAGTTGTACATAGCGAGAAATCGATCGGTAACAAAGATGACCAATCGCATTTTGTGGCAAACGCTTCAGTTTTCTTATTCAAACAGCGTCTCCTAACTTTACTTAACCGTGTGTGTACCATGAAAAAGTATGATATATCAAGCACCAGTAGAAAAGTGATAACCTTCTAGCAAAATTAAATGGGAATAGCCTTACTGAAATTCGATCAGACGCGAGATAATCTAACGCCAGAAATCAGTGATGCACTCTGCCATATCTGAAAGTGTATCACATTCTTAATTAATTTCAGTGTAGAGTATTAAAATCAAGCGATCGTTTACTTAGCCTTAATTTGTAACGAGTTAACTAATGCTATCGACCACGTTATTCACGCATTTATTACGAAAATATGTTCTCTCTCATTTCTGATTTTCTTCACAAAACAGCAGTTGACGGATATTACTAATCGACTTCGACACTGCCTTCGAATGTTGACAGAGAGCTTGCAGGTGCACCGTACCAAAGTTGATCGATCGCATTCTGTGGCAAACGTTTCAGTTTTCTTATTCAAACAGTGTCACCTAACCTAACTTCACCGTATTATATGTATCATGAAAACATATTTTGATGAGAGAGCTCGCTAGTGAACATAGCGAGGAAACGATACCGAAGATGATCGATTGCATGCAATATAATCGCAGGGTGCATAAATGTCGGTAACGGTAAACATTGTACAAGCTTATTCGCTCATAATAATGGATATATCAGTGATAGGGCTCTCTCTGTAACTGAAGGATGATACGCAGTTTAATATAGGAGTTTTGAAGTGACAGATAAAAACTGTCGTCATAATGGAGTTCTTGTTATATGCCGTACTCGTCAGAGCAGACTTCTACTGTACATTGTGCCTTGCATAAAACCCCCAATTTGAAGTTTATATTGTGACTCTGCTCGTTTATTTAACTGAAGTGACAGATATAATCTTCTTTC
This sequence comes from Anabrus simplex, assembly GCF_040414725.1. NCBI lineage: Eukaryota > Metazoa > Arthropoda > Insecta > Orthoptera > Tettigoniidae > Anabrus > Anabrus simplex. The sequence continues at coordinate 597,859,442 of NC_090265.1, read as the reverse complement.
ACATCAGTCATGACTGCAAAAGCAACCAAAACTCTGTTAACTAAATGATGCCAGCCCTAGCAACAATAGATCACAAGACACAAATTAGAAAAGATCATTCAAGTTGATGAAATTTTGGTTTATTTGTGATGTCGTGACCTACTTGTCCTGTGAGACATTCTTGTGGTTGGTCACTGACTGTTATAAATTGATGTACTGTCCTTCCTGCTGAGCGATCCTGTAGGGAGGTGATTAGGTACATACTTGCCCCTGGAACTCCCGAAATAACATGAATTTACAGAAATGCTGTCCTTTATTATAGAAGATTGACAACTAGGCTATATACAGTATATACAGATTATCACTATATTGTCCTGACGGGAGTTTGTGCACTAATCCCTAACTTTCCACGCATTTCAAACCCTACCTTGCGGCACCTTACATACAACTGTATGTAAGTTTACTGTCGAGAATCCTCCTCTGCCATCTTGAATTCGTGCTTTTATCAACCCACAGTAAAGCAAAGATCAGTCCTTTCCCACTACCTTAGGGGCTGGGTTTGGGCGTTCCGAGCCATTTACTCTGCTAAGTGCTTCCCTCAGATGGTCCTCTGGACACTAAAATCTCATCTCTTAATATGCACTCTTCCTTCTCATTCTTGGCTGGAATTTGTGCACTGGGAATACTGTCTTTGATCCCTTCGTCGGCCGAAGCCGTGTACACATATATGTTCTACTTAAATGTTAGTTTATCAATAACAAACATCCATGCTCGTAAACATGTGGAACAAGCTCGCTGCCTGGCTAGGACTATTTCTTACTCGGGTTTACTGGAATATATTCCCTCATTACTGAATTCATAAAATATAATAGCATGTCATTGCAAGGTAACCTTATTACAACTCTATACTGGGTTGTTCCTTTCCCGATACTCTGGGATCGAGTCCCGGCGGCCGCGTATCTGACAGCCTGCCGGTTCGACCCTTGCAGAGGTCCTTATACATGACATCTTAGGGAAGAAATGGATGCAACCCTCCATTGCATTCATATCTGTCCTATACTATCTACACTACTATTGCTGGTGCTTAAGGATCTGCAACTCTTTGCTGAAAGGGAAGGTTGTTCTCTAATCTGATCAATACTTGTATTTATTTCTGCCAATTCTATGAACCTCACAGGCATACTAGGGCGTCCCCCAGCTGGCTGCGAGTGTAATTCTGGAATTCCCTCAGACTTCTCTGAGCATTCCCAGATTCGTCTGGGATGTTAGAATATCGTTAAGTCCTTGTTTGATGTTTTAACCTTGCCTCCCTTCGTAATTACTGTTTGCTTTATACAAATATTTGGCCAATGCGCTCGTGCACCATCAAACTATTTCTTTGCTGGAAACCCTAATTTGGGACAGTCATGGCAACAATTACAGCAATAACACCATAAAATTAAATCTATTATACTAGTTACAATCCAAACAATTTATTTATACACAACATGTTGATACATCAACTGTCTGTTTATTCTTTCTGTTTCACCATTTCCTCCATGTCATCTGTCTTATGGGTGGCCCACTTTAGATTGTCAGTGTGATTCAAATGGTTATTCAACTACAACTTATTCATTTCAGACACTCGTCCTAATGTAATTTCACTACCTATCTGTTCACAGCAGTCATAAGCAAGTGTCACTTCTTCTATGAAATCCTTACTCTGTGTAGTGTTTATTTAATGTACACCTTGTATTTTGCTATGCGGGCCATATATTGTACAGCCTGTATTTAACACAAGAATACTGGTGCCTGCTAACCTCATATCACTGGTAGTATCCTTTCACATACATTTTACCTTGGCTTCCTCTGTGGTTACATATGTAAGTTATATTTATTTCCTCTGGTTATCTACACAAGCTGTTGTACGGAGAATACTCTTTTGTCACAGTTGTTGTGGAATCTGATTAACTCTGCTGAGTAACTTTATTGCAAAACTGTTTTGGGCATACACAGTATTAATGGTTAATTTAGCATGGCACAATTTCCAACTGGATGTTACTAATTTACACTGATTTACCTGCTCCTTATCCAATTAAACGTATGTTTGTTTTTCCTTGTCCATAAGGATTTAGTCCTTTGTCTCTAGAATATTATCAAAATGATGTGAGTTACTTTTCATATACATGGGGAAAGGGATCAGAACAGAAATGAAAGTGTATAAGTCGCTTTATCTGTAAGGGTTGTCTTTATAATATACTCTTAAGTAATTCTTATTTGTGCACATTCCATAAGGCATGGCTTGCTCTCTTTGTTTTCTAAGGACTTGTACTTCCTTGCTATTGATACTTTTGCTTCCCAAATTCCCATCTACAGTTTCAAGTGGTTCCGCTTTTGTTTAATTGTAGGGTGCAATTCACCCCTGATTTGTATATTACCTTGTAGGAACCTTCAAATGGTGAGCTCAACATTCCTGGATCTGCCCCTCCGCAGTGCGTCATTGTGCAAGAGGACCTTGTCACCTACCTGAAAGGTGATCTCATGTTGCCTTTTATCATAGTGTTCTTTCTTTAATTCCTTTCGTTCAGTTAAAGTCTTTCTGGCAGCCTCATGATTTTGCCTGAGCTGTGCCGTCAGTTCCTCCACCATGTTCTGATACTCATCATAACTCAGCACGGGTGGCTTTTGCAGCACACCTGGGATATTTGGTTTTCTTCCAGAAATTAATTCAATGGGAGTGAACCCCGTACTTGTTCTCTTTGTGGTGTTATACAGAACGCTAGTCGTGGGCAGATAATTCTCCCAGTTATTTTGCTCTCCTGAGCAAACATAATGCCTTAGTACTCCGTGAGCACCTTATTGGATCTTTGTACACTGCTGTTTGACTGCGGAAAAAGGCCATAGTATGCACTTCCCGAATACGTAGCATTTTACAGAGCACCTGTAACACATCACTCATGAAATGACTGCCCTGGTCAGTGAGGATCTGCTCTGGTATCCCATTGATACTTATCTTGTTATTGATTAGTGTCCGTGCCACAGTTTCTGCCTCTTGACTGGGCATTGCACTTGCTACGAGGTCCTTCGAGAGCTGATCTTGGCATGTCAAAATGTACCTGTTCCCAGCCTTCATAACAGAAAGAGGGCCAACTACATCTGGGGATATCTTCTCAAAGACCATGCTAGGTGTGTCCATAATCACCGCGGGGGCTCTGACGTCTGGTCTGGTCCCATTCTTTTGGCAGGAGAGACGTGTGCAAACATAGTGTTCAATGTGCCCCTTCATGCCCTTCCACTGAACTTGCTCATGTACCCTAGCAAAGGTGCGCTATTCCTTGGTGACCCTCACCAAAGAATCATGACACTCCTTCAGGATGGCCAATTTCTCAGCTTCATCTAACTCATTCACTTTCTCAGATGAGTTATTCTCGATCAAAAATTCCTCTGCTTTAGCTTCCTCGGGAACCTCACACCTTCTTCAAGTCTCTCTTTCGTGGCTTCCTTAGGTTTTGAAGACAGTACCTCCCCTCTACTCTTGTCTGAAGTCTTGAGTCTCCACTGTTGCCTCTTGATGAGGTCTGTACCTAGCCGAGTTAACCACTCAAGCTTGGCACTTGGATTTCTGCTTAGGGCATCTGCATTGTAGTTCCGCATTGCTTGTATACGATCTCGAAGTCGTATTCTGCCATCTTCAGCCTGAACTTCAGCAGGCGTGAAGATGGGTCATGCACACTGTAGACCCACTTGAATGGCTTGTGGTCCGTCACTTCAGTGAAATGCCGCCCCAACAAGTACGGTCTGAAATATTTCACAGCCCACACTATTGCTAATTCTCAGTTACGCTGTAGTTCATTTCTGCCAGGCAATTGGAAGGTCTTTCCTAACAAGTTCTTGCGACAGTACTGCCCCAACCGCCTCGTTGCTTGCATCAGTGGTAACAACGAAAGGTTTTCAAAATCTGGATACTGCAGTACAGGTTCCTCAATTAGTCTTTGCTTCAGCGTTTCAAATGCTTTTTCCTGCTAGTCTCCTCATACAAAGGGAATGTCCTTTACTAATTGATATAGTGGCTTCGCGATTTTACTATAAGTAGGGATGAAGTTCCTATAGTATTCACTCAGTCCGCAGAACTGCTTGATCTGACAGTTAGTGGTTGTCCTCAGAAAGTCCTTAACGGCCTGTACCTTCCACGAGTCTGGCAAGATACCATCATCCGTGATCACGTCCCAGGAATGCTACTTTGTTTTCCCTGAACTCACACTTATCCGGCTGGAGCTTCAATGTGTTCTCTCTCAGCCTTTGGAATACATCCCTTAACTTCGCATTGTGCTCATGAATTGAGCTACCATATACTATTATCATCCAGGTAGCAGAAACACTTGATACCTGTTAATCATGTAAGTACAGCAGTCATCAGCCTGGTAAACTTGGCTGGCGAGTCTTTCAACCCTATTGGCATATTTTTAAACTTACACTTGCGCCCTAGCGCAAAGAATGCTGCCTTAGGCCTATCTTCAGGTTTCAATAACACTTGGTGATAACCACTTGCGAGATCCAGAGTCGAGAATTATCTCGCCTTGCCAAGGGCATCTAATAGTTCTGAAATAAGTGGGATGGGATAGCTGACCCCTATCGTCACCTCATTCAATTTTCTGAAGTCGATTACCACTCTCCATTTCTGTTTCCCTGATGTTTCTAATTTCTTTGGCGCCATTAATAAAGGTGCATTCCAGGGTGACATGCTAGGTGTAATTAATCTCATCACCTAACATCTTATCTATCTGCGCTTATATTTCCCCTTTTTGTGCTTTGGGAAGCCTATATGGTCGTACATTAATCGGAGATTGATTCTTGGGCATAGGTATCTCATGTTGCAGTACATTAATGCATGTCAGTTTATCAGCCTCAAGATGGAAGATATCACTGTACTCGGCACAGATAGTGTATATTCCTTCTTTGTCTGCCTGTGTGAGGTGATCAACTCGCAGACAGTCTATTACCCACTGCGATTGGGGCTTTTGTGTGGCTGGTTCTCCGTTTGCCACTCCACTGTTCTGCTCTACTTTCTGCACTTGTGCTAGGAAGATCTTATCTACCTCCTGTATGTGCACTTGCAGGCTACGTAAAGTCACCTCTTGTTCAGTGGTATTCATCATGCTAACCACCGCTTCATTGTGCTGACTTGGTCAGGCACTCTACGAGGTACACCTCTGGTGCCATCTCTTCGCTCTCAGTAATTCCCACTGGTAGATTTAGGTCTGCTTCAATAACGACTTTTTGGGTCCATGGTTTTCCCTATATGCCTGTATTCTGTCTCTTATTTGAAGATTGGCTAACCCTTGCACGAAACTAGTTACACAAATTTTCCTGGTAATTCTCAGTTGCGCATCGCAATCTTCCAACTCGCCTTCGAGTATTGCCCCTGAAAAAGATGCTGACAATGTCTCTACTTTGTGTGCCCAGTTTGCAACTGTTTCTCGCGAGTCCTATGCCATTTGACATATATACAAATCTAATGTGCGCTGATGTCCATAGTTTTCCGTTAATGCCTCTTTAGCTTTCTCCCAATCAATTACATCACGTCTGACCAACAATTTATCTCGGGCCTTGCCTGAAATCTTTGTTAATATATATATATATATTAAATCGCTGATCTTCGTCTCTGATCGTGCTAACAGCAGCATCTACATTCACCTCAGACTCACGTAATCTGTGTGTCTGACTGCCATCAAACTTATCCAATCAGGGGATGTCCTTCTACTACTGTTACATAAAGCCAACTCATACTTATAGATTCTGCATTAGGGCCTAGGAAAATAGGAACATGCCCAGAGAGGAAGCTAGGTGGACCAAGGTGAGGGAGTTTTCCATCTGTAAATCCATGTGTCTTTTATTCACTGACAACATATGTACAACATTATAACTGAAGCACTCTTTCAAAAGTAAACCAATAAACTTCTATTGGCCTCTTACATACAAGAGAGAACAGAAAATCTATTATCTCCAGAAAATGTAATGGAAACAAGTAGTACTAGAAAGTAATATTAAACGTTAACATTAAAGAAAAAGAAACGGCCTTCAACTGGTCATAGGCCCCTGGACTACGAACCCGGCCCATTCAAACAGCACAGCACACACAGAAGCACAACTCAAAACCACTTACACACCCATTCGCGGCCACAAGCATTAACCCATTCGCCTCACATTTAAATACCATAGGAGTTCACTAAGAAATCACATTTAAATACCGCTCTGCGGCCGTCGTCATCACACTATTATTTAGAAAATCATACAAAACCAACCAGTAAATATTCCTTTCTGAAAATTTGCATGCATGATACAGAAGTAATAAACTTACCAATGCCGCTATTTTAGTACGTCTGCTGGGTGTGGTACACCTCAAAACATTCTTCTAAGTGAAGAGCTACGCCACACTTTTTGCACTGCCAGCAACTTTCGCTTCTTTTACCCCGGCTGTAGCACACAACACACCTTCTTGTGACTTTTGATTTCTTCTCTGTAGGGGGAATACGCATGGGAAAGTGGGCCCATAATTTAGCTTGTAATCTGGTTGGGGTGGTGCTCGCTGAAGGTCGACCTCGAACCGAGTACTCCGGCAACTGAACAGTCTCTAGTAGCTGCTGCGCAATGCTAGTTCGGAAGTCTGTGTAGCTCGTCTTTCTGTTAGCAGCGATCTTGTGATACACAGTGAAGGAATTGAAAATACACATATCTAGGAGATAAAAGAATATTTTCCTATATCCTTTCACTGTGCGTCGCATGACGGGGAACAGAGCTGTAACCTGATCCTGAAGGTCAACACCACCCATCCCCTTCTGGTATTCAAGGCCACACTTGGGCTTTATCGCTTCTTCCCTCGGAGTTTGTCCTCTCTTTCGCCTGAGTTTGCCTGTCCCTGTCGTGTCAGCTGATTTGTGTTTAGTGGTGAGAAAGCAAACATCCTTGTTATCTTTCCACTTCACACACAACATACTGTTGGCAGCCCACGTCTCATACTCTCCACGTTTTAGTTTCTTCTTACTGATATCGCGAGGCATGTCTTTTCGGTTCTGTCTAACAGTTCCAATTACATTCATCTGCTTGTCGTGTAGCCTTTTGAATAAATCTGGGGAAGAATACCAGTTATCTAAAAACAATGTATGTCCTCGGCCTAACAAGGGTTCACACATGTTGAGCACGACGTTTGTACTCGCTGGCAGACTTGGATCCGTTACATCATCACCTACATAAATTTTGAAAGACAGACAGTAGCCAGAACTTGATTCACAAATTTTGTAAATTTTTATTCCAAACCTAGAACGTTTAGACCTATTACACTGGACATATGAAAGGCGGCCTCTGAATTTCATTAGACTTTCATCTAGAGCAATGTCTTGTGAAGGTAAATATAATTCTGAAAATTTGGAGCAGAAATGTTGTATTATAGGCCTAATCTTTCTTAGTTTGTCACTACTATCGACTTGTTCATCGTCAACAAAATGTAAAAATCGTGAAATTATAATAAATCTTCCCCTGCTCATGGTTTCACGAAAAATTGGAGTGTTTATACACCTGTTTTTACTCCAGTATAACTGTATTCTTGACTTTCGCACTTGTGACATTAGTATAACTAACGCAAAATATGCCCTAATTTCGTCGGGTGTAGTCTCAAACCATTTGTCATCGTCTTTCAACTTTTTTCTGTCAGGATTGCTCAACTGTTTTGCTCCATATGAATTTGTCTCGACAGATATATTGTCAAACAAAGGGTTCATGTATTCACAAAAAACTGAGAGTTCAGATAGTGGTTGCGTATCAGACTTTTTCAATAAATTTTCACTAACCCCACTGTATTCACTAAACTTATGTACAACAGGTTTATTGTCACTTTTTTGTCCAGTTCCAGTCAGTCAAGTTAGTCTGTGCCGAGGTACGAGCTCGTTTCGAAAGACTCGGCACACCGTAGTTATTTGCTTCACTTTCCGTGTCATCAGAACTATTATACGCATCGCTAGTACTCGAACTAAGGACTTCAGGGTCTATTTCGTCGTCACAAACATCACTGCCTTCAATATCACTCTCTAGAACACTATCTATTAGCTTTCGTATTCCTTCTTCATCAACACCAGCATATCTGCTTGACGCCATGATGGCAACTGACATGAGCGAAATTATGTGAAAAAAGATTCTCTTAACTCTTGTTCCGGAAGTGTGCGAGAACCTGGTGAAAGGGAAAAAACCGAAGCCACATGTGTAAACTTCAGCTCAGAATGCATACAAGTGGCGTCTGTGGGTTATTGACTGAACTATATGAATTGATGCACAGCTGTGCATCGCCGCGAGCAGAGCTCGTCATTTGATTCATATGCCACGAGTAACTATGACGAGCTAGGGTCGTCAAATGATGCGATTGGGTTAACCTCTCACTCAATACACACATACATCATTCACTCACGACTTACGCTCCGATGTTCGCAGCCCAGAAGCCTTGGGTTCGAAAGGAACCTCCCAGTAGTTGCTCAAGAGAGCGACAAATAATAAGTGAGAATCTAACGCTGGATACAACCAGCCACCAAGACTACGTTTGAGAAGGGGAAGGGACAGGAGGGGGAACAACCAATGTTGAAACAATACACTCGACTCACAGCGCAGGCGCACTTCAAGTGTCTGTAAGAGTCTTGTGAGAGAGCGTAATAGAAGTTTCTCGTAACACAATTTCTTAAATACATGAAAATATGTGATATCCTCCCTGCCTGAAACTGGGCCAAGCCCATACAACACACTTCAGATATGTTTATTAGTCCATTGGGGATGCAATACACACATAGGTGTAGCAGTGAATAGCAAAGAAAACACTTCACACAGTAGCTGTTGATATACACGTAGCGAGACTTCTGGGAGGAAGCTGACGAGGTCAGTTACCCAACCGGTTTTTCCAGCACGCGACACACACACTCCCCAAGTGTGCCGACCGTCGATACGAATTCATAGCAGGTAAACAGAGCGGGCACCTTATACTGCACAGAGGAGACTAAAGCCTCCACCAGCTGGACAGCTGACTAGATCGAAGTGGTGACAAGCAGTCTCTCAGGACACCACACAGCATATCCTCGATGAGGCAGCGGGTTACAGGAATAGAATAATGCTGTCCCCACATCATGTAGCACAGCACCAAGCACCAAAGCGGGAGACTGCAAACTTCTCCTAGTGGATCGACTGGCCATCTCGACTCATTAGGATCGGCTTTCAGTCTTGTTAACACAACACTGGCTCCCCGGGAAATTCCTGCGACATAAATCAAACACAGCAGAAAGGCGGCACCAAAATGAGGTAAAAGGATTGGGGAACAAGGAATACTTCTCAAACATAGTAAACTAATGAACGACAGCACATTACACACACAGACATACTTAATCTAATATGAGGCCTCAAAACAAAGAATTGACATGTCAAACTAAGAAATATGTATATACAGAACTTACAATAGTAAGTAACCTGGAAATACTTTACAATATATAAAATGTGACCTTACAAATCATAGCTTCAGGCATAAATTTATGGAAATAAAATAATACATATCCCATTATTGACCTGTATGTCAGCGGTCCAAACATTTACTATCTTGGTCATCAGCTTCTGAATAAGTTACAATATTTAAAGGCAGAACGCCTCATAACTTTAGACATTACCAAGAGACCAATAGTATATTACCGTAACTTCGCAAAAACAGCAGTTACCAAGACATTCTCTTAATAAAGCATTAAGTGGCCTTTACCTGAGAAAGATGTACACGGGTCAATTTCCCGTTTGAATTATCCCGAACCAAAAGAGTGACGGGCGTCAAATACTTCACAATTTCCCACGGACCTCGATATCGTTGAGCTAGCTTAGCAGCCTGACGATTGGCCTTAGAACTCACAGGATAATTCCTAATGAAGACAGAATCTCCAACCTTGAAATTACCAGCTTTGCGACCCTTATTATAATAACGTTCCACACGAGCGTGAGAAGCAAGGAGATTACGACGGGCTCTAGTCCAAGTCTCACGGATGGAGGAGGGTTCAATAACCTCCGGCAAAAGGTCATTAATCGACCAGAGATTGGCTAATGGAGAATTAGGAGAGAACGCAAACATGAGTTTGATAGGAGTTTGCCCATGCCATTCATGCTTAGCCGAGTTGAAAGCCAAAGACAACCATTCCAAATTAGAGTCCCAACGAGAGTGATCATTTGAGTGATAGGCAATCAAGGCTGATCTCAAGTTGCGGTTAAAACGTTCCGCATATGAAGGATTTGGGTAGTGGGGAGAAGTAGTAATATGGTCTATCCCTAACCCAAAACAGAACTTCTTAAATGCACGAGAAGTGAACACTGAAGCATTGTCCGACACTAAATACTGGCAAGGACCAAACGTTCCAAAAATCTGTTTCAAACATAAGACAGTACTTTTGGTTGTGGCATCACGCGTGGGAAATAACCAAACGAAACAAGAAAATGCATCAACACAAACTAGCACATATCTACGGCCAGACCGGGAACGCGGGAAAGGTCCTAAATGGTCTACAAACAGCTTCTCCATAGGGCGATTAGCTTGTTCAGAGGCAAGGAAACCTAATCGGGTATTCTGAGCTGGCTTACTTAAGGAACAGACAGTACAAGATCGAATGTACTTACGAATATCTCCATCCATACCCTTCCATATAAAATGATTTCTAATCTTTGCTCGAGTTTTGAAGATCCCAAGATGACCACCTAAAGGGGAAACGTGGAAATATTTGAAAATCATAGGGACCATGGCAGATGGAAGAACGACTTTCAACTTACGATCATGACGAGAAGCACAAAGCAGCACACCATCCTTGATGACGTATGGCTTGACTTCTTCTCCCTCAGAAATTCTCCGGATAATGCCAGCGAGAGTTTCATCTTTTCCTTGATGCTCACGCAATCCCTGAAACAATTCGGGAATTTCTAGAAGAACAGAATTAGCTATCTCAACCTTTTCTTCTTCTACCAGATCATGAGTACCGTACCAGGGTAAAACATACGACTTAATGCGTCAGCAACAACATTCTCGGAGCCCTTAATATGCTTCACAGAGAACTTAAAAGCGGAAATACGGACGGCCCAGCGAGCGAGTCTACCAGTCGAACGAGGCTTCCGTAAAACCCAAGAGAGAGCCTGATTGTCCGTCTCAAGGTTCAACTCAGAGTGCTCAATGTAAAAACGGAATTTTTCCAAAGCGAGCAAGACAGCGAGCGCTTCGAGCTCGTACACAGAGAATTTTACTTCCGCATAGGTTAACGTTCTGGACGCATAAGCAACAGGACGGCGCCCTAGCTCAGTGTCTTGGAGAAGAACTCCAGCAATAGCGCTCCCAGAAGCATCCGTCTGAACAATAAATCGCTTGGAGAAATCCGGGATAGTTAAAACAAGAGAGTTAGCAATAGCAGATTTTAAATCCTCAAAAGCAACTTGCTGTTCCGATCCCCAAACAAACGTTACTCCTTTCTTCCGAAGGTAGTTCAATGGAATAGCCCTCTGAGCAAAATTGGGCACGAACTTCCTAAGGAAATTACACATGCCAATGAAACGGGCAACGGCTTTCACGTCACGAGGCGGAGGGAACTCACTTATCGATTTGGTGCGATCAGGATCAATAATTACTCTAGATGACACAATATGTCCCAAGAACGAAATCTGTGGTCTGGTGAACGAGACCTGCCTTCTGAAGACGGCTAAAAACTTCCCGCAGATGATGGACATGTTGATCAAAATCCTCACTGAAAATAATCAGATCATCTAAATAATTTATAACAAACTTGAATTTGATGTCAGAAACAACTGTGTCTAACAAACGAGACAAACAGAAGCACCCGTGGCCAATACGAACGGGATTCTCTGGAATTCGAAAAGGTTCCAGTCTGTAGCAAAAGCTGTTAAATGCTTAGATTCCTCTGCCAGAGGAATTTGAAAATATGCCTGATTCAGATCTAAGGAAGTGAAGACCGTAGCCTTACTGAACCAAGCAAAACACGATTGTAAATCAGGCAATGAGACAGATTCAATAGCAATATTCCTGTTCAGTGCCCTATAGTCAATAACAGGACGCAACCCACCTTGTGGTTTAGGAACCAGAAATACCGGTGACGAGTAGGCAGACGTAGACCTCCGAATGATACCTTGATCTAACATAGCTTGGATTTGCTCCTTGAGGACTTTCATTTTGGCCAGTGCTAAACGATACGGTGGTGATTTAACAGCGGTGTGATTGGTAAGTTCGATCTTGTACTCGAGGACGTTTGTTAGCCCTAGTTTATCCGTAAGGACATCGGAAAATTCCTTACACAAACTCTGAATACACCCTGCTTGCTCCGACGTCAGATGAGACACATCAGGTAGGGCAACATCAACAGACGACAACATAGTCTCATTCGACTTGACATTTCCATTCAAAGGATATTGATGAAACACAGGGATCAATACCTTGGGCTGAAACTGAAAATGAATAGATCCCGCAGACAAATTAAGAATGAGCCCAGAATGTGCAATGAAATCGGCTCCCAGAATGACTGCACAGGATAACTCGTTGACAACCACGAAGCTGAATTTCCAAGAAAAGGAAGCTATTCTTACAGAAACCCTAAATCTGCCAAGAATACCTAGCTTACTGCCAGAAGACACAGACAGGTTCTAGTTTATTAAACTTATTGGAGCTCTTTAACAGTTCATAAAGTTCCTTATCAATCAGGGACACTACGCTCCCCGAATCAACTAGGGCAGACATGGGTACCTTGTTTAGTTTAACATTCAAATAGGGCAGTTGAGGTCGATGAATGGCCTTTACTTGAGTCCAATCTCGCAAATTACCAGGAGACCCAAACAAACGGCTTTCAAACAAACTTGGAAGATCAGAACAACCTTCAGTTTCAGGAATGAACATCGGCGAATGACCGTTGAGTGCGTCCGGCACTCCTTCTGCTACTCTGTTACATGATAGCTTCCCTAGTCAACTTCTGTTGGCGCGATCACCTGTAGATGATTGGGTACGATTTCGTTGAAGTACAGGACAATTAGGACGTACATGTGTGTTAGACCCACACTCGTAACACTTACTACGTTCTACGGGCTGAGAACTGGAGTCACTACTGCTAGGTTTAGAAAACTGCCGCCGAGGACAAGCATTTCGTAGATGATCAGCCGATTTACACAGAAAACAACGTCGTGTTTTGTCTACAGAAGGCGAAACAGGGACAGAAGCGCTACTAGATGACGGTCTATCGATATCACGGAGTGAGTCCGCATATTTCACTTTTTCTGCCGCAACACAAGCGTTTTCTAGTTCAAGGAAAGAATTAGGCCTTGATGAAAATGACAAATAAGACCTATACTCGGGCGTCAGACCTTCAACAATAGAACTCACAATCTCACCTTCCGAATATTTCAAACGGAAAACTCTCGAAAACATTTTAATGTCCCGAACGTACTCTGAGAGTGATTCATTACTTCGTTGTACTCGAAAGAAATGTCGCTGCACTAGAGAAGATAGTGCTCTGGTAGGAATACATTCACGTAACAGTTTCGCATGGAAATCCCCAAGAGAATCACGTTCAGACATAGCCACAGCTATGCGACTGGCTAAGTTTCTAGAAGCATGCGGATAAATTATTTGAAATATCAGATCATCTTTGACACCATATACAGCACTATGCTCGAGAAATTCAATTAGAGTGCGCAGGAACTCAATAATTTGTTCGATAGAGTCAATAGAATAAGACTTCATCCCTTTAATAAGTAATTGCAGCGGATGTGGTAGCTTTGCAAAATTAACGACTGAAGAAATATTCTCTGTCTCACATGAATCATTGCCCGATGAAATGGGGTGACCAGCCGGTGGTTGCGAAAGTCCCTGTTCAGTAAGTTCAGCAACATCAGCAGGCTTATTTTCAACGGAGACAGAAACAAGCTATCTCCCATCCCCAAAAGGGTCTCAATTTTATTTGACCACAAAACTAATAAGGTTTTCACATCATCGCCCATACCATCACCAAATAATGCCTGGAGATCAGACACACGGTTCCTGTAATGAAGCAGGCGAGCTTTAATACGACGATTCTGCTTTCGTGTGACATCACTTTGACCTTGACTAAACTCGTCCAACGTGGATTCTATTTGAGACAGCGAAACCCCGATACGACCTAACGCACTCTCAAGAAGAATGGAAGGTTGACAGCTCGATAAACTAACAGAGTTACGTAACGAGGAACGAAGAAGTCTAATGTGCCGGCAGGAGAAACGCCCCTAATACACAGCTCATATCCCAGCTCCTCGGTTCGTAGCAATTCGAGACCGAAACAGTTGCGTATCTTATCTTCATTAACGGGTCCCATTGACCCTAGTGCATCTTTACTAGTATCAGTCATAATTGCTCCTTTAAATATGAAAGAATAATAGACAAGACTGAATTTACTGATGGAAACCACGCGAGGACGCTACCACCTGAGAAGGTGCTAGCATTAGGGCCTAGGAAAATAGGAACATGCCCAGAGAGGAAGCTAGGTGGACCGAGGTGAGGGAGCTTTCCATCTGTAAATCCATCTGTCTTTTATTCACTGACAACAACACATGTACAACATTATAACTGAAGCACTCTTTCAAAAGTAAACCAATAAACTTCTATTGGCCTCTTACATACAAGAGAGAACAGAAAATCTATTATCTCCAGAAAATGTAATGGAAACAAGTAGTATTAGAAAGTAATATTAAACGTTAACATTAAAGAAAAAGAAACGGCCTTCAACTGGCCATAGGCCCCTGGACTACGAACCCGGCCCATCCAAACAGCACAGCACACTCAGAAGCACAACTCAAAACCACTTACACACCCATTCACGGCCACAAGCATTAACCTCTCACTCAATACACACATACAACATTCACTCACGACTTACGCTCCGATGTTCGCAGCCCAGAAGCCTTGGGTTCGAAAGGAACCTCCCAGTAGTGGCTCAAGAGAGCGACAAATAATAAGTGAGAATCTAATGCTGGATACAACCAGCCACCAAGACTACATTTGAGAAGAAAAGGAGAAGTGACAGGAGGGGGAACAACCAATGTTGAAACAATACACTCGACTCGCAGCGCAGGCGCACTTCAAGTGTCTGTAAGAGTTTTGTGAGAGAGCGTAATAGAAGTTTCTCGTAACACAATTTCTTAAATACATGAAAATATCTGTGGTAGGATCCTCGAGCTTCTCAGTACTTTGGCCTGCTGGTACTGAACTCTCTTGTTGTGCCATTTGAATTAATGTTCAGCTTTCCTTATGTCTTCCATGTTGTCCCACTACTGGGCTGGACGAGTAGTCTTTTGTGGTGCTGCTTCGTCCATTGGATAGTGTCGCCTGCTGCTGGGCTGCTACCTCTCTGTTGGACTGGCTTAATAGGCTGCAATAGTGATGCTCCTCTTCTGTGATGTGCGGCATTGAAAACGAAAGTTATATGGTAGCACGCTTCGGACAATCTTCTGCGAAGCTGCAGTTCTTTCGCAGCCAATCTTCTACGAGGCCGTGGTTTTCTTGCATTATTTATGTAGCATATGATGAATACAAGATTGTATACAATATGTACAAGCATCTCAAGTTCATAACTAAAGTTCCATATCAGAAGTTGAGAGCCAGAAAAGAGCTTCGCTTGAGACACAGTCTAAGTCCTCTGTAGAGCCTCTATAAGCATGCGAGGACACTTAAATGCAATGTGATCCACTGTCTGCTCCTCTTCTCTGCAGTCACATTGAGGTGATGTCTTCCATCTCCATTTCAAGAGAGAGTGGCTCCACGTCTACCTTGGCTGGTCCTAATTCAGTTTAGTGTCCTCCACTGCCGTCTGGGAATGAGAAATCCATCTGGGCACTTGCTGGGGTTCTTAATGATGTGATGATGTGATAACGAGGATTGCTGTTCCCATTGTTCTTTCCAGGTGTCCGGTACATGAAAGGAGGTGTCCTGTAGATTCAGTGCAGTACGCCAAGAAGGGTGTCTGGATTTCAGTCGTTTAGCTGGAGAAGCTGCTCAGAATGAATAGGGAGGTGAAGATTGTTTTCTATTTTCTTCCATAAGTTAAGCAGTGACTGTGATCGTCTTAGGGATGGAGGTGGCTTAGGGTGGGAAATCAGTGTGTGTTAGTTTGTTGAATGCACTCTGTAATGATACACATTGCTTGGTTCAGCTGGGTGTCTACTAGTTCATTGTGAGCACTGTTAAACCAGGTGCAGCAGCAATACTCAGTGACAGAATAAGAAAGTGCAAGAGCAGTGGATCTCAGAATTTGAGCATTAGCACCCCTGGATGTACCCGCCAGCTTTTGAAGAATGTTATTCATGGTCTTGATCTTGGCTGACATGTTACAGGGGTGATTCTTGTAGGTCAAGGACCTGTCCAGGGTGACTCCCAGGTATTTTGGGTTGCTACAGTACTGTAGATTCTCTCCTCTGATTGGTATGGCTGGTTTGTATCCAGCATGTCTATTCCGCAAGTGGAAGGTAGACACAACAGTTTTCTGAGGGTTTGGTCTAAGGTTGTTCTGATAAAAGTAACTGTCTAGAATCTTGAAGTCTGATGTAAGTATTGACTCACTCATCAAAGCGTTGGTGTTGGGCGACCAATGCGATGTCATCTGCGTAGATGAATTTTGTGGATTTGGTTACTGGGAGGTCATATGAATAGAGGTTGAATAGCAGAGGGGCCAAATAGAGAGCCCTGAGGGAGTCCACCATTTATCTTATGTACTTTACTTCTGGAGTCTTCTGGAAAAAATCTGAAAATATCTATTACTCAGCATGTTACTGAGTAATGTGGTGAGTTTCAGGTAAGGGATGATGCTGATAAATTTGAGAAGGAGCTAATCTTGCCACACGGTGTCATATGCAGCTATCAGATTGATGAAGACACCTGTGCTTACCATTTTGTTCTCAAAGCCATTTTCAATATGGGTAGCTAGTGCTAAAACCTGTTCGTCACATCCTCGTCCAGGTCTAAATCCAGCTTGCTCGACTGGAATATGGTGATTGATTGTCGCAGGGATCCTGTTATGTATCAGCCTTTCCAGAAGCTTCAGTGTAACACTGGGCAGTGCTGTTGGCCAGTAAGTCTCAACTTTTGTTGGGTCCTTAGATGTTTTTAATACAGCTATTATTTTTGTTATAATACCAATACAATTATTTTTGTTTTCTTGAAGAGTGGAGGTAGGTTACCTGTCTCTAGTATGTTTGTGAAGAAGTTAGTAAGCCATTTAGCAGCAGCTTGTCAAAGATGAAGAAGGAACTCAGGATATATACCATCGACTCCTCCTGCTTTCCCAGGTTTTAGATTTTCTATGGCCTGCTTAGTTTCTGGTGGTTGAAATGGGGCAGAGAATTCAGAGGATCGCATAGCCGAACATTTCTTTTCCTTCAAGAGGTGCTTTACATGCCTGCTATGATGCTTTTCTACTAAAAGCTTTGAGGTAGAGATCATTTGCTTAGCCATGTCATCTAGACTGATGCTTGTTTTTGGTCTAATTTTCCTGTTTGGTGTGTCCAATTTCCTGATTTGCCTCCAAGCTTCCCCGCTGGATTGGGTGAAGTCTAGGGACTCGACAGTTTCTTGCCAAATTCTCTTCCTGTTTTCATCTAGGGATTGTAAAAGTTCAGAAGCTGTATCTGGTTCACCATTGGCTTCAAATTCTTTGAAGATCCTTTCACTCTCCTTGTTCCAGCCAGGGTTGTATTGTTTACCTTATCCTCTTGGGTTACATCGTTTTGCTGCCCTTTTAACTACACCAATGAATCTGCTGTAGTTATTATGGATAGGTCTTATCCAACGCAAGTTGGAGTCAATCTGTTTAGAAAATTCATCCCAATTGGGTTTTTTAAAATTCCATCTCTGTTTTGGGCAGGAGTGAATGATAGGCACAAACAATCCAGACTGGAGAATTGTTCATCTGTGGTGACTGTGAGGAAATTTGTTGAGTACTGTGCACCGTATGTTGCCGAGTGGGTGTTGTGACTGCGTTACAAAACAGAGATCTGGGGTGTGTTCTTTGTTCCATTGTGCAGAAGAGAAGGAAGTCTTATCCTTGGCTTCATAGATAAGTTTAAGGTTTTCAGTTTCTATCCAGTCAGTGAGCTTTTCCCCATCACTGTCATTCTCCTTGTATCCTCATACAGTGTGATGGCTGTTGAAGTTCCCTGCATTTATACTTGGATTTTGCAGAGTTGGAATTGGCGGAGATGGCCAGGGAGTTCCAGGAGGTTTATATACGTTGACTACTGTCAGATCACAGACTTTGATGAGGTAGTAAATATTTCATTGTCTGAGGAGGATGGCAAGACTTGATAGTGGGCAATATCGTTCGTCACATAGGTGGCAATCCCGTACTTCGCATGATTAATTACGGACACTAATTTAAATCCTGGAATTTTCACTCTGGATTGCAGTTGGAGATCTTTTTCTGTGTGGGTTTCTTGAAGCAGGATGATGTGAGTCTGGTGTTCTTTGAGAACCTTGGCTACGCCCTCGATCTTAAGCTGGCATATTTTCATTGAAGGGCCAGTGTTACGAACTTGAGAGTCCTGAAAAGGGCCTCTAGGTGTGTTTCTCTTCAGTTTTCCTTGACCGAGAGGTCGTATACGACAGTTCGGTCTTATCCAATTCTAATGTTACTCACTTAACACCACCCGGGGGGACATGTGTAGGGTAATTTAAGGGTAACTCTATGGACATGAGCAACAGTGGTCCCCCTTTTTGCGTTATTCTGGTAAGTTCACTCTGTTCGAAAGTTGAACTCGGGACCCAACATCTGACACAAAAAAGTAGGCCTGTCGTGACCTACCTATCCTGCGAGACGTTCTTGTGTTTGTTTGATGTACTGTCCTTCCTGCCGAGTGGTCCTGTAGGGAGGTAATTAGGTACGTACTTGGCCCCGGAACTCCCAAAATAACAACATAAAATACAAGAATATTGTTCTTAATTATAGAAGAATGATGATACATAGGCTATATACTATATATACAGATCATCACTACATTTTCCTAACGAGAGCTTGCCAACTAATCTCTACTCTCCGCGCATTTCAAACCATATCTTGCGGCACCTTATGTACAACTGTATGCAAATTTACTGTCGAGAATTCCGTTCTGCCATCTTGAATTAATGTATTTATCCACCCACAGTAAAGCAACTACCGTAGGGGCTGGGTTTGGGCATTTCGGAGCCATTTACCCTGCTAAGTGCTTCCCTCTGATGGTCCTCTGGACACACACTTCTCTTTCATGGCTGGAAAATCCGTGTACTGGGAATGCTGTCTTTGATCTCTTTGTCGGCCGAAGCCATGTACTCTTGTGCGGTCTACTTAAACATCGGTTTATCAATAACAAACATCCGTGCTCGTAAACATGTGGAACAAGCTCGCCGCCTGGCTAAGACCATTTCTTACTCTGGTATTCTGGAATATATTCCTTCATTATTAAATTCATAAAATATAATAGCATTAAATATAATAGCATGTCGTTACAATTTAAACCTTATTACAACTTAATATTCCTATATGGGTTGTTCCTTTCTCGATACTCGGGGATCAAGTCCCGGCTGCCGCTTATCTGACAGTCTGCCAGTTAAACCCTTAGGGAGGTCTGTATACATGACAGTGACCGTAAGCTCAACTGCAATGCATGTGGCGACTTCCACTCAACAAGCTGGTACACTTGGGGAATGGTATGGATATACCTTAACGAAAAAACCTTTAGATGTTAGGCTGTGTATAAAAGGTGGCTGTGGTTGTTAGTGCATTATAACGTATGAAACATCTTATTTTTGGTCAATACATTAATAGTTCAAAGAAACCAGATAAATATAATAATAATAATAATAATAATAATAATAATAATAATAATAATAATAATAATAACATTCTGAGGTTTTGTACATAAACTACAAATCTGGTATTCTATTGCTGGGCCTTATCCAATACCTTCTGAAAATTCTTAAATAGTTAAGCAGGATGCACCTAGGCTTCTTAACATTAAATTACTGCATAATTGAAATGAATGAAAACCTACAACCTGTTTTCCAGTCATTGACTGGGTCATGGATGGAATGTATGAAGCCCCCATTTCGCGGCAAGGATAGGAATTGTGCTGGCTGCCAAAGCCTGTCGTACGCCTCTGCGGCAATGATTAATGACTGACGGATGAAATGATAATGGGGAGCGTTGCTGGAATGAGAGATGACAGGGGAAAACCGGAGTGCCCGGAGAAAAATCTGTCCCGCCTCTGCTTTGTCCAGCACAAATCTCAAATGGAGTGACCGGAATTTGAACCACGGAATCCAGCGGTGAGAGGCTGACGCACTGCCGCCTGAGCCACGGAGGCTACTGCATAATTATACTTTATTTTTTATTTCCATTAGGTGCAGGAAGTCCGCAGCTGTGGTGTAGTGGTTAGTGTGATTAGCTTCCACCCCCCGAGACCCGGGTTCGATTCCTGGCTCTGACTCGAAATTTGAGAAGTGGTACGAGGGCTGGAATGGGGTCCACTCAGCCTCGGGAGGTCAACTGAGCAGAGGTGGGTTTGATTCCCACCTCAGCCATCCTGGAAATGGTTTTCCGTGGTTTCCCACTTCTCCAGGCAAATGCCGGGATGGTACCTAACTCAAGGTCATGGCCGCTTCCTTCTATCTTCCTTGTCTATTCCTTGCAATCTTCCCATCCCCCACCAAGGCCCCTGTTCACCATAGTAGGTGAGGCTACCTGGGCGAGGTACTGGTCATTCTCCCTAGTTGTATTCCCGCCCCGATGTGTCACGCTCTAGGACACTGTCCTTGAGGTGGTAGAGGTGGGATCCCTCGCTGAGTCCGAGGGGAAAACCAGCCCTGGAGGGTAACCAGATTAAGAAAGAAGGTGCAGTAGAATAACAATTTAAACCCTCCAAAAAAAAAAAAAAAAAATCATCTTTCTGAATAATGCACAACTTTTTGACTATTTCTTCCTTTGTTCCATAAATATAAATAAAAAACAACAAAAACTCGTAAAACTAATCATTGACATTATTTCGGATCTCCCTCTTCGTTCATCAATAAATTACCTTCATCTGCACTTTTCTACTGGCTGTCGTAGTGTAAACCACGTCAGCAAGTCTTGTTTCTTTCCTGCTATTCGTGTGTTTGTGGCATCACGTTCTACCACAAGGTCCAGATTTGCCTTTCAGATGAAAGTGCCTCCATGGGTATTTATCCTTGGTGCCAAGCTCCCATACAGCCATGATGTCTTGTAATTCTGTCTGTAAGTACAGGATGGATTTTATCTCCATATGATGATTTTTGGGCAAGTGCATCTTAACAGCTCAACAGCACATATATTTGCATGGTGAACAACTCGTCCTGCTAGTCACTCAGGTCACCTGACCAACCCCAGAAGTCCAGGAAATTGAAATTGATGTTTAATGTTTTGATCAGATACTGTAATTGGAACACTTTTTGATCAATAATATGGTTGATTATAAATATATCATGTTAATTTGTTGTTTGAAATGGACAAAGTATTTCGGTGCAAGTCAGTTGATATCTGGTTGTTTTAACTTGGATGATTTTTTTTCCTCTATAGTAGGAAATTGTTTGTGAAAAGGTGTTGGAGAAAAGTAGTTCAGTATGTAAGAACAGGAGAACAAGTGTGCCTGTGTATCTCATTTGGGCAACTGGAGTTGGATAATTGGTAGGACATAATGGAAATTAGAAAATAATTTTGTTGATAACATAATGGTCGGTTAGTACGAACTGATGAAGGGCATGTTAATGGTCAAGGATAATTTAGAGGAATATTTTTTGTTTGCATCTTTTTTCAATTTACTTGGACAGCAAAATTTTTTATAACATGTTAAAAGTTTCTCATGAGTACAAGCAACTGATTTGAATGTCTATAATTTAAGTTTAATTTTATTATGAATGCATAGATGTTTGTATTAGAGGAGAAATAAAAATGTGGAAGAGTAAATTTTTAAAATACTTATTTGCTACTTTGAACCTTTTAAAACTTATTTATGTGCATTGGTCACTTTAAGTAGGAGTTCATATGAATAACTAGTGTATGATGCTCATTTCTTAGTAATAAATGCCTAATTGGCTCTCTCATCATTAGGATGCTTTTAGAGTATTTACTGGTACATCTTACACAAGCTTTTTGAATAAGTACAGAGCATTTTGTTCAGAAAGATATTATGACGTCCATATCTAGATAACTTCAAATTGCTGTGTTATTTTACCATGTTACCAATAATTAGGTATAGACTATGATTTGTGTGGAAAATGAAGGATTATTAACACCTATTCATGCATTACAGGCCTAGTTTTGGAATATGGATATTAGCCAGATAGATTTCTCACAAAGAATTGTAAATATAATCAGAATAAATCAACATCTCTTCTCAATATGTGTACTGTACAGAGCAAGTGAAGCCAGTAACTAGGGGTAGCATAAGCAATATTCTTTTTTTTTTTCCTTTTTTTTTTTTTTTTTTTTACCTGATCCTTACTGATTCTAACATTTCATAGACATGCTTATGATGTTGATACTTCATTTTATATATACACTCCAGACAGATTTATTTCTCTGTTATTTTGAAATTAAGCTGCAAGTTATTTTCTCTGTTCATTACACCATTGTGGAATTAGACTTTTTCAGTACTGGATCATCTACACTCATTCACACAAACGTTGGCTGTTGCAGATGATTTTCTTTCAAAATCCTCTTGTTTGAAACAGAATCAACGTATTGTGCAGATGGTAGGATTCCAAGTATTATCTCTTTGGCCGCCGGCTATCCACTCTATACGGATAACATTGTGGTTTGAGAATGTAAAAAAATATTAAGTATTTCTTCCAGCCAATTCTTGTGCGGTTGAGTATACTTGAGTTCTTCATGTATTTACCTGTATCCCAGAGAGCTAGACACATTGTGAAATGAGAAATAGCCGAAGGAAGCGGAACAGAGGGTTGGTTGCCACCGAAGTCGGACCGTGTACAAATTATTTTTGTTTGAATATAGTTGCTACAGATTGTAAATAATGTGGACAAAATATATTTTTTTGCTTTTATTAATAATCATGTTATATTTATTTAAACAAATATGTGTTCATGAAGAAATTCAATACAGTAACTATGAAACTGCAAAAATTGAAGGTATTATTAACCAGTTAGAACGGCCCTTGTGCAAAAAGTCCTAGCTGCTCAACAGTTCTTGCAACTGATCTGTGTGTGTGTGTGTGTGTGTGTGTTTGTGTATGTGCGCGCTATTGGTGGCCTGTGAAGCTAATAATATATTCTTGTTGGGTTTATAATTCGAAGTTCGATTTATGTCACGTAGTCTCCAGAGAGGCCTGGTGCACAGCTTTTTAGTTGACGTCCATGGGCGGGCCTGCACGTCTTGTGTTGGTGGTTGTGATGACGCAGGGAGAGGGTTAAACCTGGTGTCGGTACATAGGCTACTCCTGTCAAATAATTGGCTCTCCCATCATTAGGATGCTTTTAAAGTATTTATCTTACACAAGTATCTTTTTATAATAAGTACAGAGCATTTTGTTCAGAAATATAATATGACTTCCATATCTAGACAGCTTCAAATTGCTGTGTTATATATGTGTACGGCGAGTTGGCCGTGCGCGTAGAGGCGCGCGGCTGTCAGCTTGCATCCGGGAGATAGTAGGTTCGAATCCCACTATCGGCAGCCCTGAAAATGGTTTTCCGTGGTTTCCCATTTTCACACCAGGCAAATGCTGGGGTTGTACCTTAATTAAGGCCACGGCCGCTTCCTTCCAACTCCTAGGCCTTTCCTATCCCATCGTCGCCATAAGACCTATCTGTGTCGGTGCGACGTAAAGCCCCTAGCAAAAAAAAATTGTCAAATTTCAAAATATTAACCAGGCAGGCATTTTACGATTGTAGAACATACCTTCATAAATGTGTGCAAGAGATATTGCTGAACCATTATGAATATAATTACAACTTATTTTTGTGTATAGGAAAGTGTGATCTTAAAAAAAAAAAAATACTAACATTGCTTTCCCTAGCCTTGGAAAAATGTCAAAAACCATTAGGCAACCTGCGGTTTGAGGTAACATATTGAAATAGGGCCATCTCCAACGTATTAAACATGTTATTGGAGGGGTATTAGGTCAGTATTTGAATTCCTTCATATAACTTTTATATCTTTTATGAACACCAAAGAGGTTTTAACGACCAGCCAAGCTGCCTTATAAATACTTCCATTCTTAGAGGACTTCTCAGTACAGCAAATACAGATAAGCAAGGTGTGATATATCAAAAGCCTTTTACATCGGACATCAGCATCTGAATCTAACAATGACTGCAGAGCCAGTTCCTTGTAAACTGAAAGAATACATCAATCTGCAGACTGACAGTACAACACACATTGAAACAATGAAAAGCAAAACGAAGCTAATTCACTTGTTAAGAGAACATATGCAGGGATCACCATTATTGCCACCATTGTATAACCTGACCACAGATGTCATTTTTGATGAGATAACAGAAGGAAACCTGCAAGAATATGGCAAATGAGTTTCCCCAGAATTGTATCCTTGTATTATAGGTTTCACTGGTGACACAGTTATTGTTGGCAAAGATAAGGAAGCTGCTGTTGAGCTGACACACATTGCTATCACGTTGTTCCAGGAAATCTCTTTACGGATATATTCCAACAAATGTGTTGGGACATGTATTGAGAAGGGAAGCTCGTAGGAGTGCTCGATAACCATGAAAAGCTTCTGATTAGTACCAGTACTATTATAGAAAGAGAAGAAATACGATATCTTGGTGCCACTCTTAACGATACACTCACCTTTGATAGGATTTATTTCAAAAATCTTGCACAAGAATTTAGCTGCGTTTAGTTGCACCTTTTCTAAAGGCAGGTGGAAAGTTAATCGTTTTAAACAGTCAACCGTAGGCCTACACGTGTATATGTTTTTCAGACTTCTGCAATGAGACATGTACCAGTTAACTTCTTGAAATCCGCTGTCGAAAATTATGCGCTTCTCGAAGGAAGTTTTGCAATTACTTACGGATGCACCCAATAATGCTCTGTTTTCTGATATAATATTCAAAGGACTGGAACATTTTAAGCAAACTGAGAAGTGCATCTGCAAAAAATAAGCGCATGCAACTCTCTTCACCGAGGCAATAACGGCTACGGCTTAAAGATGATCTGCCATCCGAAACCCCCTACATCACTGATATTAACACTCTCTCCAATATTTTTTTAATTGGTAATAACTGAAGCCATCTCTCTTCAGTTTCAACTCGGTTAATTTTTAACCATTAGGTTCTTCAGTCTGCCGAAACTAATTTAAGTAATGCATTTATAAACTACCTCAAAAAAGAAAAAAATAACATATGGTAATAGTATTATACTTCGAAAAGAAACAACTTAATTCTAATAGAATGACATGTTTCGTTTTTGAAAGAACGCTTCAGATTCTATCAGATCACACTCAAATCACATTTAGAAATGTATATGCGTTATTATTTCTGTTTCAATGCGTATGAACTTGAAATCTGGAACTTATCTTAATGAAGACCGCTTTTGTCTCCATCCTATACCTTTCCCATCCTTCCGTAGCCGAACGTCTAGATGTGTTAGTGCTATCTTAAACAATTTGCAAAAAAGAAACCAGTAATCGGGAGGTGGGTAGTACACCCCAAAACAACACCTGAAGTCCCTATGAATATACAAAGGGCACTAGGAAAGTTTTGCAATACGCAAAAATGGTTGGCTGGACACCCCTGTCTTCGTGAGGGATGAAAAGAGGGGTGAAAACCGGTTTAGAAGACAGCTGTTGTTACCAAGCAGTGGGATTGAAAGAAAGTTAAGATGTCAGTGTGGTCTAAAGGTGAATATTGCGCAATTATCCGCTACAATTTTGCTCATGGATTAACTGTTGACCAGTGCCTGGAGGAAATGACTCCTGTGCTGGGGACTGTCCACATCGGACAATAATTTCCCGCTGGTACAAAGAGTTCCAGAGGGGAAATTTTAGGGTTGAAGACGATCCTCGTTCTGGGCGACCGTCTGAATCAGTGACTGGGGAAAACATTGAAGCTGTGAGGAAAATGTTGCAGCAAGAGAGGTGGTTGACATATCGGCAGGTAGAAGAGTTCTACACGGCCATCTCCATGTTAGAAAGGTTTGCTCCCTTTGGGTGCCCCATTCACTTTCAGAGGCACAAAGGGCACATCGAGTGAAATGGTGCCGAGAAATGCTAAAACAGTTTGAAAATGGGACTTCGCGTAACGTCACTAGCATCGTTACAGGAGACGAAACTTGGCTTTATTATTACGATGTCCCGACAAAATCCCAGAACAAGGTGTGGCTGTTTGAAGATGGGGGGGTACTCCTGTGACTGTGCGAAAGTCAAGGTCAGTGAAGAAAAGGATTATTGCAGTATTCTTCACTAAACGGGGCATCCTGACTCGGGTTGTGCTAGAAACACAAAGGACAGTTACTGCGAAGTGGTACAGCGAGACTTGTCTGCCTCAGGTCATCCAGGCGCTCAAGCAGCTCCGTCCAAGGTCACGGCTCAACACTTGGCTCTTGCAGCACGACAATGCTCCAGCACATCGTACTAATGTAACAATGGATTTTCTTGCCAGATCAGGGTTGGCTGTGCTTGATCACCCTCCATACAGTCCTGATCTTGCCCCATGTGACTTCGCACTCTTCCCAGAAGTGAAGATAAAGCTTTTCAGCACAGGAGTCATTTCCTCCAGGCACTGGTCAACAGTTAATCCACGAGCAAAATTGTAGCGGCGTTTTGCATCCGACGAGGAGCTTCTGGCAGCATGTGATCAAGGGTATGAAAATGTAACCGAAGAAAAGTTGCAGAATTGGTTCAGTGACTGGTTTCGTCCAGTGGCGAAACTACTTGGAGTCATTTGAGGCAATGTCTACCCTAGGAAATACGATTAAACATAAATATCGTAGCAAATTTGTTTGCTGTTGTTATTGCGTTAAATCAATAATCTCTATTTGATACGTGTTACATGATGACAGCAGATGATTTGCTTCGCTGATCGCCCCGCTAGATGGCGACAGCAGACTACTTGTTCTGACCGACAGGCAGTCTGTAACTTGTCTCACCCAGGACTTTTTGTTTCCCTTCCTTCAGCGTGGCGACTGGAGCGGGGTGGTGGAGGGAACATAGGTTACCGCCCGCGCTCCTCTCTCCGCAATGTCTAGACCCGAGAGAGGCATGCCTCGCCTGCTAATTGAGACTGCAGAAACTCCCCGCGCGAAGGTGACATTGAAATACCGTATTGTTAATTGTGTGTTATTCTTTTGAATTAGTTAGGTAATCAATGCATTATTGGCTTTATTTGTGACAATTCAGACATGGACTGTTAGTTGTGTTGAACAAGACTGACATCATCCAGTTGAAACTCATTAGAGTGAAGTAGGTCTTTTCGGGAAGTTACGAGTCTTTCGAACTCTTTAACCCGTAAAACCGTTATCATCTTGGACTTTCGAAGAGAAGTGTGAAGCAGAAAACAAAAGATGTATGCCTAATTTGGACATTAAGTATTTTCACTGTAAAGTAGCGAGAAAATTTCAATTTTCTTGGTATACACGATATTCATGGTTAACAGCCTATTCCGAAAGCAAGAAGCTTTTATATTATAAGAGTGTTTTGTTTGCGGGTGAAAAGGAATGGACTTCAAATGGGGTAATCGTTACAAAAACCTTTCTTAGAAAAGCAGAGAAGCATCAACATTCAAATAAACATATTCAGAATGAAGAGAAATTCCGTTTACTGGGGCGCGGGAGGATAGAAAATTTTTTATCTGAAGGTGCAAGAATTCAAGCCGTTAAAAATAACGAAGTCATGAAACAAAATCGGCTTGTTGTTGAGAGACTTGTTGACATTGTGTGTTTATTGGGAAACAGGAGCTTGGATTTCGAGGTCATTTTGAAGGGGAAGGCTCGATCAACAGGGGCAATTACCTAGAGTTGTTAGATCTTCTTTCGAAACAGGAACAGTACATTCGAAATCATCTCCAGTCCACATCGGGCTTTAAAGGCAGATCAAGTGAAATAATTGAATTAATTGAGTCTGAAACTGCCATAATTCAGGAGACAATCAACGCAGATTTAGATTCTTGTGATTTCATTGGTATTCAGGCAGATGAGACCTCAGCTGTATCAAGTAGATCAAGTTAGTGTAATATTCCGGTTCTGCTCTAAACAGGGTCCCACAGAAAGATTAATGGGTTTTTATGATGTTTCGATTGATAAGACCGCATCAGGCTATCAGAATTAATTGTCGACGTTCTGCGAAAGTGGGGAGTGATTGATAAAGTCGTATGTTAATGGCAGGAAAGCATGGGGGTGTTGAGCATTACATTAAACAAGTTTGCCCAAGGGCAATATTTCTACACTGTTATGCCCACAAGTTAAACCTCGTTCTTCTTCATTCCTCCAAAACAATAAAATCAGTCAGGCTCTTCATTCATAATCTGACAGCGTTTCATTCATTTTTTTTAGCAGATCCTCAAAAAGAGCTCATCTTCTGGAAAGGAGTATGAGCACTCTAAAGAGGATAAAGACATACTTGCGTAATATAAGAACAATGAAAGACTCAGCAGTCTTAGTACCATTTCTATCGAGAAAATGCTTGTGGAGGAATTGATGAGTGATCAAGTATTGAAGGACCGTGTGATTGACCATTTTGCAACCAAGAAAACTCGACGTTTGGAACTAAATACCAAACCCCATGGCGCAAGAGCCCCGAAGGGCCTTGGCCTACCAAGTGACCGCTGCTCAGCCCGAAGGCCTGCAGATTATGAGGTGTCATGTGGTCAGCACGACGAATCCTTTCGGCACTTATTCTTGGTTTTCTAGACCGGGCCCTCCAACTCAACGTCAAATGGCTCCTCAATTCTAATCACGTAGGCTGAGTGGACCTCGAACCAGCGCTCAGATCCAGGTAAATATCCCTGACCTGGCCGCGAATCGAACCCGGGTCCTCCGAGTAAGAGGCAGGCACGTACTCCTACACCGCGGGGCCGGCCGACGTTTGGAACTACCCTACAAAAAGCTTTAAGGTAAGATTTCCTGCCTACCCATTCATTAACTAATAGCTTCGCCACTGGTTTCGACGTATGGAGAAGTGTATCGAGTGTGGTGGAAATCATTTTGAAAAAGTCTAAAGCGTCCACTCACATTGCAAAACTTTCCTAGTGCCCTTTGTACTATGGTGGTCTGACGAGAAGTCGCGTGCATGCGGGGTAAGGGGTGCGGAGGGTAAGCATGGCTGCTGCACATGCGCCACTCATAAGTCTCAAGGCCTGACAATAAACATCGGCTCCGTCCGCGGTGATCCTTTGAACTAAGGTGCTGATGTGAAGTTTCAAATTGGTAGTGCAGTTGCACTTTAGTTACACATTTACTCTAAGTACTACGTAATGAACAGTTTAATAATAAACACGCATCTGTTTCAGAGCTCGCACTGTTTATGACGACTATTGTTCGTAGCGTAGAGTGTAGTATCTGTTACTCGTGCCGTGCTTACAAGCTGCCGCGACTTCTCGTGAGACGCAGATAGTACACTACGATCTGTCGTTGATGAGCCACACTGATTTCAGTTACTGTATTAGCCGGATTGTGGGGATAGTTCGTATTTAGGATTATGTTTGGAGTCGGGCATGCCGTTACTGTACGGACATCGCAGTACTTCGCCAGCGTGTAGAGCAAGTTGCCACCCATGCCTGTTTGACAGTCAGTGAGGCGGTGTGTTCAGGTGTGTATTGAGGCACATGGTGGATGTTTTGAGAACTTACTGTATTAGAATGCAGTATCCCTTCAGGTACACCAACATGGCGACAGCTGCTCGACATGGGATGTGCCCGCTAAGGCTGTTACCAGTGCTTCTTTTCCCAAGACCGACTCCAATGGTTAGAAAGTCTGTAAACTAGAAAGCTATTGGCCGTAGGGCATATGCTCATATGGACTTTTTGTAAATTTTTGCGGTGTACTGTCCCTCCCCCTCCCCCACCCCTCCCTGTTGCTTCTCACATGCTTGGAATAACGCTGTATAATCTTTTATTAGCACAAACTAGGGAATTTCCAGATTCCTGACCAGGATAGCTTATGTGCTATCCGCGAAACTTTTAGTGACACTTCGGCTCCTTAGTGCTGAATAGATAGACCACGGTTATCTTTGAGATACGGATTGGCCACTTCTGACATCAAAAATGAATCGAGTATGCATTGTCGTAAGACATCTGGCGGTATAATCCCCATAACTTCGAATATTATCTTTATTTTTACAACAAAGCAAAGAAATACAGGTGAAAATGAACTTTTGAAACCCTTTGCAATGGCTGAGGAAAATCCAAGTATATCACATGAATACCTTAGAACTCCTACTTGGAAAAGTCTATACACAGTGAGGACAGAAAAATAATAGCAGACGTAGAAAACTGCTGTGATGCAGAAAAAAAAAAGAAAAGAAAAACAGTTGCTCCTCCCCCTCAGTAAGTTGATAGAACGATCTGCCGCATATACGGGAAACTCTGTTTCCACAATTAATTTAAAAATTTCCTGCCTCTCCACGCACCCCTAGTAAAGAGGAGTAGAGCACTCTATTTCGTTATGATTGATATCATTATGGATAATAAAGAAAAACGTGTCAATAAGACATGATGTATACACTTATGTTCATAAAAAACAAACACCTTGAAAGACTAGAGATAGGAAGTTCATATTCACAAGACATGTTCTGCAGAAACTACTAGCACTTCAGTCACCTAGGTTCTGCATGTGTCCTGTTGCCTAGTACACACGGGTCCTCCATGGGCACTGATAACTTGATCCATGCGTGATGGCATCGACACGTATAAGGCGCGAATGGCGTCCTGGGATATAGCCATCCAGGCCGCATTCATCTGATTCCACAGTTCATCTTTGGTGGTTAGCATTGGGTCACAGCGCCGCGTCGTCGTATCACCATATCCCACATATTTTCGATTGGCGACAAGTCCGGTGATCGGGCGGGCCAGGGCAACAGTCTGACATCCCGTGACAATAAGAAGGCACGTGTTCGTGCAGCAACATGTGGTTGCGCATTGTTCTTCTGAAATAGGATGTCTAGGGTGTCGTGCAGAAAGGGTATGGCAGGATGTCATTCACGTAGGTCAAACTGGTCACAAGTGCCCCGGACACGCACCAACTGTGAATTGTGGTTGTATCTAATAGCACCCCACACCATAAGGCCTTGAGTTGGCGCTGTATATATTGTGCGAAAGCAGTCAATGTGATTGATGCCTCTCTCCCTGTCTGCGGTGAATAAAAATGTGGCCATCATTTTCAAACAAACAGAACGTGGATTCATCCGAAAACATTGCCTGCTGCCATCCCTGTCCCCAGTGACGTCGTTCCATACACCATTGTATTCTTGCATGTTTATGCACATTAGTCTAAGGTAGGCGAAGAAGTGGACGAGATAGTCGACGGACTGTCTACTCCTGATAGTGTACGATGTGTTACACTATTCCACTGTTGCGCCAGGGCCGAGGAGGACGCAGATTTGTCCTGCAATGCCATTCGAATGACGTGTTGATCTTCTCGGGGGGTGGTCTGGGTGGTGCGACCAGACCCATCTCGTCGTGTTCTACGGCCTTCTGTGAACCATTCTGTGCACACCCGTTAATAATAATAATAATAATCGTATGGCCTCAGCTACCGTTTGCAGACATTTCGATTTGACGCCATCTGGCTGTCTGCTCGTCAATTTCGACGTTCCGGTTTACTCTGTCTGCCATCTAGCGGACCTAGAGTAAACCGGATCTCTCTTGGGCGTCTATGGCTGAGATTTAATTAATTTTGTCGGGTAAATACCAAATGTATCACCAGAGATCTTTTACATGCCGACATCGTACGACATGGAGTGTCGAATGGACTTTTTCCGCCCTTCAAAAATCCGACTACCTCTGCCGGGTTTGAACCCGCTATCTTGGGATCCGGAGGCCGTTGCACTGCCAATACATTTCATCCCATACGAGCAACAATTTCCCGGATGGATGCATCGCGTTCTCTCATGCCAATAATGCGCCCTCTTTCAAACTCATTTGACGGTACGGTTCTCGCATACGTCTGCTCAAGTCACACTGATCCATTACCTTCGGTTTATAGCGACAACGAGAGCCGCAGGCACATTTTACCAGTCGGTGGTGGTGCGCAGAGATAACGTAACTAATGCACATGTCCTGTGAATATGAACTTCCAATCTCTAGTCTTTCAAGGTATTTTGGTTTTTATGAACATGAGTGTACACGGTTGCGTGTGTGACGCAAATGTGGGTTTTAGATAAAGGTTTGGAAAATTCATATCGATTACACTATCGCCCCTCACCCCCCTAAAACGAAGTGTCACTAAAAGTTTCGCGGATAATAACAATGGCAGGCGTGCAGTGGTGTTCCGATGTCTGAACTCATCATCCTACCAAGCTTCATTGTGACGGATGTCTTCGATACACCACGTCCCATTTAAAATTGCAGCTAAGAATTACGGTTTATTTTAATTTCGCAAATATCTTACGGCAGAATGACTATTACAGTTATATTTATGATGTCTTAACAGATCATCCTACCAATTTTCATTGCAATCGATGTGGTTTACGCAGACCGTTTCCGTGTGAGTGATAAATTAGGTAAACTTTATTATTTAGCTAGGCACAATAATTCCAGAGCTATTTCAAGTCGAAACATACAGTCTAATGCTTCACTGTGCCGGAAATAATTTTAACGAAGTCCAACAAGTCTCTTAAGAGTGTTTACGAATTATCTGAAGGCTGTAAAGGTTGCCCAAGTACGCAGATAACAAGGCAGTTCCAGCTCTGCCATTACAAGTCTAATATATGGCTTTGTTTATACGGACCCCTATAGGCTATGGGCTGCTACTAAAATATTATCATACCGTGGCTGCTGCTGGGCCCATCATTACGTTCAGCCATGAATTAATCGCGAGCTTCGGCTGCCATTATTATTTCACTTTATTATATGGTAAGAGTTCTTTATACAGCAAGTTAGGCTATATTAGCAGCTTTTAATGGAAAACAATCTTATCATTTAGTTTCGCCTCCAAATATGGCAGTCACCTGGCTGCTACTACAAGTGATGTAATGAAGTCCTGCACGCCAACTACAATCATTCTAACAGGGAAAATGTTGGCTTAGCTGTTGGCAACGAGGAACCATTATTTCTTTTGTATTTCTGTCAGTTTTATGTGCCTTAAAGCCTTACAAATGCTGAACATTGTAGGTAGCCGTTTGTTGACCGACTATTATCCGAAGGCATTTTATTTCTGGGGTTTGAAACATTCTCCTCAGCAGCAATCATACAATCATTACTGTTGTCGGTATGTCCCATTACTCGTGGACGCCGACAAATACAAGGAAAGAAGAGGCATGATAGTGGAGTGGCGTTGTAGTCTACTGGCTTCTCACCAATACAGCTGCGGTTCGAATCACGCCCAATGCATGTGGGATTTAAAAAATTTAAAAGTAACGTCCCCGTAGTTCGGATTCTACACAAAACAGTATATCTTGGCTTTGGTCGTGATATCTACAGATACGTAAAACTAAAGGGCCCGAAAGACCAGTACATTTTAGAGTATCTTTTGTCTTTATTTTGAGGTTATTTAATAATAATAACAACGAACGAATGGCTACGCGGCTTGCATTTGGAAGAAAAATAGTGGGTTCGAGACCCGCTGTAAGCAGCCCTGAGGACGGTTTCTCATTTTCACACCGGGCTGTACCTGATTTAGGGCCACGGTCCCTTTCTTCCCACTCCTAACCCTTTCCTATCCCATCGTTTCCATGAACTGTCTGCGTCGGTGCGACGTAAAGCAAGTAAGCAAGCCTGCCTGTGACGCATACATGCCATTGAGATCCGTGCCCTTCCAAGACGTCTACTGCCCAGCCCGATGGCATGCAGAGTCACATGGTCAGCTGAAGACATCCTTAACCGTATTGCTCGACTACCACGATATCGATCCGCTATTTCTCATATCGACAACTCTTCATTTGTCTCACGAGGCTGAGTGAACCCCGTTTCTGTCCTCAGTCATTAATTAGAATCGTTGGCATGGTCTGGAATTGAATCTAGAGATTCGGGGTAAGAGACAGGCACGTTACCCCTATAGCATACAACTGGTAATAATAATAATAATAATAATAATAATAATAATAATAATAATAATAATAAATAATAATAATAATAATGGAGAGATTTGTCGGGTAGATCTGGTATTGTCGAATTCCTTAAAACTTGTCCATCAAGAGGTGCACTCTGGTGGGAACCCAATTAAATATATGGTCTGCTTTGGGGACCGAAAGCTGCGTCCTGTGTTACTTCATGGGTACGTAAGTTGTGTCCCATGATTCTCCAGAATTAAGGGGTGTCCATTCGCATTTTATGTATAATATTCATTTATTTTATTGACTAGCTACCCGTTCCGGCTTCGTACGGGAGCAGTTATGTATGATTTTAAGGCGACAGATTACTTTTATCCGAGAACTTACGCAAGATTTCCTTGTAGACAATATTCGTAGTTTTTCCTTCGGTAATGAACACGAAAAGAGTTTGTTTTGATGTAACACTCGAAAGGGACACGTAAAGTTGTCCGTGAGTAGAGGCATGATTTTTTCGCATTAATTTATATTCGATTTCGCGAAAAGGAAAATATTTCCCCCCCCCCCCATTATTTAGCGAAATAAGGCTGACCGCCTGACCCCATCGCTTTAATCCTTTCCTATTCATAAAAAGTTTGATTCGTGACGTTTGTGAATTATTTATGTGAAAAATAAACAAAGAGAAATAATACTGATAATCATTCTTTACTCCTTATGTAATCTTGATAGGGTGGATCATGGGAGACTACTAGCAAAAATTTCTTATATATATAAATGATATGAGTAAAGAAGTGGAAACAGAGATGGCTTTTTGCGGGTGATGATATTCTGTATAGAGTAATAAATAAGTTACAAGATTGCGAGCAACTGCAAAATGACCTAAATAATGTTGTGAGATGGACAGCAGACAATGGTATGGTGATAAACGGGGTTAAAAGTCAGGTTGTGAGTTTCATAAATAGGAAAAGTCCTCTCAGTTTTAATTACTGCGTTGATGGTGTGAGAGATCCTAATGGGGTTCACTGTAAGTACCTAGGTGTTAATATAAGGAAAGATCTTCATTGGGGTAATCATATAAATTGGATTGTAAATAAACGGTACAGATCTCTGCACATGTTTATGAGGGTGTTTAGGGGTTGTAGTAAGGACGTAAAGGAGAAGGCATATAAGTCTCTGGTAAAACCCCGACTAGAGTATGGGACCGTCACCAAGATTACTTGATTCGAGAACTGGAAAAAATCCACAGAAAAGCAGCTCGATTTGTTCTGGGTGATCTCCGGCAAAAGAGTAGCGTTACAAAAATGTTGCCAAGTTTGGGCTGGGAAGACTTGGGAGGAAGGAGACGAGCTGCTCGACTAAGTGGTATGTTCCGAGCTGTCAGCGGAGAGATGGCGTGGAATTATTTTAGTGGACGAATAAGTTTGAGTGGTGCCTTTTAAAAGTAGGAGAGATCACAATATGAAGATAAAGTTGGAATTCATGAAGGCAAATTGGAGCAAATATTCGTTTATAGGAAGGGGAGTCAGGGATTGGAATAACTTACCAAGGGAGATGTTCAATAAATTTCCAATTTCTTTGAAATCATTCAAGAAAAGGGTAGGAAAACAACAGATAGGGAATCTGCCACCTAGGCGATTGCCGTAAATGCAGATTAGAAGTGGTTGATTGACTGGATATTCTCCACTGAGATCATCTGCAGTCACGCCAGGTGTCTGGCCCTGTGCTTTGTTTGTTGTCATGCCACTTGAAATCATTTGAACTCATTTGAAATCAAAAGGCAAATGTGAAGGTATCATAAGAATTGTCGGTATTAATACCATGGGCGCCCATGTCCGGGGGTCAGGTGCCCCCTCCCCCCCCCTCCAGCTCTCAGGGAAAGGAAAAAATCTAATATAGTCAGGTGTTTTTCTTTCAAGAAAATGGTTTGAAAATCGGTATTCCGTAGAAGTGGTAGGGATACCGTGTGTGGTATTCTACCGTGGAATACAAGTCGACATTCATCTTCCAAAATATTGAAAATACTACATACCCCCAGGTCTACCCCCCCCCCCCCCCCCTACAAACTATCCTATGGGCGCCCTTGATTAAGACCGCTTCTTCTGTGCCACAGTCAGTTAAATAAGTAGTTTCAATCAACCAGTTTTTCAAAATGTTCACTACAAATCTCGTCTCATTGCGTAATTTTGGTGGGTGAAGATTACGTAATAATACAATAGCTCCTCCCCCCCCCCCCTTCCAAAATCAGCTTGTGTGGTGGCAAGCCGGAAGGATGTAAAGAATTTAGAAATTCTGTAGTGTAATGAACAGCTTCTTCACTATCGACTGCTGTGTATACTGAGTAATATACTGAACCTGGGCAGTGAATTTGGAGAAAGATGACTTCCTCTGTTTTTGTGAAGTCATTCTTTCTCTGTCCTGTGACATTCGAGAATCCCTTTGTTGGTCAGTTTCATTGTTATGTGATAAACGCACTTTTTGGAATGCAGTGTAGTACGACCTATATTCTCTTTGCCTCTCGGTAGGATGGGTTACCGTAGATTTTAGATAGATACGAAAAATCACTGGAAAACTTAATTATTCCATCGTAGCATATTCAACATATGCTGGCCGAAGTCGTTGATAACTCGCGCGCT
Organism: Anabrus simplex; assembly: GCF_040414725.1. Classification (NCBI taxonomy): domain Eukaryota; kingdom Metazoa; phylum Arthropoda; class Insecta; order Orthoptera; family Tettigoniidae; genus Anabrus; species Anabrus simplex. The sequence continues at coordinate 597,822,621 of NC_090265.1, read as the reverse complement.
CTGAAGCTGATCATTTTCACATTTAGGAATGGAGATTGCGCGAAAAATTGAAAACGACGATATCTCCGAAAGTAGATGAAAATAACATTCTGTAAATTAGATTTTATTCTATATTAGTTACTCGAGGGGAATAAGCAATTTATTTGATAAGGATTAACTAATTAATTTCTTTTTGCTAGTGGCTTTACTTCGCACTGACACAGATAGGTCTTATAGCGACTAATTAATTTAAAAATTTGTTTTGAAATTGACGTTTTTTTACTGCATAAAAACCGTTATAGTTGGTTATGTGTTAAAGATAGATATGCTCTCACAGACGTTTTTGTAAAACGTTTTGTGCTGAACAGTTCTTACGCGCATAGTAGGCCTCTAGATGTATCTTGAACGGTTTAGCCAGCGTAAGCTAAAAAGGCGCACGAAGGAACTTTTTTTTCTCGACTTTGGTTCACTGAAATCGTTACTGCTCGGCTTCCTTTGGTCATAGATGAATGTTTCTATATGTTCTCGAGAAATACTTAATATAATGGTAAAGATATCATCGAAATATATCCAGTGGTTCTTGCGATTAACCCTCACAGGCAGGCAGGCGGAAGGGCAGAATCGTGGACTTTATTTTATACTAAGTAGAAATTTTTTAAAATTTAATTAGAAGCAATGTATTTATAACATCATGTTTTACTACTTAATAGTAGGCCTAATGTTTCATGGGTGTACTGAAAATGTAAACGCTGAGTGTGTCAAGAAAAGCATACGTTTCCCTTCTCATTTGCAGACTCAGAACTGACATTATCATCGGCAAGGTTTGTATATGTTAGTGGCATGGTTAAAGTGACCGAACAGTTTAGATGTTTTCTGATTCATTCAGTGTCCAGTTTGTGTATGGTATCTACACCACCATGAGTTCCATACGAAATAATTGGGCCACTCGGGTATGCGGATCACTTGCTGCTTTTCTTTTAACTGAATTACTTAAAATCTGAAGATTCAAGTCACATATCCTATTGTGATTGTGGTTTGAGATATTTAGTTACCTGCTGACAGTTCGTATAAAATACTTAATTGGTTCATAGTACACTACTTTTGTTGGAGCAACTGACTTCGCTCAGAATCATAAGCAGCCGAGAAAGAACTACGTAGTTTTCAAGTAGTCTGAAAAGCAAACTCTTTGTTGCTGAGTAATGTGATTTATTTATTGCAAGTTTGATATATGAACACAAAGTAAGAGTTACTACTTCCTTTGCCGCAATTTGAGCTTCTTAAAAACCTAATTGAATAAATTATTATATGCTTCATGAAGGTGGTTCATTTTTCTGTTTTCTGTTTGCGAGATTATAAAGTGTACTTGACGGGTGTTAGAAAGGGAAGGGCAGAGTCTGGAATAGGGCTCTTTATCAGGAATACCATTGCACGCAACATAGTTTCTGTTAGGCACGTAAATGAGCGAATGATATGGGTAGATTTGGCAGTTGGAGGAATTAGGACTAGAATTGTCTCCATGTATTCACCACGTGAGGGTGCAGATGAGGATGAAGTTGACAAGTTTTATGAACTATTGAGTGAAATCATAGTCAGGATCAACAGCAAGGATAGAATAGTGCTAAGGGGCGATTTCAATGCGAGAGTTGGGAATAGAACTGAAGGATACGAAAGGATGATTGGAAAATGTGGGGAAGATATGGAAGCTAATGGGAATGTGAAGCGTTTGCTGGACTTCTGTGCTAGTATGGGTTTAGCATTTACGAATACATTCTTCAAGCATACGGCTATTCACCGCTACACATGGGAGGCTAGGGGTGCCAGATCCATAATAGACTATATCTTAACCGACTTCGAATTCAGGAAATCTGTTAGGAATGTACGAGTTTTCCAGGGATTTTTCGATGGTACAGACCACTATCTGATCTGTAGTGAACTAAGTATTTCTAGGCCTAAGGTAGAGAAAGTGAAATCTGTCTGCAAACGAATAAGCGTAGAAAATCTCCAGGACGAGGAAATTAGACAAAAGTACATGGATATGATTAGTGAGAAGTTTCGAACAGTAGACAGTAAGCAGGTTCAGGATATAGAAACTGAATGGATGGCATACAGGAATGCTGTACCAGAAACAGCAAGGGAATGCCTAAGAACAACTGTGTGTAAAGATGGGAAAAGGCGAACATCTTGGTGGAATGACGAAGTGAGAGCAGCTTGTAAACGGAAAAAGAAGGCTTTTCAGAAATGGCTCCAAACAAGGGCTGAGGCAGACAGGGATTTGTACGTAGATGAAAGAAACAGAGCGAAACAAATATTTGTTGAATCCAAAAGGAAGTGGTAATAACCTGGAAAGGCTAGGTCAAGCAGCAGGGAAACCTTTCTGGACAGTAATAAAGAATCTTTGGAAGGGAGGGAAAAAGGAAATGAACAGTGTTTTGAGTAATTCAGGTGAACTCATAATAGATCCCAGGGAATCACTGGAGAGGTGGAGGGAATATTTGGAACATCTTCTCAATGTAGAAGGAAATCATCCTGGTGGTGTTGCGAACGGCCAAGTTCATGGGGAGGAGGAAAATGTTGGTGAAATTACGCTTGAGGAAGTGGAAAGGATGGTAAATAAACTCCATTGTCATAAAGCAGCAGGAACAAATGAAATTAGACCTGAAATGGTGAAGTATAGTGGGAAGGCAGGGATGAAATGGCTTCATAGCGTAGTAAGATTAGCATGAAGTGTTGGTAAGGTGCCTTCAGATTGGACAAAAGCAGTAATTACACCTATCTATAAGCAAGGGAACAGGAATGATAGCAACAACTATCGGGGTATCTCATTGATTAGTATACCAGGCAAAGTATTCACTGGCATGTTGGAAGGGAGGGTGCGATTAGTCGTTGAGAGGAAGTTGGATGAAAACCAGTGTGGTTTCAGACCACAGAGAGGCTGTCAGGATCAGATTTTCAGTATGCGCCAGGTAATTGAAAAATGCTACGAGAGGAATAGGCAGTTGTGTTTATGTTTCGTAGATCTAGAGAAAGCATATGACAGGGTACCGAGGGAAAAGGTGTTTGCTATACTGGGAGACTATGGAATTAAGGGTAGATTATTAAAATAGATCAAAGGCATTTATGGTGACAGTTGGACGTCAGTGAGAATTGATGGTAGAATGTGTTCTTGGTTCAGGGTACTTACAGGGGTTAGACAAGGCTGTAATCTTTCACCTTTGCTGTTCGTAGTTTACATGGATCATCTGCTGAAAGGTATAAAATGGCAGGGAGGTATTCAGTTAGTTGGAAATGTAGTAAGTAGTCTGGCCTATGCTGACGACTTGATGGTCTTAATGGCAGATTGTGCCGAAAGCCTGTAGTCTAATATCTTGGAACTTGAAAATAGGTGCAATGAGTATGGTATGAAAATGAGCCTCTCGAAGATTAAATTGATGTCAGTAGGTAAGAAATTCAACAGAATTGAATGTCAGATTGGTGATACAAAGCTAGAACAGGTCGATAATTTCAAGTATTTAGGTTGTAGCCCTTTATAAGGCAGTACTCAATAAAACATTTTCTTTTCTAATTAACTTTATTTACAGGCTCTATAAGTGCTAAATAATACAATTTAACAGAAAACAAAGACAATCTAGTGCTGAGGAGGTCAGTAATAAGATGGGTTATTACTTCCCACCGCCTGCTTTCTGCCATTCAGAAGTGGGAACATATTTCCCATGGCCCACCTAGGACACAATTTCAGTTAAGTTAGTTCACTTTTTATTTAGCAGAAATATTTCAGATACCTATGTGGGCTATGGGAAGCATATTCCCACATACAATGTGAAATAAATTTATATCTCAGAACTCCTCAATTGGTAAAAGGAAGTAAATAATCTCAGAACAAATGAGAAAAATGTACAATAAACAAAGAACATTCATGTAAATAGTATATAGACTTAAAAAATGTAGATTTCTTACCCTATTTTCCTTCATAAATCTTGTTCACAACAGGTGTTGCACTGGCACAATATCACTATTCAGATGTTTTAGAAAGAATCGAAAGATTCTAATGAGATCAGAATAGTTCCACAGTTATTCCCAAGAGTGCAGCACACATCAATACATGGGAAATAAACTCCCAGCGCCCAGAAAGGACAAAAAACCGAGGTGGGAAAATAATTCCCACCGCCTTATAAAGGGTTAGGTTGTGTGTTCTCCCAGGATGGTAATATAGTAAGTGAGATTGAATCAAGGTGTCGTAAAGCTAATGCAGTGAGCTCGCAAATGCGATCAACAGTATTCTGTAAGAAGGACGTTAGCTCCCAGACGAAACTATCTTTACATTGGTCTGTTTTCAGACCAACTTTGCTTTACGGGAGCGAAAGCTGGGTGGACTCAGGATATCTTATTCATAAGTTAGAAGTAACAGACATGAAAGTAGCAAGCATGATTGCTGGTGGGAACAGTGGCAGGAGGAGGAGATAAAGGCTAATTTAGGAATGAACTTGATGGATGAAGCTGTACGCATAAACCGGCTTCGGTGGTGGGGTCATGTGAGGCGAAAGGAGGAGGGTATTTTACCTAGGAGAATAATGGACTCTGTTATGGTGGGAAAGAGAAGTAGAGTTAGACCAAGACGACGATGGTTAGGCTCAGTTTCTAACGATTTAAATATAAGAGGTATATAACTAAATGAGGCCACAACACTCGTTGCAAATCGAGGATTGTGGCGACGGTTAGTATATTCACAAAGGCTTGCAGACTGAACGCTGAAAGGCTTAACAGTCTATCATGATAACGTATGTATGTATTTATGTACGTATATATAGTTTCCGTTCGACGCTGTGATATTAGGGTGTCTTACAAACTTATTTATAGCGTAGACTGTAGTTCTTTATTCCCCGAGTTTACATACCGATTTTCATTAACTTCTGTTTAGGCCTACCCATTTTCTCGTGTCGCGGCGGTGATATGGACTTAGCAACAAAAATCCAAATTCATGCATATCTCTTGTTATCATTGCCAGTGCGGTAAAGTATAAGACATACATGATCGGAAATTTAATCCTATATAGGCCTAACTGTAGTTATGTAGTATTTGTCGATAGGACCACTAATAACACAAGTATTTGAGAATTAAATTTTAGGCCTTTCCCTAAACTACCATTTTGCTCAGCGTGAAGTAAATTATTTATGGCCTAGATTGTAGAGACTTATACCCCCGACTTTGCATAGCGATTTTCATTAAGATAGGACCAGCTAATAGGCCCTAACATAAATATTTGAGAATTTAATTTTAGGCCTTCCCTTAAACTACTATTTCTCTCAGCGTGAATAAGATTATTTATGACCTAGTTTGTTTGCGACTTATTCCCGGACTTTACATACCACTAATAACATAAATATTTAAGATATTTTTAGGCCTTCCCTTAAACTACCATTTCTCTCAGCGTGAATAAGATTATTTACAGCCTAGATTGTAGCGACTTATTCCCCAACTTTACATATCAATTTTCATTAAATTCTCTTCAGCCGTTTTCCAGCGATGCGCGTACATACATATAGACAGATGGACAGACAGACAGAAATTACGGAAAATTGAAAAGTGCATTTCCTTGTTACTATGGACACTTCCGATACAGAAATACCGTCTGTTTTTAATTTCTGAGTAATATACAAACAAGACTTATCAAAAGAGTAAAAGAAATATCCAGTCTGAAAATATGGAATTCCGAAACGGACGCCCATCATCATATTCGAAGTGTTGTCAAACTTTTATGCTGCACAGCACCTAAACCTTGCTTTTCTGGACATCGATCCTCTCTCGAAATATGATCAGTTCACCGTCTCTCACAACGTACTATGCGTTGTCGGTGTTGTTTTGAATCACCCTCTATACCGAGCAAGCCTACTGAAACGCATACATCAATCGATCCTTTTTAAGATATTCTTTCACTCTATTCATCACAGGGACTTACTGTATAAGGAGTAACGTTTCTAGCATCGGTGCTACCTCGATCATATATTGTCAGTACCAAAGGTCGACTGAGACAGGTCAATGAAAGTAACAACATTGTTCTTGTTCTCACAAGCAGACACTGTATACATTGATGGATCTGGACAGCGCCATGATGTTCTTGTATACTGAATAATAACATTCAAATTGTTGTCATGTGACTTGTGAGTAATTTATTAATACACACTTACGAGCACTTGAATTAGAGATACCTGGCTAGTTGCGTGTATTACCCCTTTACACCCCGAGGACTGTGGCAGTGCGGTCTGATGGGGACTCTGCAAGATGCCGGAAGCGTTGAAGGTCATTCTGTTCCATGACCACTGCACAGCTTCCCGTAATGCACAGAAATTGCTCGGAGCAGGGTCAACGGCGCGCACATTTCTCTCGACAGCGTCGTAGATGTGCCAAATAGGATTGGATTCGGGTGGCCTTAGGGACTAGGCAAGCATCCTCATGTCCATGGAGTGTTCATCGAACCAATGAGGCTCAATCCGGGGACATCGTTTTACTGTACATACAGGTCTCCTGCAGAGTGCTGGAGGTGAACAAATGGCGGACATCGTTCCTGTATCGTTCCTCGGTCAGATGTACCATTTCGTCCCAGGCGAACAGTCTCTCTATCTGTGGCGTATACTGAGGGTTAACAAGGCTATCGGTGAAGCCCAAACCTCAAATGAGAAAGATGGAATCTAAAGCACATTATCATGTAAGCATCTGACACAACGTTCCTTTTACAAAACTTGAAAGCAATGAGAAAAAACGTCGCACGTAGTTTTGAAAGCAAGGCATCGAAGACAGATCTAGCAGCTCAGGCTCTGCGTCCCTCTTCCTTCGGCCCATCTCGCGCGGCTTGCATCTGTATGTCCGATAGGTGCGGGGACCCGGGGGATAGGTGTGCTAGGCTTCGATCCATCAGATCGCCACTGCTGAGTGCTAACTAACACCCATGCGTTACTCATCGTATATACTTCCCCTCCTCATACTCGTAGATGTCAGAGTGTTGGTATTTCACTCCCTTTTACTTCTACATCCTTGTAGTGCTGTTATAGGAAAAATATACTTTTCTTTTTATAGGTAGATCTGGTAAAATGAAATGCAATCTTTCAGGTTTAGTGTTCTCGTTTGTTGGTTGGTGATCATGGGTCGCACACCACCACTGATCTCCAGAGGAAGCTAATAAACCAGTGAACGATGGGTACGGCCGCTTGTAATGCAGTAAAATTCAACATAATAATAATAATAATAATAATAGTAATAATAATAATAATATTAATAATAATAATAATAATAATAATAATGGTGCATGGCATTTGTATAGGCTTGCTGGTGACCTAATGAGGATGAAATGAATAGCGAAGACGTCATAAACACCCAGTCCCCAAGCCAGGGGAATTAACAATATGAGGTGGTTAATTCTGATAATTTCATCGGGGTCATTGGACCAAACGCAAGCATTCTATCCGCTAGGCACTTCAATTTGCTAAAGCTTAAGCTACCATCTCCACTGATCAGATGTTGAGTATTGAAAGTAGCAGAGGCCAGGGCAGTAGGTTGTGAAGTAGCTAGACAACACAGCAGGCTTCTCCGTTGGCTGTTGGCTGCAGCTCTGAACGCTTAAGCTTGACGTTCACTAAACCAACCATTGAAAAGGGGTAACCTAACTCTAGAGGTAGTCCACGTCTTGATCCCAGCATACGCCACTGCCCTTTACGATGATACAACCTGAAGTGTACCCTGCTGACAAGAGAATCGACTACCTCACGTGCTTGATGACGAATCCGTAACCTGCTATTGGCGAACTGGTATCACGACTCATTTGTCGAGGCGATCTTTCTCTTTGCTTTGGGATTTCCTGTGCCAATGTCATTCTTTGTGCATTGTGACGTGCGGCGAGCAGTGGTTCCCAAGTGGGACTGTGGCTTCTGTACGTCATTGCGAGGAATTGGTCCTGGATGGTGTGACTGCTCGCACTTCGTTGTTATCCAGAAGTGAATTCACGAGAAATCTGTTGCACTGTGGCCCTTCTATCTGCTCGTACCACCCAAGTCAGTCGACGGAGACTCCTGACAACAACACGTTGTAATTTGCGGCAGTTGACCCTGGCGATGGTGGTTTTGCCCGAATCTGCGTACTCATAACATACTCTGGACGCGATGATCCATGGAAGGCCTTGCTTGCATGACTTCGGAGATAGAATAAACCGTACGTCTGGCACCGACTATCTGGCCGAGATCTCGTGTCTTACCCAACTTGTGTCACCTGTTACTCATATGGCCAGTGTGAGGTCTGACGACGTATACATAGTACCCGAGCTAAAGGAATTAACCAAACGCTAGTACGATCCCCGATGCGGCTGGAAGTCGAACTCGGGATCCTATGAACCAAAGGTCATTGCGCTGATTACTCAGCCAAGTAGGCACGCATTTGAGAACGTAACACCTTTGTGCTGCTTTTCGGTGCCGAAGGATGGAAACTAAATCGTTCGTTCATTAATGAACCGACTGTGAACTTGTGAAATGTTCGAGATCTCCATGGGTAAGCCAGGTCACCAACGATGAGGTACGCCGTCGAGCCGGGAAATCATGTGAAGTCTTAACCCTCACAAAAAGCAGCAGTTTCCTTTGTTGACCATATCGTTTGAAATGAAAACTACAGCCTGATACTACAACAGATGAAAATGAAATGAAATGGCGTATGGCTTTTAGTGCTGGGAGTGTCCGAGGACAAGTTCTGCTCGCCAGATGCGGGTCTTTTGACTTGACCCCCGTAGGCGACCTGCGCGTCGTGATAAGGATGAAATAATGATGAAGACGACACATACACCCAGCCCCCGTGCCAGCGGAATTAACCATTATGGTTAAAATTCCCGACCCTGCCGGGAATTGAACCCGGGACCCCTGTGGCCAAAGGCCAGCACGCTAACCATTTAGCCATGGAGCCGGACACTACAACCGATTATAGAAGGCAACACAGAAGGGGAACAAGGACGTGAGCGAAGATGATTTTCACGGAACGTCCGACAGTGGTTCGATATCTGCGATACGACAATTTTGATACGGGAAACACAAAATAAGGAAACTTACTCCGTGATGGTCACCAAACTTCTGTGAGGGGACAGCACAGCAAAAAACAAAAGGAAGAAGAAGATGTATCTAATAATATTATTTGTTTTACGTCCGACTGACTACTTTTACGGTTTTCGGGGACGCTGAGGTGCCGGAATTTTGTGCCGCAGGAAATCTTTTACGTGCTAGTAACTGTACCGACACGAGGCTGACGTATTTGAGCACCTTCAAATACCACCGAACATAGCCAGGATCATACCTCTCAATTTGAGCTCAGAAAGCCAGCGCTCCACCGTTTGAGCTACTCAGCCCGGCGAGAGACGTTCCTATCTAATGTGCGTCGTTCTTTTAATAATTTCTTCTCTTTCCACCGTTTTTCCCATAGTTTTGTGGGGTTCCGGGCTTGAATGTGTAGAATATGTTTCCTTGGTCCTGTTTTACGGTCGGACGCCCTTCCTGACACCATCCCTACGAGAAGGGATGTAGTCTTTCACTCTTGCGTATTTCTGTAGTGGTTGGTGGTGTGATGTGAATTAACCAGATGCGGTAAACATTCCCGATCCGGGACCCTCTGAACCGAAGGCCCCGATGGTGTCCTGAAAAGAAAAAAAAAGAAAAAAAAAGAGGAATGAGTGGTGCATGGTACAAGTTCCTCACAGGTACACTTTTCTCACAAGCAGTTTATCGAACCTATGGTTTTAGGCCTCTTACCCGAAAGCCCTGAGTTCCATTTCCGGCCAGGCCAGGGAGGATTACCTGTATCCGAGGGCTGATTCGAGGTCTACTCACCTTACGTAATTACAGTTGAGAAGCTATTTGATGGTGAGATAGCGGCCTCAGTCTAGAAAGCCAAGAATAACGGCCGAGGGGATTCGTCGTGCCGACCACAAGACACCTCGTAATCTGCAGCTTCGGGCTGAGGAGAGATGGCTTGGTAGGCTATGGCGCCATGGGGTTTGGTTTGGTTTTATAGATATAGGCCTATTGTTTGTTTTGTGTATCCACTGGGTTTGTATCTACATGGGAGGTGAATTATACTTTGATAATGCTTGAAATTAAGTCTGATAAAATATTAAATGCGAACAACATAAAATACCTTGCACTCATTCTTTTTTATTTTCTTGTTTTTTGAGCATTGGAGATTTTGAACTGCTGTAAGCTAAAGATGTGGAAGTTAACCCTCGCCGTCCTGACGTAGATTTTTCATATTTGAAACCAAGGGGCATCCAAAATCCTTTTCTAGGCACGATGCAACATGCGTATGTCTACATATTTGAGTCCGGTTCGTGACGGGAGGCATGACCCGCCCTCAGGGGTCCTCAGCGAGCCAATAACAAGAACAGTTCCAGCTGGTGTGTGACGAATGTGGTGGGTGTGGACCGTGTATTGTGATCCGCTTCGCTCAGCCAGTGTGACGCGACCAACCCACGAATTATATCGCGGCTATTTTATAGGGTTCATTATAAACGTCTCGTCCTTTCTCTAGGTAGCCTGCCATCTTCTTTGACAGATCTAACATTAAAACTCTCCTAAGTGTGTCCTCCTTGGCGAGTTCTAAGGCGGACAGGCATCGTGATTTTCGCACATTTCTGATTTTTATATGAGTTCTCTTCTTCTCAATCAATGTTTTTGATTTATTTATGATGTCGTGGTCAGCAACCTCTTGCACTTCGTGTGATGATGCCGAGCTGAGTGGCTCAGCTAGTAGAGCGGTAGAGCTTTGGACTTCTCTGAGACCAAGTTGTCGGATTCGATCCTGACTCAATTCGATGGTGAAGGTGATCACAAGTAAGCCAGCTTCGTGTCGGTAGATTTGTCGGCACGTAAATATATTCTCGCAGGACAAAATTCTGACACCTCGGTGTCTCTGAAAACCATACACTAGTTGCGGGACGTAACACCATTAATATAATTCATTCAATTCATTCACATCATTTTTGCCCTTATGGACAGTGTTTGAACTCGAATATCTCATGATGACAATTTCCACTTCTTTCCCTTCTTCCTCTTCTTTTCCCAAAATCTCTTCATTCTTTGGCTGTGCTCCTGTTTCCTTTGTTCTGTCCACAATGTTCCTGTCTTCTTCTTCTTCTTCTTCTCATTTACTATAAATTTTGTATTCCTAATTTTGTTTCTGAATTCTTTTGTCTCATATCATTTGCCTGTTGATCCCCACCTGCCTTAAGTCTTCTTCTATTTCATGAGACCATTTTGTTTTCTTGCTTGAACTGTTTACTACATCAAAGATTTTCTTTATAAGTCTGTTGTCGTCTGTTCTCCGTATGTGCCTATAGAAAGTTAGTCTGCGTTTCCTGATCATATCTGTGAGTCTGCCAGTGTGCTGGTACATCTCTTTGGTAGGTTGTTTCATCCATATACCATCTCTGCGTATTGGCCCAAATATTTTCCTGAGAATTATGTTCTATTTTTTCTGTCTCTATGATACCTGATGCTCCAATTGTGGTCGTTTCTGACGCATACAATGCTTCCGGTAACACGACTGTTTTGTAGTGTCTAAGTTTGGCCTGTCTGGATATGCTTTTCTTATTATAATGCGACCATGTGAGTTTGTATGCTTTCTGGAGTTTTTCCGTTCGTTCTATGTTAGACGCCTTTTTTGATCCTCCTATTTGTATTCCCCTAAATATGTTCATTTTTCGACTCTTTTTACGGATCCATATACAGTACGCATGGTGTGCACATTGTTGTTCTGTCGTTCCATGTATTGGGTCTTCTCGTAAGATATCTGTAGACCTGTTTTGGCAGCTATTTCATGCAAGCGTTCCAGTGGTTTCTTTGCCTCCTGTGTATTATTGCTGAGTATGGCTATGTCATTTGCAAATGTCAGACATTTTATGATTGTTTTTATTTCACGTGCTCTCCTTTAACTTGTTCCTCTCCCTGCTTGATTAGAATCGGTGTTGGATGCAGTTTTTTGGAATGTTGGAATGTTAGTTTTTCTGTGGGTTTCTTGCAATTAAGAAGTTTATCAAAGTAATGTTTGAGAATTTTACAGGTTTCTTTTGTGTTTGTTTCTAGGGATCCATCTGTTCTTCGGAAGCAGAGGCTAGGAGGTTGATAGCTCTTAATATTTTCTTTGAACGTTCTGTAAAACTTTCTTGTGTTATTTCTCTTGAAATCAGCCTCAATTTATTTTAGCCTGTTATTGTCGTATGCTCGTTTTTCTCTTCTGATTTCCTTCGACGATTGTTTCTGAATTAAATGAAATTCCTTCCATGTTTCTGATGTTCCGATACTGCTGAACTTCTCCCATGCTTGTTTTCTTCTCTCAATGGCTTGATCACAAATTACCTTTAACATAATAATAATCTATATTATATAAAATAAGAGTCTTGTCTGTACGTTGCTCAGAATTTGAAAAGAATGGTATTTCTGTATCGGTCATGTCCACAGTAAGAAGGAAATGCACTTTCTACTTTTCCCTAATTTGTGTCTTGTCTGTCTGTCTGTCTGTCTGTCTGTCTGTGCAAGCATCACGAGAAAACGTCGACAATCCACCTTTTCCTACTACTTCTTCTCCCGTCGAAGTTTTCACTGGACGTCGATTACACCTTCCCAAAATGTAAGTGGCCGTGTACGATCCGCTGCAGGGTGTTTCGGCTAATTCCCGTGCCTGCCTCCATTTCCGTAAATGTGATGCATTTGTTTCCTTGGATGGCCTGTTCGACCCGGGCAATGTTCGCTGGTGTTGACACAGTCATATTCCTTCCAGAACTGGTTCCCTTGTTCACAGATGTGCGCCCTGTTTTCCAACCTTCCACCTAAGATATAAGCTGTTTTCCTTGACGGCGCATGTTCTCCACAGACTGCTACCAAGCGCCAATGAATTTCTGCAGTGGTCTCGCCTTCTTACCATAGGGACCAAGTCCTATAGCGGTGTCCCTGACGATTGCTTTCGATGTTCAACCTTGCGGTATTTCTCCTCTTAATATTTTCATCTTCATATATTTAGTTTTGTTTGCATTTGCATAATTTTATCTTCTAGTGCTTTCTTGTTCCTTGCAATAACTGCTATATCGTCAACTTATGCTTCCACTTGGACTTGCCTATTTTTTCCCTTTGTGTTGTTGGATATTTAACGAATTATTTCCTTCAAAGCTAAGTTAAAATGCAGTGTGGAAAGTAAATTTCCTTGTCTCAGCCCCGTCTTCACTATACTATACTATACTAGCTGTATTATGTCTGTTTAAAATCAGCATTTAGCTGATTAAGTTGTTTGTCACATTACAACTTTTCTTCATCACTTGTTGTGTAATTCTGGTTCAATATCAACATGTTTTTCGTAAATTCTTCTTGGCACTCTCCGAGTATTCTATCCATGTGCATTTTATTTGCAATTAGCTGATGTACCCGTGCTTCGCTACGGAATTCTACATTGTATACCGAATTGTAGGTTACGTAAAGTGCACGTTGTGAGCAAGACTGTATTAAATTGCATAGCTCTAAACGTTATTCTGGAAACGCGACGGAGAAATCACCAAACTGCGTTAGAGAATTTTCATTGTAATGGTAGGACCACTTGCCTACCATCAGTCACAATCAGGTTGGGGAATTGCATTATAATGGCACACACTCACTCTCCACCTGCCTTTTTACATCCTCAGAAAGACTGTCTTAGTGGTTTTCCCAGCTTTAATGAACATAGGTCATTACAATGACGTCACTAGGAATGGCGCGAATAAAAGCAATGATTTCACATGAAATACTAGATCAAATGAAAAACCACACATTTTCTCACTTTTAACGAACAGTACTACGCTGCCGATCTAACAGTCCAAAGTTCCAGGCCTGGAATGACCAGGCCATAGACAGCCATGATCCGTGAACACTCTTTCTCGGAAGGAGGGGGGGGGTCGAATAGTGGAGAGCCCCAGGGCAAAAACTATGCCCTTTTACTAATCTGTTTCCTAGGAGTACCTAATGACTCGGAAAATCTCAATTCACTACACTGGTGGCGGCAAAATCTATCTGACTTGGAGGCAATTTTTTTTTTCCAAGCCAGAGGTGAAACCCCCTCTTCACTGCTAATTTTGAATAAAATGAATGTAGAATTTAATAAAAGTGAAGAGGAAGAAGCTCTTTTTAAGAAACGGCTCTTTTCAGAGTTGAAATTTGTGTTATTTAGTGACTTGTGGTACCATAATTTGGAATATGCCTACATTGTAATTCTAGACCAGGTCATACTACTACTACTACTACTACTACTACTAAGTGAGCCTCTGCCTTAAGAGTGCACACTGCTCATTCAAAACAGCGTGTCGGAGTAGAGATCGAATAGCTGGAATACTATGATGAACAAGTGAGTTACGTACCAGCAGTACAGTATCAGAAAATGTATGAACCAGAGGAATGACATGCTAAAGAAGAAAGTTTTCTAACTCTCCAGCTATTTCCTGCCAATATGCAGCAGTAATCCCACCTATCGGAGTTGAGCGACAGCATAAGAGACAAAGAACATCTCCACAAATCGGTATGCTAAAATTGAATAAAACATAAATGGTCGGAAATTGTATTCTCCAAAACTTTTGTTATGTAGTACTTTTCGATAGGACCATTAACATAGGTATTTAAAAATTAAATTAAATTAAATTAAATTTTGGGCGCCTTCCCCTAAACTAAAATTTCACACAGGGCAAATAAAATGAATTATAACTTGGACTCTAGTTTCTTATTCCCCGACACTGTATACCAACTTTCATTAAATTCTGTTAACCCATTTTCTCGTGGCTCGGCGTTGATATGGACTTGGCAACAAAAATACAAATTCATGAACATCTGTGAACATCTGTGTTATCAAAGCCGGTACGGTAACAATGTATGATATAAATGATCGGATATTTAATTCTATATAACTTTAGTTATGTAGAATTTATCGATAGGGCCACTAATAATATAAATATTTGAGAATTCAATTTTAGGCCTTCCCCTAGACTACCATATCACTCGGCGTGAGTAAAATGATTTATAGCCTAGATTGTAGTGGATCTTCCCCCGACTTCACATACCGATTTTCATTAAATTCTCTTCAGCCGTTTTCTCGTGATGCGTGTACAGACAGACAGACAGACAGACAGACAGACAGACAGACAGACAGACAGACAGACAGACAGACAGACAGACAGACAGACAGACAGACAGACAGACATTACGGAAAAGTAAAAAGTGCATTTCCTTGTTACTATGAACATGACCGATACTGAAATACCATTCTTTTCAAATTCTGAGCAATGTACAGACAAAACTCTTATTTTATATACATAGATACCGCTTGTTTATGTATCTTCCATCTAATATGGTCATTCCTCGGTAATTTCCACATACTGTCTTGACTCCTTGTTACACCCTTAGTGAAAGACTTTGGCAAATGCATATTCCTTTGTACAAACTTCAGTTATCAAGTCATACATAACCTTTCCTATTCTCTCTCTCTCTCTCTCTTTCCCCCTCATATTTTAGTAACTCTGATCCAATGCCTGATGCAACTTGTAAGGTTGGCGGCAGTTATTCTTCCTCCTCCAGATTTTCCATTCTCTCTAATCCTTCTCTTCTCTATTAAGAAATATTAGATATATACTGCATATAGACATAAAATATGTACAGATAGATAGGTAATTAGGTTGATAGATACGTAGATAGATGGATAGGAAGATGGATGGATAGATGCGTAGATATACACAAATATACCAGGCTGCTCGCGAGCGCCATACGTTCCACTTATAAATGGCCCGCATGCACAAATGATGAATGGGATGTCTACTAACTGATTTTCACAGGGGCACTACTGCCAGCAGGCAGGGTACGTCAGAATATGAAGAGATAACAATCATAACAACTGTTCGCAGCATGTTCCTCAGCGTTACCCGTCTAATGCATTAGTAAATCTTGTTTTGGACCCCATAATACTAGGCAGCACTACATTTGTTGTGTGCATATCGGCAATGGCTAGTGTGTTCAGCAGCGACGAATACACAGGCATCATTTTAATCTATGGAGAATCTGGTCGGAACGCAGCCGAACTTGCAGACGGTATGCACAGGAGTTTTCAAGCATACGTCTGCCTTCTACACACGTATTTCGCCGAACAGTATTAGTTTTTGTTTCATACAAGCAACTCTTTTGTAGACTGGAATGTCAGCACGTGTATACATTAATAAGTCATTAAATTTTCTCTGGTGCATCTTTTGCGTATTGACAAATGCACCTCATTATGGAACATGTGCAGTACATAAAATGGTTGCTATTTGTTCCACAACATCCGAAATACAGCACGTTGTAGCGATCCTTCGGAAACAAGTGATTAGGCATCCCATGCATCACTAGTGCATGCGGGACATTTTAAAGTGGAAAGTACGGCGCTCACGGCCACCTGGTATAGCCTATAGAGAGATAAATAAATAGATGATGGAGAAATTATCCCATTATATGTGGTGTTGTGACATTTGTGACATACACAAACCAAACACGACGTCAGAGCAGGTGAGACTACCCGCTGAATTTAAGCATATTATTGAGCAGAGGAAAAGAAACTAACAATGATTCCCCTTAGTAGCGATGAGCGTACAGGGAAGAGCCCATCACCGAATCTCGCAGGTTCACCTTGCCGAGAAATGTGGTGTTTTGGAGGGTCCACTTATCCCGGGATCCTGCTGCGAGTTCAAGTCCTTCTTGAATGGGGCCACGCTCCGCAGAGTGCCAGGCCCGTAGAGGCCGCTGAGACTTCGGGGAGGATCCCTCTAAGAGTCGGATTGCTTGAGAGTGCATCCTTCAGTTGGTGGTAAACTCCATCTAAGGCTAAATATGACCATGAGACCGATAGCGAACAAGTACCGTGAGGGAAAGTTGAAAAGGACTTTGAAGAGATAGTTCAAGAGTAGGCCTACGTGAAGCCGTTCGGGGGTAAACGTGAGAGACCCGAAAATACTTCAACTGGGGAAGATTCAAGCCTTATCCGCGCTTCTTCCCCTGTTTTGGCCAGTACTTTAACAATTTGTAATATAAATATACATGATTCGAATGCATTCAATATATAATAATAAAAGAGTTCATACTATTGTAACCATAATAGATTTAATAATAATAATAATAATAATAATAATAATAATAATAATAATAATAATAATAATAATAATAATAATAATAATAATAATAATAATAATAATAATAAAATAATAATAACTTTAATTTTACATCGTAACTGATATATACTTAAAGTACTTTACAGTAAAGCAGTTAGTTCGTCTCAGACATTGCTTCAACGGTTATCCAACGTGTCAGCGGGATCCATTTTAGATGTGCTTTCGGAGAGTGACCTTAAATTTAAGATGATAGACAATATCGCTAATGCAGACAGGCAGGGAGGGAAATCCTTGATCTGGACGTAGTGATTATGAAAGATCGGTTGAAAACAGTAGTGAGGTTTACGAATATGGTAAGAGAGGAGCCAGAATTTCGTAGGACGAGAGGCAGGAAGAATGTGAAGAGGGATATAGCGAAACCTATGATAAGCAGCTAGCCACCAGGCTTTTTATGTTTGAAGGGGTAGACTTTTGAAAGGGATAGGCATTTTAAAGCAATTTTAATCACCGATAGTGATACAAATAATGTCGTATGTATATATGATTTAATCGTATACGATATTTATCTGTAATTTATTTACTACATTTAATACAATTTGTGTTCGGATATATCATCTTCTCTGACCATTGCCATGTTGAGGTCAGCTTCCTTTTAACACACATTCTTTATCAGTTTGGCATTCCATACTCTCTATACACTAACAGAAAAGTCCGTTGATACCTTCAGCATCCACACGATCCTATCAGTGGGACCGATGTTTTGATGTTAACTAACACTTCCTAAGGGACATCGTATTCTGTGGCCATGCAAACATCTTTTACATCCCCTCTTTTCATCATCGTTGTCAGCTGGAAGGTCACCAGCTATTTCGACAAAGGTCAGAGAATGAAAACATAGGCGACATCTTTTCATGCGTAATCAAATTGAACAGTGCAACAAAACTTACCTTCCATGCATTCCTGCATAGCTCGCCCTTTCCAGTTTTCTCTCAGATCAACATTGTATTCCACAACGTCATCCACCTGTAAATCCGCGGCGTCGAATTAATTTACCCCACCCAGATGGGTAAGAATACTCAACTTCTCTGCATTCTTTTGGCAACGATTGGAAATCACTGTCCCAGAAAACTGCAGGACTCGAAGCACTTCGTATTCGTTGACTTTGAAGTTTCTGATACGATAATGTAATGTAAAAAACATTTACACTGGCAGTAGGCCTATGTCTTTAACCAAATCTGACTCAAGGGTATCTTCACCCAATGCATTGATCCGGAGGCATGTTTGATGACGAAAGCTACCCATTTCCCTGTCAAAATGATCACCCATTACTCAAAAAGTATTCTCATTATCCAAATTTTCCTAATCACACGGCATGAGCAATCACCTAGCGTGGCACAAATTATATTCTTAAAGCACCTTTGACGGGGTGATACAATCATTAAAGGTGGTTCTCCCCACCGAGCTCGATAGCTGCAGTCGCTTAAGTGCGGCCAGTATCCAGCATTCGGGAGATAGTAGGTTCGAACCCGACTATCGGCAGCCCTGAAAATGGTTTTCCGTGGTTTCCCATTTTCACACCAGGCGAATGCTGGGGCTGTACCTGAATTAAGGCCACGGCCGCTTCCTTCCCACTCCTAGCCCTTTCCTGTCCCATCGTCGCCATGAGACCTATCTGTGTCGGTGCGACGTAAAGCAACTAGCAAAAAAAAAAAAAAAAGTGGTTCTTTTTCACAGACAACATTAACACAGAAATAAATGGTTAGACTCTCTTGGGAACATCTTACTGCCTATACACTGTTCTGTTTTTATCATTTTAGACTTAGATAGACAGGATCGACAGAGCAATCCGATTTTCTTCCATGCTCGATGTAATATACTTCAATAACAACGGAGAGACGGTAATTCCAGTCCATCGAAACAGAATAATTTATCTCACCTGTCTCGTCAGATCGAGAAACAATATTATTACATGCATTGTTTGCAGTAAAACCTACAACCGCGATTTGTACGGCATTTTCTGATTTCTAACGTCTTTTCTTTCATCAGTGGGCCGCTAGTATAAATGTTCTTCGGTTTTGAACTTTTAGACAGTTTTAGCAATAAGTTATTCGCATCTCCATACTTCTCCCGATTTTTTCTGTTCATGCTGCGATTAACTTCGGTATTCTACGAAATTAGAACACTGCCCTTCTATTTTAAAATCCAATTGATTTGAGTTTTATTACATTTATATTTTTCGGCTAAAACTGTTATGGCATGAGGCCTTCTCTACCTGTTTTTATCTGACACTGAGCAGTAATCTGTCCTCGGAATTTCCTAATAGTAAGCTTGGATATTTACTCTTCTAAAACCGATTAACATTACCCCTTTAGGTTTTCTTCCTAACTGAACACACGTCATCTTTGAATTGGGAAACTTCAAGCTCGTTATTATCCTGGTTACTGTTTTCACGCAAAGCCAGAATACCCAGACCTTATCTTATACAACAGGATAAAGGTATACTTGTGACAAAACATCACACCACTACTCTTCAGCGGCATCCCGGTATCTGTTTGCGGCACAGACATATAGTAAATACACTGGCAGCGCCGTATCTCGTAGTATTGGTGCTAGTGAAGCCGGAAACTTGCGGCCGCCGCCATCTTACGTTACTACAGATTCATTGTAAACATGCATGTTACCATGTTACGTGCATTTTTGTTTTATGTTGTTTTTATGTACATTTCGCATTAATTTTTCGGAAAACTACTGCGTGGCAGAATGATGAATACCCGTGTAGTGTTTGGGTGTGGTTTTTCCTATTCACGAAGAAAGAATAAGGAAGGAATAGGAGTTTCAATACATCGGTAAGTGGCGTACTTGTATGTATGTACACTCGTTGCCTACTTATTAATGCAATTAAATTTACGATTAAGGACGCCTAATTCACTTCCTTCCGGTGTATATTTGTAGGCGTTAGCTCCCTTGTGGCGAGTGCGGCATGATGCTTAATAATAATAATAATAATAATAATAATAATAATAATAATGTTACTACAATATTTGGTAACAAGTTAAGTTTTTATTTAGCTGGTAATAGTAGTCTCGGTCTCTTATAATCTTTAAAGATATATTATAATGGTGTCAAAATTACTCTAAGATTAGAGTGGAAGGAATGGTAAGCTTGCATCAATCGAAATAGGGTGTTAAATTTATTATCACAGACTGTTATTGAATATATCGCAGGATTTGTGGTAAAGATGTTAGCCAATTCTCTACAGTGTGATATTTGGTGTGATATTTGTAAGGAAGCTGTTGTACAAAAAGAAAATCCTTAGCCGGGCTGAGTGGCTCAGACGGTTGAGGCGCTGGCCTTCTGATTCCATCTTGGCAGGTTCGATCCTGGCTCAGTCCCGTGGTATTTCAAGGTACCGGTATTCCAAATGTCGGTACATTTACCGACATGTAAAAGTCCTGCGGGACAAAATTCCGGCCCCTCGGCGTCTCCGAAAACCGTAAAAGTAGTTAGTGGGACGTAAAATAAATAACATTAAACATTATTAGTAGAAAATCCTTATCCATTCATTTCTTTCCAGAATAGAGGTAACCTGTATGTTCCTACGAAAGATGTTAACTTACTGAGATGTATTTCGGAGAGAATACATGTAATGGTTTAGGCTCAGTCATGAAAGGGAACATACCAAATGAAGTCACAGCTCAGTTGTATGTAACATTTTTTCAAGTTAAAGCTCACATACTTTAGACATAAACTCAAAGGACAAGCACGTTTTATAGCCTTATTAGTGTAATTTCATCACTGCACCTGAAAATGCGTGGGAAAGCCCACCTAGTGGCCATGATCGTTAAGGCGTTGAAGTCTAAACGGTCTGACAGCGTGGTTAGCCGGTTCGAATCCCGTTGGTAAAAAATTTCACCATCAGAATGTTGGCCGGCAGGGTAGGAGACGTGGTGGTATACTATTATTAATAACTAAATTGCTTAACAAAAGCCTGGATTAAATTCCAAACCTCTCTGCAATACTCATATGGAGTGAGGGCATATGATGCTATTGATGGTGATTTGTCCGTCGGATGGGGACGTTCGCGCTTGAGCACACCCATTTGTGTTGTTCGACAGGAATAGGCTTTGTGCCGGCACCGGGTTTCGCCCTCTCCCTTCCTAGTATCACATATCACGTGATTCATTTCATCTCATCTCATTAACTCCTCTGATGAGGTTGACGTCAGGAAGGGCATCCTGTCATAAAACTCGCCACGGCAAATTCATCTCACCTCATACCCTATCCTGTAGAGGAACGGGACAAAGATTGGACAAACAAACAAATAAACCTGAGAATACGTGTGAATCATGCTGTAAGAGAGTTGAATGGAAACAGATTTACCAAAGATCGGTCTAAAAGAGGTTGTTTATTTTTAAGCATTGGTAAATTGATACACCAGTCTTTCTTTTTTTAACAGTAAAATAGAGGACCTAATAGGTCTAATTAATCAATGTTATTATTTCGATGTGCTTTTATTTTAATTATCTCCTGTCCAATATTTCCGTTTCGGCTACTATTTTACATTAATGAATCGGAGTTGTGTAGTGACATAAGATGGCGGCGGCTGCACGCTTCTGGCTTCAGAATCCTGCTGCTCATTGCCAGTCTAAATCTCTATGTCTGTGGTTTGCGGCTTGTATGATTTACTACGTCTGCTGTAGCCGAAGCTGCCAAATCGTCTACTGCACTTGACACGAAGAAAGGGTAAAGACTGAAGAGTGTGTGTAAGAAAATGGTTTTGCAACCTCTCCACACCAAACAAAGATCACTTAGAACTCGTTAAATCAGCAGGGTGGGAATGACTGCTGACTTCCACCTCGCTTCCAGGAACTGAGGCCGTCGTTTTTTGTTCCCAAGTATACTGCATTGGTAATACTAGAAATAACGTACCGGGCGAGTTGGCCGTGCGGTTAGGGGCGCGTGGCTGTGAGCTTGCATCTGGTAGATAGTGGGTTCGAACCCCACGGTCGGCAGCCCTGAAGATGGTTTTCCGTGTTTTCCCATTTTCACTCCAAGAAAATGCTGGGTCTGTACCTAATTAAGGGTACGGCCACTTCCTTCCCACTCCTAGCCCTTTCCTATCCTATTGTCTCCATAAGACCTCTCTGTGTCGGTGCGACGTAAAGCAGATAGTAAAATAATAATAATAATAATAATAATAATAATAATAATAATAATAATAATAATAATAATAACGTGGCGAAGGGATCTTTGAGTCACCAATTGCTGCACCGTATTTAATCCCAAGCTGGCAGCACGTTGACGCGCCAATTGAAACACCCAGCCGTACAACACTGGACAGTATCAATATTCACGAATTCCAGCAAGAGGATTAGGAAGAGTGGGTTTCTTTACCTGGGCCAGTCTCAAAACTCATGAGCCGGGCCTGTTCTTCTTTGAATGGATAAATGCCCACCGTACCCACATAACGACTGTAGATATTTAAAAATGTACTCGAAATTGTGCGAAAAGGTCCATTGTTAGGGCCAACCGAAACTGCGTGCCCTCTTATAATTGAAATCTCTCTCTTCAAGAGGTGGGCTTATCGTGTAGCCTCGCATAGCGTATACGCGACAGGAGGTTGATAAACCAATGGACATCATGTGTACACACTGGTGAGCTGTTTCACTTAAGAGGACCTAGAATGGAGATATAGGATGAATTTTTTTTTTCAAAAACTAAAATTAACTTTGGAATCTCGACTTTAAACTGACATACTGTGCCCTATCACCTGGGCGAACATTTCTTCATAAATACAGACAATTTACAGGCTCATTCTCGGCCTTCTCAAATCGCAAACATTATTTCACTTACTTCCTTGCTTTCTCATGTTAACAATTAGGCTTCAGTGCCCTGCCACCTATAAGGCCATTCAAATATAACGGAGTCATGCCTGTAAATTCTTACCTCTTGACTCTTCAGTCCGGGGTTCATACCATATCTATGCCCAGGAGAAAAACGATGTAAATACATAGATGATCCTCAATATCACAACGTTGAGGACATCTGCCCCTATCAGAACTGCATCTGAAATCCATACAATAAAAATAACATGCAAACCTACACTTATGCCGCCCACTATTCCAATAAAGGTCTCCCATTCGATGTTATAGGACCGCCCCGGTCCCTTCCTTTTAAAGAGCATATTACAGCAAGATACTACACTGATCACCTGAGAAATAATATGATATAACAAACATTGAAAAATACCATATCCAACCTAACTCCCACATAAGCAACACAAAAAAATGTAATATAAGAAACTATACACTCCCTAAACATGCAAAGTCCTGAGTGAAAATCATGCTTAGAATGTATCGGAAGTTCAGCAGAAATGTAAAATACTTACCTGCGTGGGTCGCTAAGTACAGGCACATCTTACCAACTATTCCTGTCCTCTTCTGCTCCTGGCTGCACATTGGTGAGCGCGTGGTTGGTTCGGTGACTAATCAAATGAAGTTCATTATTAATGTTCTAGTAGGACAGGACTCGCTGTTGTGTGAGTGAAAGTAAGATCACAATTACAAACCAATCTTTAATTAAGAAAACATAAGTTTGGATAATATACAATCAAACCCCTGAATCATACAAGTTGAATTAAACACAAATCTTACAGCCATGAAGTGGCAATTTCTATTTCCACGCTGCGGACACATATACACTGGAGGTGGTAAATAAGTTTGAGCAGGCTCGCTTCTAATCTTGTCAACTACAACGTCCAACAGAAAATTCATGAAATCAGGGAGGGAATACTTCGCACATAAAACTATACTGTTCCGATACATGTGGGAAACATACACAAGTACATTGCAGGACCGTTGGTTTCCCCTAAAAGAAGAAAAAGAAACACACTGAAGCTAAATGAGCAAAGATGTAGCAAAGATGAGATGTGAACTCACAACCCTCCTTCGCGTACGTGCGACCCTCTAATGTGACAAAAACGCAAGACAAGTACAACAAAACACAAATACACAACACACATGCCTTCATCAGAACCTGAAATAAAAAATATATAAATAAATGTGTTCATCTTGCAGCTTCGGGAAGGAACACTCATCCTGGAGACTCGGAACTTGGTTATGGTCATGACCTCTCTGGGAAGGGTGGCTGGCAAGGCTGTCTCACCCGCAAGGACAAACAAAACATAACGTCATCAGAGCTTCCCCTTACAGTCGAGTTCTCATGCATATGGCATCTGTCGCTCGCTCTCGCCCTCCTTATCACCTGGGCGAACATTCCTTCATAAATACAGACAATTTACAGGCTCATTCTCGGCCTTCTCAAATCGCAAACATTATTTCACTTACTTCCTTGCTTTCTCATCTTAACAATTAGGCTTCAGTGCCCTGCCACCTATAAGGCCATTCAAATATAACGGAGTCATGCCTGTAAATTCTTACCTCTTGACTCTTCAGTCCAGGGTTCATACCATATCTATGCCCAGGAGAAAAACGATGTAAATACATAGATGATCCTCAATATCACAACGTTGAGGACATCTGCCCCTATCAGAACTGCATCTGAAATCCATACAATAAAAATAACATGCAAACCTACACTTATGCCGCCCACTATTCCAATAAAGGTCTCCCATTCGATGTTGTAGGACCGCCCCGGTCCCTTCCTTTTAAAGAGCACATTACAGCATGATATTACACTGATCACCTGAGAAATAATATGATATAACAAACATTGAAAAATACCATATCCAACCTAACTCCCACATAAGCAACACAAAAAATGTAATATAAGAAACTATACACTCCCTAAACATGCAAAGTCCTGAGTGAAAATCATACTCGCCTTAAGGGCTAATCATTCCTATATACAAACATATGAGAATCTAATCCTGTCCCCAATCCATGCAGTAATAAAGTCTGCCCAAACTTATCTTGTTACGTTGACCTATCGATCCTCCATTGTGGACACACTGATTCGTTTAGCCAGTCATCATTCCGTCGTCGTCACTAGCAAACAGTCCATGGTTCTGCTTCTGGGGTCGTTTCACGGTTCTACTTCTGCTTGACCGTGTTGAGTCCAAAGATCTGCTGCTGCTGGCCGCACTTGTCTTCTCTACGCCTGTTAACTGCATCTGGATACGCAGTTAAACGTCTGCTTGCATACGTCGATCACTCCTATGCGGATATCGCGCTAACTGCAAAGATATACACTGACTGACAGAGCACATGCAACACCAAGAAGGAGTGGTCAGAACTTTATGCCAATTGCAGGGTAAACTGACGTCACTGAGGTATGCTCATGATGTGAAATGCGCCGCTGTGCTGCGCACGTAGCGAACGATAAATGGGACACGGCGTTGGCGAATGGCCCACTTCGTACCGTGATTTCTCAGCCGACAGTCATTGTAGAACGTGTTGTCGTGTGCCACAGGACACGTGTATAGCTAAGAATGCCAGGCCGCCGTCAACGGAGGCATTTCCAGCAGACAGACGACTTTACGAGGGGTATGGTGATCAGGCTGAGTAGGGCAGGTTGGTCGCTTCGTTAAATCGCAGCCGATACCCATAGGGATGTGTGCACGGTGCAGCGCCTGTGGCGAAGATGGTTGGCGCAGGGACATGTGGCACGTGCGAGGGGTCCAGGCGCAGCCTGAGTGACGTCAGCACGCGAGGATCGGCGCATCCGCTGCCAAGCGGTGGCAGCCCCGCACGCCACGTCAACCGCCATTCTTCAGCATGTGCAAGACACCCTGGCTGTTCCAATATCGACCAGAACAATTTCCCGTCGATTGGTTGAAGGAGGCCTGCACTCCCGGCGTCCGCTCAGAAGACTACCATTGACTCCACAGCATAGACGTGCACGCCTGTCATGGTGCCAGGCTAGAGCGACTTGGATGAGGGAATGGCGGAACGTCGTGTTCTCCGATGAGTCACGCTTCTGTTCTGTCAGTGATAGTCACCGCAGACGATTGTGGCGTCGGCGTGGAGAAAGGTCAAATCCGGCAGTAACTGTGGAGCGCGCTACCGCTAGACAGCGCGGCATCATGGTTTGGGGCGCTATTGCGTATGATTCCACGTCACCTCTAGTGCATATTCTAGGCACTTTAAATGCCCACCGCTACGTGCAGCATGTGCTGCGGCCGGTGGCACTCCCGTACCTTCAGGGGCTGCCCAATGCTCTGTTTCAGCAGGATAATGCCCGCCCACACACTGCTCGCATCTCCCAACAGGCTCTACGAGGTGTACAGATGCTTCCGTGGCCAGCGTACTGTCCGGATCTCTCACCAATCGAACACGTGTGGGATCTCATTGGACGCCGTTTGCAAACTCTGCCCCAGCCTCGTACGGACGACCAACTGTGGCAAATGGTTGATAGAGAATGGAGAACCATCCCTCGGGACACCATCTGCACTCTTATTGACTCTGTACCTCGACGTGTTTCTGCGTGCATCGCCGCTCGCGGTGGTCCTACATCCTACTGAGTCGATGCCGTGCGCATTGTGTAACCTGCATATCGGTTTGAAATAAACATCAATTATTCGTCCGTGCCGTCTCTGTTTTTTCCCCAACTTTCATCCCTTTCGAACCACTCCTTCTTGGTGTTGCATTTGCTCTGTCAGTCAGTGTACATAATTAAACATCCATCCTCGTCTTTGACTTACTCTCCTAAATTAAACACATCATTAGGGCTTCTAAATTTCCTAACCATGGAAAGTTATGTAGCAAAGTTTAATGCTCAACCGCACACGATCTCCTAGTGACTGCCAATTTACTGTTCTAGTCTTAGTTCAAATGAGGTATCCTCTTCGGCTGTGCTTACAAATGCTTGTATTATCTACCAAACATAGTCCCCGCTATCGACAAATTTCATAGCCCCATATTCGGCATACTGATTCCTATCCCACACAAGATAGCATCAACGAATGATAAATATTCATCGTACTGCTTTCTCTGTTAATGAGCACAGGTGATTGATTTTTCACAGCACGTGACTTTGACCAAATAGAGAATGAGTTTCACATATCAAAGCATGTTCTTTAGATACTGATCACTTGGCGATCCAGCCTCACCGTGGCTGACGTGCGTCCCGCACCTTTAAAAGAGTAGAATGATCACCTCTTCACTCGGAGCTCACTATTTATTAGGCTATCCAGACAAACCACGCCAAGAAAATCCCCGAAATACACACTTCAAACCCACTTGACTTCTTTGTGTGGATCAGACATAGTTCCCACGGCCTTGCTGCGAACGTTGTATTACTGAAGGCAATGATAACTAGAGTTAAAAGGCATATCATGACATTCAGAAAATTATGCTTGATTTTACTATCGTTTTATATTTCCTGAATTTTGTCTGTGGGCGAAGATACGGCCCATGTTTCCAAGCCTGTCAACCCTGCATTCTGCCGCCTTTCCTTTTAGTGAATTGGTATAGGTTATTTCCGTGACTCCCTCGCGCACTCTGACTATAGTGGGTGCCTTTTTCCAATCGACTCCCAGATTTTATATTTGATGCATTAAATGTTGAGTTTCTCTGACCATGAGCGATACGGTTAAATATAAATAATTTGTGTAGGGTACACGAAAGTATTTTATTTTTAAAATAACCCTTGCATGAAAAGTAGTCAGCTGGTAGCCATCATGGCTGACGGAGTTATCTCCGAGGTCCTGAAAGCTGGTGCAAGTATAATAGCGGCTTCATAACTGGAAAGAAATATAACAATCCAAACAGTCTACCTCTTGCTGTGATGGAAATAATAAGGCCAGTTTTTAGGGACTTAACACACCCTGGTCTGTTAAGAAATGTCTTCACGGCCGGGCACAAAATCCAAACGAGGGTGTAAACAATGACATCTGGATTTGTACTCCCAAGACAATGTTTATGGGTAGGCCTATTTATACCCTACACTTCGGAGTATTTGATACCGTAGCAACATTCAATGACGGGAATGCAACAAGATGTAAGGTTTTGGCAAACCTGGGATTGAGTGTCGGGTGTTTAACTATTGATACTATGCTACGATGCGACAAGGAAAGACTCCGAAATGCTAACCGAAAGTTCCATGAATTAACCAGAGAAGCCAGAAAAAGTCATCGAGCTGCCAAAAGAAAACTACTAGACCAGTCTGAAGAGAAGGGAGGTGACCCAGGTTATGCGGCAGGCTTACTCTGACATTCTAACTTTAGACGCTGTTTTTCAGTAAGCTTTCTTTTGTATTACTTAATGTACCTTTCCTCAGCTTCTACCACATGTAGGAGATTCAAACTTTCACAGTTTGTTTGTTCAAGGGTTTTATGTATGCTGAAGGTGTCTAATTACTTGTTTTCAAATTTATATTCACCTTAATGAACATTATGTTCATCAATAAGCCAGAAGAATGGAAAGAATTCGATAATCACATAGATAAAAATGACATTGATTCGGCTGCCATGACACTGGAAAAAACGGTTCACTTTGCTATGGTATACAATCAGAAGAGAAGAGCTCGCAAATGATTTGACGCAGAACGTTATGAAAAGAGACAGATTACCCTTTTTGCGTTACATACAGCCAAATCCAGCCAAAGTTTAAAGGATATAAAAGCCTACAGTCAAATCAGAAAATAATATAAAAATCTGCTTCAGGTTAAAAAAAGGATTGCATGGGAAAGGAAGCAACAAATATGGTGAAAGAAGTCAGAAAGGACCCGTACGTGGCATTGAGGCCACGGAAATCTCAGAACAATAGAAAATAGACATAACAGTTTGGGAAGAAAATTTCAACATCAATCTCAACATTGATAAAACCATCGCCGCATATGAACCGATCAACGTGAAGACATACCTAGCGGACACTGAACCCTTTACGACAAAAGAGGTATACGAGACAATAACATCTCTAAAACACAAGAAGGCACTCGGTCCCGACGACCTATGTAACGAACATATCATAGGCTCAGTTAGCCTATTACTTCAAGCAGTCACAGATATGTTAAACCTATGCTCAAACGAGGGCAACATACCAGAGATTTTGGAGGATCTCGACAATTAAGATACTATTTAAGGGGAAATGTAATCAATTGAATCCGAACTTCTACAGGGGAATTGCCCTGGAAAAATGCATGTTGAAGATACTCACAAGCATTGTCACAAAGCGAATTTCTAAAGAAGTAGAACACAAGATTCCGAAGAACAATTCGGTTTCCGAAAAGGCAGGAGCATCTCCATATCATTAATAATTTAATTGATGATATAGAAGATGCATTAAGGCATCCTCAAGGAAAATGCCATGCAATTTTCGTAGATTACACCCAAGCTTTCGATACATTAAACATACGTATCTCAATCTCAAAGCTGGAATCGATAACAGGAAAAGATACGTTCACTGCACTGATCCATAACGTGATGAGAGCCAATTTCATTCAGATCACAGATGGCGTAACCACATCGAAAACAATAACTCAGACCAACGGTATCCTATGGGGAGACCCATTAAGCTCCTTTACTCTTTAATGTCGCCACATACGATGTTGCACAGATGATTAGACAAGAGACGGAAGATAAAAAATCTACACATATGCGGACAACGTGTTCATTGGATTGAACTCCACCCACAACCTGCAAAGTGCCACAAACCAACTTGAGAAGTAGGCACAGGAAAACCAAATGGAAATTAACACCGAAATAACTGTACAGATGATATTCCGCAAAGTGGATAGAGAAGCTGCGGAGGACAGGATATATCTAGGACTGAAACCTCTTATGACAGTCAGCAGCTTCAAATACCTGGGAGTGACTCTGCAAACCACCGCCAGATCTTCCAGAATACACGTGAAATCACGTGCAGCATCTGCCACAAAAGCAATTTTTGACATCAAAAAAATATCCAGATTATCATTAACAACCGCTATGGCCTTATTCCACGCAAAAATAATTCCCATTGCAACCTACGGAATAGATATTATTTTGGATAAATTAAGTCTAAAAGTTCTAATGACTTTGGAAGGAGTTAAATCAAGATTGATGGAAGCCGCTCTAGGTGTTTCGAAACACACAAAGTCGGGGCT
Source organism: Anabrus simplex (assembly GCF_040414725.1). Lineage (NCBI taxonomy): Eukaryota > Metazoa > Arthropoda > Insecta > Orthoptera > Tettigoniidae > Anabrus > Anabrus simplex. The sequence continues at coordinate 597,792,443 of NC_090265.1, read as the reverse complement.
AGTATACGAACGCGCGAGAGAACCGTTCTTTACAGAAGAGACTCCCATCTACTGGCAGCTCGAATAAACTGCTCCTTGAAAGACAAAGGAAAAAAAAAAAAGAAATTTGGTTGGACATTTACATTACAGAAGCCATGGTAAACAGATTCTGGGCCAACACAAATCAAAACCTCCGACAGCTGGTGACCTCAATAGCTGTGCATGGGTACCTCCACAAAATATGCAAGGAGAAGTGTTTTCAGGATCCCGGGAATAACTGTATATGTGAGTCGTCCGATCAACCTTGTGACCGTTACCACATGACCACTTGTAAAAAAACGAGTAATACCCCTGGTAGACTTTTGTGCTTAATTAAAATATGTACAATCATAATGCGGGGTATAAAATGTATTGCCAAAACTTATGTACACTGACTGACAGCAAATGCAACACCAAGAAGGAGTGGTCAGAACTTTATGCCAATTGCAGGGTAGACTGACGTCACTGAGGTATGCTCATGATGTGAAATGTGCCGCTGTGCTGCTCACGTAGCGAACGATAAATGGGACACGGCGTTGGCGAATGGCCCACTTCGTACCGTGATTTCTCAGCCGACAGTCATTGTAGAAGGTGTTGTCGTGTGCCACAGGACACGTGTATAGCTAAGAATGCCAGGCCGCCTTCAACGGAGGCATTTCCAGCAGACAGACGACTTTATGAGGGGTATGGTGATCGGGCTGAGAAGGGCAGGTTGGTCGCTTCGTCAAATCGCAGCCGATACCCATAGGGATGTGTCCACGGTGCAGCGCCTGTGGCGAAGATGGTTGGCGCAGGGACATGTGGCACGTGCGAGGGGTCCAGGCGCAGCCCGAGTGACGTCAGCACGCGAGGATCGGCGCATCCGCCGCCAAGCGGTGGCAGCCCCGCACGCCACGTCAACCGCCATTCTTCAGCATGTGCAAGACACCCTGGCTGTTCCAATATCGACCAGAACAATTTCCCGTCGATTGGTTGAAGGAGGCCTGCACTCCCGGCGTCCGCTCAGAAGACTACCATTGACTCCACAGCATAGACGTGCACGCCTGGCATGGTGCCGAGCTAGAGCGACTTGGATGAGGGAATGGCGGAACGTCGTGTTCTCCGATGAGTCACGCTTCTGTTCTGTCAGTGATAGTCACCGCAGACGAGTGTGGCGTCGGCGTGGAGAAAGGTCAAATCCGGCAGTAACTGTGGAGCGCCCTACCGCTAGACAACGCGGCATCATGGTTTGGGGCGCTATTGCGTATGATTCCACGTCACCTCTAGTGCGTATTCAAGGCACGTTAAATGCCCACCGCTACGTGCAGCATGTGCTGCGGCCGGTGGCACTCCCGTACCTTCAGGGGCTGCCCAATGCTCTGTTTCAGCAGGATAATGCCCGCCCACACACTGCTCGCATCTCCTAACAGGCTCTACGAGGTGTACAGATGCTTCCGTGGCCAGCGTACTCTCCGGATCTCTCATCAATCGAACACGTGTGGGATCTCATTGGACGCCGTTTGCAAACTCTGCCCCAGCCTCGTACGGACGACCAACTGTGGCAAATGGTTGACAGAGAATGGAGAACCATCCCTCAGGACACCATCCGCACTCTTATTGACTCTGTACCTCGACGTGTTTCTGCGTGCATCGCCGCTCGCGGTGGTCCTACATCCTACTGAGTCGATGCCGTGCGCATTGTGTAACCTGCATATCGGTTTGAAATAAACATCAATTATTCGTCCGTGCCGTCTCTGTTTTTTCCCCAACTTTCATCCCTTTCGAACCACTCCTCCTTGGTGTTGCATTGTCACTGTCAGTCAGTGTAATTTATATACACAATTTGTGTGCACTTCTTAAATAATAATAACAATAATAACAATGTTTTATTAAACCTGAGGCACAATTTCAATTATATGCGGTTCAGTAGCTAGTCAAGGTACATATATTAAACACATCAAAATTTCATATGTCTGCCATGGGTAGTCTTTGAATAAAGGCACATCAAACATTGATAATTTAGCATTGAAAAGGGCTTCCGGGTCCCCTTAAAACGCTATTGTCATGCAATATAACTTTACCGGCACACGCGGATTATTGTCTTCTATGACAAAACCATACTGTTTCGCCCAACTTTTGTTTTTTGGCTGCTTATAAAGCCTCTAACCGTTGTACATTACATTTAGTTTAACTTTTGCGAAATAATGAATTCCATGTTGTACACTGCTCGATGTACCAAGCAGAATAACTGAGAAAAGATCAATCTTATACTTGGAGAATTTGGTCTGTGGTAGGGTGATAATTCCTGTTAACAAAGCATGGGATATCCCATTCTAAAAGTGAGTGGACAAACATGAGGTCATCGCAAGCACCAGTTGTCCGGAGTCGTGGATTTTGAGACTCATTTGAATGTTTATTTAGCTACTAGTTTGTAGTCGTCGCAGTATTAATCATACCATAATTCATAAGAGTTCAAGACTATGTATATATCTAAATAGTGTGATTATCTCCGTTACGGTGATAGGCAAGGAAGTGATTCGGAGTTGGTAAGGAAAATAATCCCAATGTGTATAGTCCAATTCGGCACTGTTTTTACACAGGGCGAATTATATAAACCGGGTGGTTTCCAAAACGACTCCATTTTCGTCTGCTAGCAGACAAAAAGATGCAATTGCTTTCTAAATGTGAAGAAACTGCGGGAGTCACTAATCAACATTGCCGACAGTAAGCAAGGAATTCTTCGTTAGGCGTCAATTGTTTCCTCAATTTTGCTTATTGCTGGCTGGCTTGTCGTTTTATCGTAAATTCATTCAAGATGCAGTACACATTGCTTAAGGAAGTGTTTTTAGAGAAAACATACTGGATTAGGAAGCCAGCCCATCGTACCCACGCAAAGGACGTTCAGGAGAGATTCTCTTAAGAGAGAAACGATACTGGCGATAGTGAGAAAGTTGGGAACAACTGGGTGTTTGTTGAGTGAGTCTGGCAAGCATCGCACATCTGGTTTGGCAGACGTGGTAGAAGATATTGTGACTCGTTTGCTTCAGTCTCCTAAGAAATCGTCATGTCGTTTGTCTCAGGGCGCGGGGTATTCGTATTCCATATGCCAAAGAGGGACCAAGGTAAAGAAACTGTGGCCATACAAGATGATTTTCTTTCACGAGTTGCATGAACGATTCAGCTACTTCAGATGGTTCTTGGGTTTTACTGCACGGCTACGGGGAATTATAAACATCACGTGGTTCACAGATAGGACCTGGTTCCATCTGACTGGTTTTGGGTCACACAACCCAGATGGTATTCATGATATATACCCCCTGCTCTCACGCAAGGTCGGAATTTGGTGTGCAGTCTCGGTAAACCGTATAGTGGATCCATTCTTCTTCTTCTCGGATAGCATGAATAGAGACCGGTACAAGGATATTTTCCTGCAACTTGTCGAGCAGCTAGGCGTCATTCAGCTAACTCGGGTTATTTTCAGCAAGACTGCGCGACTGCTTTGAGGACAGAGCTGTCTCTAAGAATGTGTGGCCGCCATCATCACCGGACATAACGACATTTCCTGTGGGCTTATATTAAGGATAAAGTGTATCCAAATCGACCACAACAATTAAAAATTTGAAGAGTAACATCGTGACTGAAATTAATGATATAGGCGAGGAAATGTTGCAGCGAACTGCCAGAAGCATGGAGCGACGTGTACGGCTGTGTCTACGGGAATATGGAGGTCATTTCCATTTGTTGTGATGGTAAGTGAACCTCCCACAGTTTCTGCATATTTGGACCGTAGTTGCATCTTCTTATCTGCTACTAAATAGAAATGGGGTCGTTTTGAAAACCACCCTGTTTATATAAATCGCCCTGTACTGATACTGTATGCTGCTAAGACAGCGATTGCTCAATCAGGCCTGCATTTGATGGCTCTATAGCAACTGTCAGTCCTTATTAATATACGCAATTTAAGCGCAAGTATTAATAGCGAGTGTATCCGAGACCTTTTCGTACTGTAATCTGCGGGAAGTTTGTTGAAGGGTGCGCCTTGTGTGGCAGGGTCTACGCTGGACCGGGCAGAAAAACAAGGTGGAGAAGCATGGCGGTAACTTTCACAGTAGTTAACGTTGAGTAGACCTGCCCCGCTTGCTATAGGCAACACGACACAATGTTCGTTCTCCTCCAACCTAGATAAACCGTAATTAACACACAGTTGTTGTGTACTTCTGCCATTTTCCGGGGCTTTTTGTCCTCCTTAGTATCGTCCAGGCCACCTACCTGCGTTTCACCATTGAGAAGAGACTCGCCCTGTATATTGTACTTCGTGATAACGTTTAGTAACCAAATGTTTCACAGCGGCAGAAGTATGAGCCAAGAAAACAATCTAATCGATTTAGAAATTACAATTAGATAATTGAGAATAATTCTCTGTCCGCCTCTGTGTGTAGTGGTTAGCGTTATTAGCTACCACCGCCGGAGCCCGAGTTCGATTTCCGCTCTGCCACGGAATTTGAAAAGTGGAGGGCTAGAACGAGGTACACTCAGTCTCGGGAGGTCAACTGAGCAGAGGTTGGTGTTCGATTCCCACCTCAGACAATTGAGTTGGCAAGTTTACATTATAATTGCAGGCCCCATTGCCTACTGCGCGGTCACAATCGATTTGGGGAGTTTTAGTTACAATGACAGACCCATTTCCTACTTTCAGACAGATTATAGTTGAGAAGGTTTTATTATAATAGCAGGTAACTTCCCTACCACCAATCAAAATTGAGTTGTGCAGTTATTATCACAATGACAGGCCCTTTTTACTGCTGCCAACCAGCTTACTGCCAGTCACACAGAATTAGTGAGTTTCCGTGAAAATAGCAGGCCACTGTGCCTAATGCTAGTCAAATTTTAGATTGAAACATTTGTTTATAATGGCGGGCACCCTGGCCTAGAGCCAAACACAATAGGGTAGGGGACTTTTGAACAAAACTGCATGATCCCTTGCCTTCTGCAAGACAAATCGAGAAGTGAATTATTCCTTAAAATGGTAGGCCCTTCTTACTAATGCCAGTTACACAGGAGTTGGAGAAGGACCCCATTTCAACTGCCAGCAGTCAAAGTCGTTGTAGGGAGTACTGATTACAATAGCAGACACACCCTTTCTCGATCGCTACAAATCGACATCAATGAATATACAGGGTGTTAGGTGTATACCTGCAGATATTTCTTCTAGCAATAGAGAACGATGTGACGAACCACTATATATCAAACTTTTAGTAATTCTCGGAAGTTATTTTCGAGAGCATAGAGATACGATGTTTTTAGAATAGGTAGTATGTCTTGTTCTTTTGAATGAATAGCTTCCCTTTGAGAACAGGCGAGTCACGCGCCATGTGTGCCAAACTGGTTTCTGTTTATGTTTACGTACAACAGCCGAACGCTACCTATGCAATACACGAGATGTTACGTAACATACTTGTCAAACTGGTTTTATGTTTAAGAGCAACTGAGCTACGATAACAGCTGAAGGTGGCTACTACAGTAGCGTATGCCTTGTTACGTTACATTCTCGCCAGACTGGTTTCGTAGTTGCCAGTATTCAGTTTCTGTCTTAGGGGCTTCAGACAACCCTGGTCATCGGTTTCGGACCCTGGATGTACCCAATTCTCAGTGTTAATACTGGATCATTTGCTGTTATGTCCTTTAAGGGATTGGGATACGTGTGGTCATCAGCCCCGTGGTCTAGTGAGTATGGAAATGACCCGAAAACCTGAATCGGTGAGGGACCTGTACGAGCGTGTGATATAATTATTGGTTGGTATAGGCGCGCCGGGACGTGAAATACGGTACGATCCCCGTTGTGCATTGCGGAAAGGTACAAGAAAGATGGCAGGTCCTTACGCCAACGAAAGCAGTTATGGGATGCCCAAATGAGTAGGATCGGAATTGAATTATCGAAACACATCGAACGTTTAGTTTCAAAGGAATATTGGACATGTTATACAACTAAATAAATTAAACGTACCTACATTTCGTGCCTCCTTCCGGGCTGAGTTGCTCAGACGGTTGAGGTGCAGGCCTTTTGATTCCAACTTTACAGGTTCGGACCTGGCCCAGTCCGGTGGTATTTGAAGGTGCTCAAATACTGTACGTCAGCCTCGTGTCGGCAGATTTTCTGGTACATAAAAAGAACTCGTGCGGGACTAAATTCGGGCACCTCAGCGTCTCAGAAAACCGTAGAAGTAGTTAGTGGGACGTAAAGCACTTAACGTTATTATTATTATTATTATTATTATTATTATTATTATTATTATTATTATTATTATTAGGTCATTAAAAGCTGAAATACGTGGAAGAAAATAGTAAAATATGCGTGGTTTAAGAGGAAACAAGATGAAATGTATGTCACGTGAGTTAGCATCGTTCGCAGTAGTTACCTACAGATTACTATGCGTAAAACGAGAACCAGGTCAAGCTCGTGGGGATGAGTCAGCTGTAATCTCGTATTGTGTATAAACATCAAACATACACATCAACAAATATAAGAAACGTAAACAAGGTTACACGTTAGAGACATGTAGCTATTAACCTGAACGCCAGGCCGACGGTCGCTTTCATGAGTACAGATGAGTTATCAAATTATACACAATCCACAGATGTCGAACTTATCTAAGAAGATTCCGCCACAACTATATTACATTTTACTGTGATGGTGCTAATAACAAATCGCAGCAGCTATTGGCTTTACGTCGCACCTACACACCTTATGGCGACGATGGGACTGGAACGGGCTAGGACAGAGAAGGAAGCGGCCGTGGCCTTAATTAAGGTACAGCACCAGCATTTGTCTGATGTGAAAATGGGAAACCACGGAAAAACATCTTCTGGGCTGCCGAGAGTGGGGTTCGAACCCACTATCTCCCGAATAATGGATACTGGCCACACTGAAATGAAATGTCGTATGGCTTTTAGTGCCGGGAGTGTCCGAAGATAAGTTCGGCTCGCCAGATGCAGGTCTTTTGATTTGACTCCCGTAGGCGACCTGCGCGTCGTGATGAGGATGAAATGATGAAGATGGCACATACACCCAGTTCCCGTGCCAGCAAATTTAACCAATTAAGGTTAAATTTCCGACCCTCCCGGGAATCGAACACGGTACCCCTGTGACCAAAGGCCAGCACGCTAACCATTTAGCCATGGAGCCGGACTTAAGCGACTGCAGCTATCGAGCTCGGTAAATCGCAGCAGATTACGCTACTGCGTGTTGAGATGATGTCGGTAGAATACAGTATACCTGTTAAGACATAAGGCTGCAGTAGAAGAAGAGGAAGGAGAAGGTAACGAGAGCCACATAGTCAAGCAGCACACAGCTGAACAAAGTGCACATTAGTGACACAGACATAAGAGTGGCGTGGTCGCGGGAACTACAGTCGCATTCGTAACACTCTGTTGTAGAAAAATAATGAACTAACATACAGTACGAGCTCCGTAATTCCAGGTGGACGGTAACAAGACTATCTCGAATAGAAAAGTACGGATTTACGAACGTACACGAAAACGCCTGTGAACAACATAAGGTACCAATGTTAAACATTACAGTACAACAGTTTAAAAAACGAAAACATACAGATTGCATTAAAAGAAATGTTAAACTTTCTTTTGTAAATTAACAAAACACTCCAAGCAATCTTCTTAAGTTAAAAGTTAACTTATAGTTCCTATTTCAGTAATGATGAATATAAAACGATTATTTTATTGAATATTTATACGTGACGACGACGACGACGACGACGATGATGATGATGATGATGATGATGATGATGATTGCTGCCTTAATGTCATCGGCCCTTAAAACGCAAAGTGTCCTCTGTTTTAACTCGTAGGGAATAAGAAACATAATATAAATTGCTGGAAGCCTTTCCCGATAGATTCATGAAGGGCGACCCGTGTTCTGTTCTGCCACACGATACACTAGCAGCATATAATGGTATTCGTGGTATTCATACACTGGCATTATTCAAATACTACTACTGATGCTACTTCTACGAAGTAACTCGCGTACTAGAACGGACGATAATTCGCATCTCTGACAGCTGTTATTCAGGTCAAGGTCAGACAGACCGGTTTCATGTAGGGGTGGGGAACCCGTCCAGCGACATCCCCGTCGCTAAGAACAGCAGACAACCGGCATGTGACAGGTCTAGTGCTTTTGTCGAACTGCTTACGTGGAATATTCTCCCACAGTGCGATTTCATATCATGGTCTTTTGGGAGTCCAACTCGCCGTATGCAGAAACAACACGTGTTGACGTGTACGTAAATAAAGTTTATTACGTCAACGAAAGAATGCATGGGATAGAATTTCAAAGTGAGTAGTATCGGAATTGAAATGTCAAAACACATCGAACGTTTTACTTCATACCAGTAAGGGACATGTTATAAACATAAAGTAATTAAACGTACCTTCCTTTCGTGCTTCCAACCGAAGAAAACATGTTTAAATGTAAATGAGAACCTTCTAGCTTACTGCTGATTTTGCAGTGCCTATTCAACGTATCAAAATAAACGTTGCCAGGCTGAGTGGCTCAGACGGTTCAAGCACTGGTTTCATGAACTTAGCAGGCTCGATCCTGGCTCAGTCCGCTGGTATTTGAAGGTGCTCAAATACGACCGCTTCTGATCGGTAGATTTACGGGCACGTTAAAGAATACCAGTGGGCAAAATTCCGACACCGCGCGTCTCCATTGGCACGTGAAGATTTATTATTATTATTATTATTATTATTATTATTATTATTATTATTATTATTGGGCGAGTTGGCCGTGCGATTAGCTTGCATCCGTCGAAAAGCCACTAACAATATTATTATACAAACTGTATTAGTCTATTATTACTGACTATTATGAAAATAAAAGTTAATCGCCCCACTCAAACTTCGTAGCTCGTAATCTGTCAGAAAACACTAAAGAAAATAGTGAACTTTTAACAGGTCCGAATTATTATTAATAATATAATTGCAGACATGCCTCAGAAATTACCGAAGCATGTACTTACAAATTGTTTTACGTCGCACCGACACAAATAGGTCTTACGGCGACAGTGGGAGAGAAAAGGGATACAAGTGGGAAGGAAGCGTTCGAAGTCTAATAAAGGTACAGTTCCAGCATTTCCCTGATGTGAAAATGGGAAACTACGGAAAACCATCTTCCCGGGTACCGACAGTGGAGTTCGAACCCACTATCACCAGAATAAAGCTCACAGCTGCGCGCCCCTAACCGCACGATCAACTTACTCTAAGCCCCAATGCCGGTCTGCGTAGTTCGGACGATAGAGCGCTGGTCTTCTGATCCCACCTTGGCAGGTTCGAAGGCGGCTCAGTTCGGTGGTATTTGAAGGTGCTGAAATACGCCAGTCTCGTGTCTGTGGATTTACTTGCATTTAAAAAAGTACTGCTTTACAAAATTCTGGCACTTCAGCGTCTTCGAAAACCGTGAAAATTAGTTAGTGGAACGTAAAGATATTAGTAGTAGTGGTAGTAGTAGTAGTAGTAAAAATGAAATGTCGTATGGCTTTTAGTGCCGGGATATCCCAGGAAGGGTTCGGCTCGCCAGATGCAGGTCTTTCTCTTTGACACCCGTAGGTGACCTGCGCGTCGTGATGAGGATGAAATGATGATGAAGACAACACATACACCCAGCCCCCGTGCCATTGGAATTAACCAATTAAGGTTAAAATCCCCGACCCGGCCGGGAATCGAACCCGGGACCCTCTGAACCGAAGGCCAGAACGCTGACCGTTCAGCCAACGAGTCGGACGTAGTAGTAGTAGTAACATTATTATTACGGACGTTTTATTTAAACGGGTCCGTTACATTACCGCTTACTGTCCGGTAATTAGCCTTCTGTCCACCTCTGTGGTGTAGTGGTTAGTGTGATTAGCTGCCAACCCCCGGAGGCCCGTGTTCCATTCCCAGCTCCGCCACGAAATTTGAAAAGTGGTACCAGGGCTGGAACGGGGTCCACTAAGCCTCGGGAGGTCAAATGGGTAGAGGTGGTTCGATTCCAACCTCAGCCATCCTGAAAGTGGTTTCCCGTAGTTTCGCACTTCTCCAGGCAAATGCCGGGATGGTACCTACCTTAAGGCCACGGCCGCTTCCTTCCCTCTTCCTTGTCTATCCCTTCCAATCTCCCCATTCCCCCGCAAGGCCTACACAAGACCCCTGTTCAGCATAGAAGGTGAGGCCGCCTGGGCGTGGTACTGGTCATTCACCCCAGTTGTATCCCCCGACCCAATGTCTCATGCTCCAAGACACTGCCCTTCAGGCGGTAGAGGTGGGATCCCTCGCTGAGTCCGAGGGAAAACCAACCCTGGAAGGTAAACAGATTAGGAAAACGAAGAATAAGCCTTCTATTAGAAATGCCCGGCGGCAATTCCATAGTAGACCGAGCTCGATAGCTGCAGTTGCTTAACTGCGGCCAGTATCCAGTATTCGGGAGATAGCAGGTTCGAACCCCACTGTCGGCGGCCCTGAAGATGATTTTCCGTGGTTTCCCATTTTCACACCAGGCAAATACTGGGGCTGTACCTTAATTAAGGCCACGGCCGCTTCCTTCCCACTCCTAGCCCTTTCCTCTCCCATCGTCGCCATAAGACCTATTTGTGTCGGTGCGACGTAAAGCATCTAGCAAAAGAAATCCACAGTAGCTATTGTTCCTTCGAGCAATGTTCACGCATGGTTGCAACTACGGTTTTTGAAATCTGTCTCATTAATAACAATATGACTGAATACTTACAGCCTTTTCTTTCAGTGTCCACCGTCCTTTCATTGACCTGAAAAGTTTATGAATAAGCATAGACAACTCGCATTGTCTATTGTCAGAAATTCATGGTAGACTGTCGCAATAACAGCACAGAAATTTTGCGCTCATTTTTCATTTACTTATTAACTATTTCCTTTCATTTTGTCAGGTTGGATCACTGAGTAATGCCATTGACGTCTTATAAATCACACACAACTACACAATACTTTATTCGCACGTATGTGCTGTTGCGTATCTTCGAGGTCACTGTAAGGATCCTGTGTACATTTCACACAGAGTACCCTAGACCGGTTTTCGAGTACAGCAAGTGGCCTGGCACGTGAGTCATCCTCGCCTACTTGCCAAGCCTTTAGGGGAAGTGCACAACAACATGTGTTGGCCTGCGATAAGAAACAGGTTCAACAAGCCCTAGACTCTGCTACTGTACTTCCACTACGCGTGGACAGAATGACGTAACCGGCATATCCTGCTACGGCCGTTCAAAACACATTAGGTCCTGAAATATTTGGCTCAGTTATGGGCAAACTAATAGGACAAGCTAAAAAGTACATAGCATATATTGTGAGATGTCTTTTTCTTTGCCGACTAGCTTAATATCTGCACGTATACACCTAACACCCTGTATATTGATGGACATACGAAAGTATATGCATGCTTACAATATTGCAGACCTTCACTTACAGATTAACTGCTGCTAAACGGTACGTCATATTGACAAAGGATTGTACCGTAAGGCGAAGTATTTAGCGATCTAAATGGTTGGTCCTATGATATTTTCTCGCATCTCATCTATTCATGGGTCAGATTGAGTCAGAAACGTTGAATAGGTTGAAATTTGTGTAAGATTATCTTACATAGCATTACTTTTCGGATAATTATGTGACATAGCATTTGGCTCATATATGGGTACTGGGTGGGCCAATGTTCGTGTAGAGTTTGATCATACTATTTTTCCCGTAAGTGATTGAAAGTATGAATTATATAGGTAAAGAGTCCATATTTACTTAAAATCGAGAAATAGAGACGAATCTAACGTATAAGCGATACAGATACGACAAAAAGTCATAAGACCAAGGTTGAAGATCACTCCTAATTCAACGAAGATTGTGCCATCCGTTATGTGATAGGACTTCCCGTTTATCCCACGAAATACCTCGAAACGAAGGTCTGCACCACCATTAAAATTGCTTCCATATTTCGGTATTCTTTGGGGATAAAAAATTAAAGATCTGTCAAGTTTTTCGTTCGTTACAGGCTGAAACGTGTAATTTTGCCAAATTTCAATTTTCTTGCTTGTCTGGCAGATTATGCTGCAATCTGGATTTTGGGTAAGGGGGTAAAAATTATGACTTTCAGGAAATTAAACCAAAAAATATGCAGACGATCATTATTACCCCTCAAACGGGTATCTGTACGAAAATTTCACCAAAATAGTCAATGTACAGGCACACACAGTCGTTACGATTTTATTTATATAGATAGATAAGGAATCTGCTCCACGTACAACACATTTTGGCTACGTCCGCTGGACTTAACCTGCAAAACCAACCGTCCATGATATCTCATTAATCCTCCTGTAGAAAAATTCACACGAGAACAAAAGTTTTAGAAATGGATTTCCATTAAGGATTGTAGATTTCGATTAATTTCGGATGTGCATATTTTGAGGAAGTGCAAAATCAAGGTTCCGGTTTCGGATAAACCCCCAGTAAAGATAGGTATTCAGAAATAATATTGGCCCTAAAACCTACACAAGGACAGGTGGATTCTAAATATCAAGTTTGGTAGAAATATATTCAGTAGTTTTCAAGTTATAAACACTCATACAATCAAACCGACAAACAGACACCAAAGTTAAGAAATATGCAGATGGTCATTATTACAACTGAAACGGATAACTGTACGGAAATTCCGCCAAAATAGCCAATGTATAGACAGACGGTCGTTGCGATTATATTTATATAGATGACAGATAAGCATGGGCACGTTTGAAAGTGCAAACCTTCATTTCGAGATTTACTGCTCCTAAACGGTACATCATACCAACAAACGGTTTACACCCTGAGACGTCCCTTTTATCTCTCTACATGTTTGATGTTAAAACATTTTCTCGTATCTCACATATTTATGGGTTCGATTGAGTTACGTTATTTGAATGGGGTGAAATCTGGGTACATTTTCATCATTTTACATTATTTTTCACATACTTATGTGGAAGCTAGAATAATGAAATTGGGTTCGCATATAGCCATTGGTCGTGTTAATGTGCGTGCCAAATTCGATGACTCTACCTTTTCTATAAGTGTGTCAAAGTAAGTAATACACGTGTAAAAAGCACAAAATTTACGAACCATCGAAATATACAGCCAAATCTACCCTATAAGGGAGAGAGAGAGAGAGACGAGAAAATATCAAGGACCAAACTTGTAGATCACTCGAAATTAAACGGAGATCGTGCCATCCGTTTTGTGATAGGACTTACCGTTTAGCCGCGAAATACCTCGAAACGAAGGTCTGCACAGTCATTAAATTGCCTATATTTCGATATTATTCGGCATAAAAAGTGAAATATTTAAAGATCTTGGAAGTTTTCCGTATGTTAGCGGCTAAAACGTATACATTTGCTTAATTTCAATTATTCAGCTCGTGTGGCAGATTGTGAGGCAATCTTGAATTTGGGCGAGGGGGGGGGGGGTAAAATTTAGGACTTCCAGGAAACTATAGCTAAAAATATGCAGGTGGTCATTATTACCCCTTAAACGGAAAGCTGTACGAAAATTTCTCCAAAATAGTCAATGCACAGGCACACGGTCGTTACGATATGATTTATCTAGATAGATAAGTAATCTGCTCCACGTATAACACCTTTTGGGCTATGTCCGATAGACTTAGCCTGAAAACCGACCTTTCATGTTATCTACCTTATTAATCCTCCCGTTGAAAAATGCACATGAGAAAAATAAATTAGAATTGGATTTCCAAACAGTTTGATCGATTTCCAATCAGGTTGGTCTTGTACTCTATATATTGTGGGAGAGTAAAAATCACCATTTCGGTCCCCTATAAAACCCCAATCCATTCCAGGAATTTGAAATGGTATAAACCTTAGCACCTACCCTTGGAGGGGTGGATGCTAAATATAAAGTCTGGTTCAAATATCTCAGTAGTTTTCAAGTTGTAAGAAATACGCTTTACGCGCTTCCGCTCTTGCGTTAAGTGTGGTGGGACTTGTACCAAAAAACGGTCCGTTAATGATATCTCCGTTATTAATCCTGGTATCGAAATGATGCACATGAGAAAAAAGGTTTAGAAATTAATTTCCATTAAGGCAGGTAAGTTTGGTTGTGTATACAAATCCCAGCGGACTTAATTTCGTATAAACCCCCAATTAGTTCAGGGATTTAGAAACAATATTTGCCCTAAAACCTACCCAAGGACAGGTGGATTCTAAATATGAAGTTTGGTGGAAATATATCCAGTAGTTTTCAAGTTATAGAGAGACAAACAGACAAACAAACCAACAAACAAACAAACTAACAGACACGAAGAAAACTTACCCTTGGACAGATAGATGCTATATATAAAGTTTGGTTCAAATATCTTCAGTAGTTTTCAAGTTGTAAGAAATACGCTTTACACGCACCCGCTCTTGCGTTAAGTCCGCTGGTATTTGTACCGAAAAACGGTCCGTTAATGATATCTCCCTTATTAAATCCTGTTATCGAAATGATGCACATGAGAAAAAAGGTTTAGAAATTAATTTTCATTAAGGCAGGTAGATTTCCATTAAGTTCGGTTGTGTATACTTTGAAGGAGTGCAAATTCACGGTTTCGGTTTCGTAAAAATCCCCACTCAGTTCAGGGATTTAGAAACGATATTTGCGCTAAAACCTACCCAAGGACAGGTGGATACTAAATATGAAGTTTGGTGGAAATATATCCAGTAGTTTTCAAGTTATGGAAGGACAGACAAACAGACAAACAGACAAACAGACACCAAAGCTAAAAATTATGCAGATGGTCATTATTGCACCTGAAACGGATAACTGTACAGAAATTTCGCCAAAATAATCAATGTACAGACACAAGGTCGTTACGATTTTATTTATATATATGAATGAAGATTCTTGATTATAGTTGGCGTCTTCCTTTGTTCATCTGTAGGCGCATGTTACAAGCAAGTTACAAATCAAAAGAAGGTAGTTCATGGAGGATTTTTCCTTGTGCAAACAGGGGAGTTCGAGACGTAGCCTAATTTTATATTGAGAAGAGTCTGTCACACTTCCTAAATGGGTGCCAACATACAGAAGAAACTAAAAACACAGGGAAAGTTTGTTCAAAGTACTGTGAACATTTTATTTTATTCGAACTGTCGCATATTTTGCATTAGAAACCCCAGCACACGTTGTATTGCTATCGCTCTTGTGTTCCAATATATTTAAGGAAGTTGTATTTCAATTCTGAGCTGAAATGATTTTAAGAGGTGGATGAAATTTCTGTTTAAATAGGTATGTTTGTAGTTATTTATTTTACTTACTATATCATATTACAGTTAGCTGACGTACAATATATAGAGCCCGCGAGATTAGTTTGCCATCTGCTTGTTGCTGTGGCACGTACGAGTTTGGTACATGTTAAAATGAACCTGTCTTGTTACGCCCTAACGTACAAAGTTTTTGAGCTTGAAGTGTACACATTTGTACACCACTAAATTTTTAAAGCACCAGCCTCCACTGGCTGATGGTATAGTCGTCCTTCTCCTCCACCACATATCCGAAGGTTGCATTTCTTAATCTGAGTTAAATTCCTCGTCTTTTATGAATCAGTTGCATACAGCAACACTATAAACAAGGGTACATTCCTTTGGACCGGACGAGCTGGCCGTACGGTTAGGGGTGCGCAATTGCGTGCTTACATCCGGGAAATAGTGGCTTCGAACCCCGCTGTCGCTGTTTTCCGTTTTCACACCAAGCAAATGCTAGGGGCTGTACCTTAATTAAGGCCACGGTCGCTTTCTTTCCATTGCTAGGCTAGAAAAATTGATAATAATTTATTATTGTTATTATTATTAATGGTAGGCTGTCACGGCCGCAGGGTTCTGAGGGTTTTATAGACTTACTTATTAGAATATAAAACTGACCACGATGTATTCACAACGACAGCTAACCTCCATCTGAGCACGCGAGTCAACACAGCGCCATCTTATAACAGAGTATGCGTGTGACGTCACATATTTAGTGCTAATTTTGCCTTACTTTGAAGCGTTATTTTATGAAAACTACATTTCAGATTTTTTTTTCTTCTTGCAACTGGTAGCCTCCTCTTTATCTGTCAATTGAGACATTAAACATATCGTAAGTTAAATACTACGCGTTCTACCCAAATACTAAGAGCGTCTTAAAATGTTTATTTCCATGTTCCTGTTGTCAAGGAACGTAAGTCTACGTTTAAAAGAAAATCCTTTGAGATTATGATTCAAAGCGACCTGTCATTCTATAGCAAAAAATACGCAGCTTAACGGCCGTGCGACGTGTAACAATGCCGGTGAAGGAAGAGGACATTACTTTCAATAATAATATAGAAACGACAGGTGTTTCCGTGTTCCATATCACGGTCAGGATAACATTAGTTTTGGTGTCGCTCTGTATGTACGTGATACTGTGTTCTCTCCCGCCCACTTGACCACAAAAAGCTGGCACGTACGTACTGAAGCTTGCTCGCCGCACCCCCTGCTGGAGGCAACACAATAAGAATAGAAAATAAGTTTGTCAATTTTATGACTTTATCTCACCTCCTCCAAAACTACGTTAATAAAGGATATTTAAACCCCCACAATAGAATGAAGTTATCAATGAATTTCACTCTCGAAATGCAAAGGTTTAGGAAAGGGATATGCACTGGGAGGAACTAGAATGAATTTATGAGGGGAATGTAGGTATTTTTGGGGCAGTTGCGTACACAGAATTTCGTCAGGAGGGGCTCATTTTAAGACAATAATTAAAATGTAATTTGCGGGCTGAGTAACTCAGATGGCAGAGCGCTGGCCTTCTGAGTCCAACTTTGCAGGTTCAATCCTGGCTCAGACCGGTGGTATTTGAAGGTGCCCAGATACGTCAGCCTCATGTCGGTAGATTTACTGGCACGTAACAGAACTCCTACGGGACGAAATTCCGGCACTGCGGCGTCTCCGAAAACCGTAAAAGTAGTTAGTGTGATATGGGAAACAATAACATTAGTATTATGAAGTGTAATGTATCGGTGTTTTAATTTTGTTTACTACTACTGTAGCTACAAATAATGCGTAGGCCTTCTACTAGACCTGAAACACGCCAATGAATATATTTTAAAAAAATAGTTTGAATTACTTAAAGTATGAAACTCACTCAGGATGAGGAAATCACTGTGTGAATTCGCACTGTATAAATATTTCCTTCATATTATGATATTGCTCCATTCTATTTTAGTCTGTTCTTCTTCTTATTTTTATTATTATTACAAGATAGGTTCGTTTTAATATTTCCCAAACTTGAACGTGCCGCAGTAATAAGCAGAGTAAATATTTTGAATGAGGGCAAACTAAATTTCGCGGGATGTCTGTATTGTGTTGTTGACGGTCTATACGAAAGGATCGGTGTCTGTATTGTGTTGTTGACGGTCTACGAAAGGATCGCTGTCTGTATTGTGTTGTTGACGGTCTATACGAAAGGATCGGTGCATCCTTTGTCTGCAGTTGCTCAACCGCTTGCGGGTGGGGGCGGTAGAATACATCCACGGTATTCCTTGTCTGTCTCAAAGGGGAACCAGGGGCTCTCGACTTGGGTGCCACGCTTCGCCTTACTGAGTCTAGTATTGCTTCCACTCACTTTTGCCAGGCTCCTAGTTTTAATCATTGCTACCGGTCTCCTTGATCAACTCTTGTTCTCTTCCGATCCCGATGGCATTAGATTAGTGAGGCCTAGGGTGTCTTTCATTTTCATGCCCTTCATGGCCCTTCCCCCTCTTTTGCCGATATCTTCATTTTTCGAAGGGTTGCAACTCTTCCATTTTCATTTCTGATTAGTGTTAGGAGAGGATGGTTGCCCAATCGTATTTCCTCTTAAAACAACCACCACCACTGCAATCACTTGGTAGCTAGTCCAAGTCTAAGCAAGCATTAGATGCTTACTGCTTAATATCTGTAAACTAAGATACATGTTCAGTGAATAGCTACAAATATTTCTGATTAAATTTTCAGTACTGAAAGACAATATTGTGTTTGGAATGCTGAAGTTTCTTCTTATTATTGCTAGTGGTTTAACGTCGCATTAACACATCGAAGGTTTTCGGTGACGCAAGTATGGGGAAAGGGCTAGGATTGGAAAGGTAGCGGCTGTGGTATTAATTAAGGTACAGCCTCAGCATTTCCCTGGTATGTAAATGGGAAACGACGAAAAACCATATTCAGGACTGCGGACGGTGAGATTCGAACCCGCCATCTCCCGAATTGAAGCCAACAGCTACGAGACGCTGACCGTACGGCGGTATTATTATTATTATTATTCGCATGTTTGGCTACTATTATTTTGTGTTCGCAGGTGTCACTTTGAATGTGAAAATCTAACAGGGATTCAATTCGGCTGCCAGGGAAAACGAGGATAATTCAGAAAGTAACTTGTACTCTTCTCCCCTATATAGGTATTAACATGTTTATTTGAACTGTTACAACCAAATTAAATACTGTACATATAGTTTAGTTCTGACGTATACAACTTAGACCAAAGATCCATATCTCTTCCAGGACTCACACCGTAAACTTATGTTGAACATTTTCTGACTTATACTCGTTTTCCCTGGCAGCCTACATTTATACACCTGGAACTGTTCGACAAAAGAAGCCTCACATATTAAGTGTGGCGAGATGCTATTAAGATGACAGATAATATAATACCTGTACAAACTCTTCCAGGCAGAACACAGGAGACATTGCAATGAGTATGAAACCGTGTCGGATTTTCTGGTATCTTGTCATCGTAGAGAACATCTGCGGAACATCCATCATCCCTCAGTCAGGAAGTCAATAGCAAATGGATTAAGGGGAACTAGTTTGGAGGTAAATGGGGAGGTTCATTGTTTTGCTACAGGAGGACTTTATTGCAACTGGCAGAAGAAAATAAACCACTTTTCCCTTTGCTGAAGTCAAATTATTAAAAGTTTTGGGCCAATTGCAGAAACGGTGTTTAGACGATGTCTACGGTTAAAAATGTCTAAGCATGGCTGCCGCATTGCAGATACGTTATTTATCACTTAGACACTGTCTAAAACCGATATTCAACCGACCATGTTTAAACACTGCTGAGAACACAGTTTAACCTCAAATGTGAGGAGTGAATCACAATCAGAGGTTATGTACTATGAGACATGTAATTTGTATTATCATGTTGAGACGATTCCCGAAAGAAAGGTTAATCTGACGGCCTCTCTGTGGGTCTTCCGCTGCGAAATCGCAGCAGTTCATTTGAAATGTACGAGGAGGTACAGCTTAAAATAAGATTTCGCTATTCAGGAGACTTGTTTCTTGAGACTAACAAAGGGGCAGTCCGTTAACTCTCAACTTGACTACAGTTCTTGTCAGGCGATTTATTTTATTATATATGGGATAATTTCCATGGAATTTTAGGTCACTTCGACTACATACATGTCAGAATTACTTGTCCCAATCGTCAGAGGGCTGTCATGTACATCAACCGGGAGGGATTCACTTATATTTACTGCCAAGTAAACACACATAATAGTGAAATTAAAAAGTAGGTTGTATGTGTATTTTATATATATAATTGTACAAGTTTACGGTAACTATCAGATGGGAAAAGGCAAGTGGTGGTGATGGTATGATTATTATTTAGAGGAGGACTGTCAAAGATACTTTCATTCTTCCAGCACTTCGAATAATAATAATATTAATTATAGGTGGTCATGATCGTTACAGCGTCAGTTTATTTATTTGTTGTATGTCCGTTCCCCTGGTGTAGCCCTTGTAAGGCAGACTCTCCAGCGAGGCTGGGTGACATCTGCCGTGTATGGGAACTGCGTGTTTTGTAGTGGAGGTCAGTGTTATGTGTGGTGTGTGAGTTCAAGGAATGTTGGGGACAGTACAAACACCCAGTCCCCGAGGCAGGGGAAATAGCCATTTACGGCTAAAATCTCTGACCCTGCCGGGAATCGAACCCGGGGCCGTCTGAAACTAAGGCGAATACCCTGACTAACGGTCTCAAGTGTATGTGGTCTAACACCGCGGTTCGAGTCTCGTTGGTCGAAAACATTTCACCATCAGAATGTTGGCCGGCAGGACACGAGAGGTGGTGTATATAATTTCTCATCACTAGATTGCGTGCCGAAAGTGTGGATTGAATTCCAAATCTTTCCGCAGTGCTCATATGAAGTGAGGGCATATGACGCTGTTGATGGTGATTCGTCTGTTGGATGGGGACGTTAGGTCTTGAGCAGACTCCTTGTTGCTATTCGACAGTAGAAGGCTATATGCCAGCACCGGGTTTCACTCTCTCCCTTCCTACTGTCATGTATCACGCCATTCATTTCATTTTATTAACTCCTCCGATGAGACTGACGTCAGGAAGGGCATTCTGCCTAAAAACTCGCAACGAAGATTCATCTCACTTCATACTCGAGCTCGTAATGAAACGGAACAAGTGTTGTACATATATATATATATATATATTGCATTATTATTATTATTATTATTATTATTATTATTATTATTATTATTATTATTATTATTGGTAGTAGTAGTAGTAGTGATAGTAGTATACGGTAATTCTTTCGTAAATAAGGGAGAAAAATGAATTAATTCAACGGCTTAAGCTGGGTTAGAGAAGAAGTGTTGAACAAGGAAGGAAAAAGAGATAATCCTGTAATCCTGGTAAAAAAAAAAAATGAAAGAAACCAGACTCACCTAAGATCGCGTGATCGCCACCCATGCCCTACTCCTGAATAGTGTGCCGAGAAAAGCTTTCTGACTTCAAGTTACGTGAAATACACTGCTGTGCAAAGCTTAAGGACGCAAGTAAGGTTCGCATGTTGTGTCACTGCCAAGTAACATAGCTCGATGAAACTTGAACCATATATAGGAAGAACTGCTACAGTATGGTACGGTAGGCAGCTGAAAGGAATGTGCGATGAGGCGAACAGAAATGACACTTTAATAAAGAAACAATAAATTACACGTAAGTCACTGCGACTCAGGATGGTTCTTAAAATGGTGTGTGATCACCATGGACAGCGATGCACGCTTTGCGACGTGTTCCCAAGCTGGCCACAAGATTGGTAAGGAGTTATCGTGGTAGGACGTTCCACTTCTCCACCAGCGCGGTTGACAACTGCTGGATGGTCGTTGGTGCATGTGGACGGGCTGCAATACATCTTCCTAACATGTCCCACACGTGCTCGATGGTATTTAAATCGGAGGCACGGCAGGCCAGTCCATACACTGAATATTCTCTTGTTCCAAGAGCTCCTCCACCTGCGCTGTTCAATGCGGGTCGTGCATTGTCGTCCATAAAAATGAAGTCAGGGCCAAAGGCACCCCTGAAAAGTCGCACATGGGAACGGAGTACTGTCACAATAACGTTGACCAATAAGTGTACCCCGCTCAAAGATTTGGAGGTCGGTACGCCCACGCAACATTATACCTCCCCATACCATAAAACTTTTACCACCAAAATGATAATGTTCGACAATGTTCCTGGGTGCATTACGTGTTCCCACCTCTCGCCAGACGAGGGTACGTCTAGAATCACTATTCAGACTGAATCTGCTATCATCTGAGAAACACACGCGACCCCACTCCTTGTCGGTTCAGACCTGATGTTCTTGGCACCATCGCAAATTGTTCCGCCGATGTGCGGGTGTCAACGGAACACAACGTAATGGTCGTCGGGCAAACAGACCACCCCCATGCAGTCGCCGTGCCACTGTGGAGCGTGAGATTGGGTGCCTTGCAGTCCTGTTAAATGTGGTCGCAATGGCACCCGCTGTTTCACGTAAGTCTCTTTTTGCCTGTTGCCTGCTGCTGTAGTTGACCGTGGTCGCCCCCCTCCTCTCCTTCGGGCAGCAGTACCTGTGGTTCGGAATGCTCTCCATGCACGTGAAACAATGCTGTGAACAATACCAAACTCCTGGGCTACACTCGCCACACTCCGTCCTTCTTCCAGTTTCCCAATGATTTCTCCCCGTGTAAAGTCGTCCAAAATGTTGTCTCCGGGTCATGTTGTAATGAATAACACCACCACAGTGCATCGTAACAGCTCGCTGATTGACTCATACTGTCTTGTTCCGTTCCTTCAACCGCCTCGTTTTGTGGGGCCGGACCCATTTGGCGCTATAGTCGCCCTGACATCAATCACGCCAGGTTTCTATGCACGTGTGGGAGACTTCTGACATCATGTTACCGCACTTTCATTCATTTCCACCGAGTAGTTGATATGTTGCTTGCTTTATCTTTCTCGTTCTTATGTTTTGCACAGCAGTGTAAATGCTGGCTGGTTGGAAAAGTTCAGAGATCGGTGTCTTGCCACTTTCCTGCAAGAAGGCCTACAGTGTAATTTTCTTTTGTTGAAGCCGGGCTGATTGACTCAACGGTTGAGGCGCTGGCCTTCTGAGCCCAACTTGGCAGGTTCGATCCTGGCTCAGTCAGATGGTATTTGAAGGTGCTCAAACACGTCAGCCTCGTATCGGTAGATTTACTGGCACGTAGAACTCCTGCGGGTCTAAAATCGAGCACCTCGGCGTCTCTGGAAATCATACAAGTAGTTAGTGGGGAATTATTAATATTTGGCCCATTATTATTATTATCATCATCATCTTTTGTTGATATTACAGGAGATCTTAGACTATGTTAAGGGTACGTGTACGCGAATTTTTTCAACAAAAAATTGCTCCTATACCATCCCCAATTTCTCCCTGAATCCAGCATTATATCTGAAGTACGTATTATTAATTGTTTTCGACCCTTTACAGCCCTGTTCTTAAATGCCTGCAGAGCTCTGACACGCCCCTTTAAATGTCTGATGTGATCAACCTTCAGAATATACCTTCATAGTATTTCCTAACTAAGATATTCTGGTGCAGTAAGCGGAGATGGTAGATGGTATTTGCAGAAGAGGTTGGGCACTAGACCGAGGAAGCTGCAAAAATACCTAAAATGTCAAAAGTTCTGTGATGGGAAGTACCTGAGTGCGAGGGGTCGCCTCACTGATGGACAAATAGATCTACTACAGAAATATTATGGACTGGCCATTAGGAGGAAGGAGGGAAACCTAGTTGCTATGAGAAAATCTTTATGAGGTAGTCTTATACGCATATCATCAACTGATGAACATCTCTGCCACGCCCTTTGCCCAACAGGTCCTGATTCATGGTGAAAGTTCCAGAAAGCAAAGGCAAATGGTACTGAATATGAGCATAAACATTCCTTGCCATATTATGTTGAGGCAAAAAAGCTTATTTTCAGGGATCAAGCAATCCAAAATTACTGGAGAATTGCCTTCAGGGAAGGACTCAAAATCCCAACGATTACTTCAATTGTTGTATCTGGGGTGGTGTTCCTAAAACAGTTTTTGTGGGTGTACAGACACTAAAACAGGAGTTCTAGATGCAGTAATATGTTTTAATAAAAGCAGTGTCCAACTTCAAGTCCATTTCCCCACAAGGTTTTTTCAGATACATTTAATTTAAGAGATGAACAACTACTTGAGCTACAGAGCTGAAACTTTGTACATACATTCAGTATGATGATTGAAGGAAAGTGGAATACAATCGTAGACCTGTTTCAAAAAATAAGCATACGACTTTAGTTACATCCATCAAAAAATTCGTATATTTTAATGCAAAACTTTTAATCAATGCTGTTAATACATTTATTTCTAGATGTCTTATCCATAATAGACTACTTTATGTACACACACATTCTTTGTATATAGTTAACGTTTGGTGGATTTTATTGATAAGTTTCCAAGATATAGGTACCTAAAGAACCGTTTGCACTTCTCAAAAGTAAATTCCTAATGAATGAAAAGCAGGCTAAATATTGACATACTTGACACACTAACTCTTTTTCGTTATTTTATTGTTCTAAAAGGTCCTGTCCAGTTATAACGTGAATTTCAAGTGTACATGAAACGTACTTGTTGAGATATTGAGTGTGTGACTTTTATTTAAAATTATGGTCGTTCAGAGGCATGTACCCTTAAGCCTTTGTACTCTGATTATTCAAAGTGAACAGCAATCAATTATATACAATTAATTTTATATCTTCCTAAAGCAGGTTGAAGCTGTCCGAATTCATATGTTTATTAGGTACAAAATCTGCTATGGCTTGCTTTCGTTTTGAATCTTCCTTGATAGAGCTCGTGGCAGCGCAATTGCCGGTGAGATATATCATATGTGAAAACAAAAGGCGCCTCATCAAACGTGTTTGGAAACAATAGGTAATGTGATGACAAAGACAAAAGGATCACGGACGACTTTCTTAATGTAGTATTGTTTCTTAACATCGGTTAAACACAACACTCCTGACTTCACGACGATACATGCGATATCTCAATAACATCATTAATCCTCAAGATATCTGGATAGAAATTGCGTCACGTAATAATAATGTTATTTGCTTTACGTCCCACTAACTACTTTTACGGTTTTCGGGGACGCCGAGGTGCCGGAATTTACTCCCGCAGGAGTTCTTTTACGTGCCAGTAAATTTAACGACACGAAGTTGACGTTTTTGAGCACCTTCAAATACCACCGGACTGAGCCAGGATCGAACCTGCCAAGTTGGGGTCAGAAGGCCAACGCCTCAACCGTCTGAACCACTCAGCCTGGCGCATCACATAATGGATGGTGTGCATAAAACGTAGCATTTGGTATTATTGCTTTAGTAATTAGTAAAAGTGAAAGTAAATGCTATATCCATAAAGCTTGTGCTTTTACTACGAAGAAATTCTTCGCGTATGAAGTTGGCTGCGCGGTTTGGGCCACGCAACTGTGAGCTTGCATTCGGGAGATAGTGATTCGAACCCAACCGTCGGCAGCCTTGAAGTTGGGTTTTCCGTGCTTTCCCGTTTTCACCAGGCAAATACTGGGGCCATACAACTTAATTAAGGCCGCAGACGCTTCGTTCTCAGTGTTAACCCTTTCCTACTGCAAAGCGCTCTTACATAAGCCAGTGAAGAAGTGGAGGAGGTGGTGATTATTATTTTCCGAGGAATTACATATAGGCAATCATGAAACAAACAACTGCATATAAAAAAATTCGCAAGAGGTTTGTCCTACATGACATCTGCAATGTAAAGCATGGTGTCCGCTCCAGGAATGAAGACAAGCTCGTGTTTTGTGAAGTCGAGGCTGAAATATTAAACTGGCTTAAGAATGATTTGCTGTCCCATGTAGAGGTTATTCAACGGAATCCTGAAAAGTCCAGAGTTTTACCAGATAAACCCACAAGGTACTGTAATTAACTACTTTGTTGACGGTCACCTGCATCAAATATTTAATTCGTACCTACCATTATGTCTTGACTAGGAATTTTACCAGCGATGACATCGAGCTTTACTTTAGTCATTTGAAACGTACAGGAATATACAATGGATGTAAGATCTTGCATGTATGCGATTGAAAGGACACTTCAGACTGGTATTATTGCAGCTTCGAGGCATGGTAATGTCGAACTGAGAGCTGATTCAGAAACTGCAGATATCAAAACAAGGCTCATAAAACAATGAGGAACACTCAGAGATTTCACTGTTCCATACATCCCGGAGCTTCACGATCATGTAATTAAAATATTCGGTACGCCTATTACAGGTAAAAGAAAAACGATTCATTTCAATAACAACTTCGGTTAGAATTTCAGCAACGCTAAACTGTTTTATTGTCTTCAGAATTGGTGGCTACCCTATCAACAATTTCCACAGAAATGGTAACAGGATTTTTGGTGCACGTGTCTAAAGAGGAAACAAATTGTGACAGCTGCTTTCACGGATTTCTTCTTCAGCCGGAACAAGTCTCACTTTGAGCTTGATTCACTTCCAGGACCGAGGAGGACTGCGATACCCACAGACATATTTTGTGGCATTCCTGAAAATAATCGAAACAGACTTTCAACGTATTAGGTCGTGTTACGTACATGTAGTACGTGTTGAAGAGATGTTAAGTACAGAACAAAAATGGCCAGCCGGACACCAGTGGGATCCGAACCCACAACCTCCCGATTTCGCGTCGGTTGCTCTACCAATTGAGCTATGGTGGCCTAGGCCATCTTTGTTCTGTTTGAAAGGATCTGAGCTACAGGTTTGGCACTCCATATTTGTTAATATTTTTGGTTTTACGTCCCACTAACAGCTCAGTATAGTATTTGGCTGATTTCTTAGTATAAGGAGCATTGAAGGTAACTTCAACATAGATACGAGGTCATGACTTTTTTAATACTTGAAGTTCCCATAACATTATCTTACTGGGTAATTTGTTCAGCGCATAACGTTTTCCCCGCTTCTATGGTGTAGTGGTTAGTGTGATTAGCTGCACCTTTGGAGGCCGGGATTGGATTCCCGGCTCTGACACGAAATTTGAAAAGTGGTACGAGGGCTTAAACAGGCCCACTGAGCCTCGGGAAGTCAACTGAGTAGAGTGAGGTTCTATTCCCTCCTCAGCCATCCTGGAAGTGGTTTTCCGTGTTTTCCTACTTCTTCTCCAGGAAAATGCCGGGATGGTACCTAACTTAAGGCCACGGCCACTACCTTCCCCGTTCCTTGCTCATCCCTTCTAACCTTTCCATCCCCCACAAGGCCCCTGGTCAGCATAGCAGGTGAAGCCGCCTGGACGATATATACTGGTCCTCCTTCGCAGTTGTACCCCCGACCAAATGTCTCACGCCCCAGGACATTGCCCTTGAGGCGGTAGGGGTGGGATCCCTCGCTGTGTCCGGGGAAAAACCAACTCTGGCGGGTAAACGGATTAAATAATAAATGTATGTATGTTCAGTCTTCAGCCCTAAGGCTGGTTGGATCCTCAACAGCTCCGCCATCAGCTGTCATAGATGGCCTAGGCATCACTGAAGAGGCGTACTAGGGAAATGAGGGGTGCGGTAGTTTCCCGTTGCTTTCCTCACCGAGCCAGAAGTTGCTAGTACATATCAGTCTGCCAAGCCCACTGAAATGCATATACCAACCAACCCTATGAGCAACGTTTTCACACCATTCATAGGGACTGGCTGCATAAAGAATGGCATTACTAGCATCGCTCTGACCTCAGTCACTTTCATATTGACAAAGCCAAGGATAATACAGAGACAGATCAATGAAAGTAACAAAATTGCTCTAGCCCATACCAGAAGACATAGTGCACTGTAAACACTAGGTCCTGCCAGCAAAGGCAAAAATAATAAATAATAACTTAATATCACTGCAATGTAAGGCTATTTAGTGACAAACACTGATCAGTTATAAACAACACGCCAGTGCGCCAAGAATCATACAAGTGGTAATATGCTGTCGCAGAGTTGGCCACGGGATGTGCAGGTAGCTGCGCTATCGACGTTCTCGCTGTAGGCCTATAATTATTTGATATGAGTGCAGTAAGTAAGTACAGTATCGTAAATTTCCACTTTCCACGTTATTTTGAATAAAGTAAAAATGTGAAATTCGACATAGCATGAAATAAAATAATGATCTTCTCCACCACCACACACTAGTACACCTTTTCTATACGACGATTTCAAAATAGTCACTCCTTTCTAGTACCTACCATTTGACTTTTTTAACAGTAATAATTCACGTGAGTCATATACTATGGGGAATGAGCAGTCTTGACGAGAGGCAGAATAGAAAAAAATGAGAACACAAAGTAATTTGTTTTCTCTTTTCATTCCTTTTCGTCCCTTAGCGGGTAACAATAGGAACTGGCCACGGATCATCAGGCTTTGATCTGACAGCGCCCCTGGCGGCTCCTTTCGGTACGAGACACCTGGGAAGAATCGGCCACGGAATGAGGTGTCATTCTTCGGCTGATTTGTGTGTTTTAGGTGGCCGAGGGCAGCATTGGCCCAAACACAGGTGTGGTCTCACAATAACGCACGAGAGAGAAAAAAAAGGAAAGATACATAAAAACACTCATCACAATGGCCGCTTACACAAACGATAGCTTGCTCGTACGAACTTCTGACCAGCAAAAATTAATATTATCATGAAAACTCGAGTGCCATCCTTGCGTACAAGAAAGTAATTAACACTGAAATTGGAATATAGAGAATAATTGGTAAAATAATATAAGCCTATTTAATTATCAAGTTCAACATTTTCAAGACAAAAGTCATGTGGTTGAGAAAAGTACCTAACGTCACTCAATCATTTCTTAAATAACTGCAAATAATTTGGAAATTTATTGAACATCTCCCTCGGTAAATTATTCCAATCCCTAACTTCTCTTCCTATAAAAGATAGAATTTCAGGCAGCAACATATCTCATTTGAACCAGTTGACTATTTTATGTAGCCGTACTCATTGCCGTCTATTTTGTTCTCAGTTCGGGTATAGTGTGAGAAACAGAATCAAGGTGTAGTTAAAGTATATCAAGTACCATGAAAAAATAGCTCATACGACGCATGCAGGGTGAAGCAATAAGGTAGCCCAATCTTTCAGGACATTCCTCACACGTAGAAGAAGAAAATATGTTATATGGACATAGGTCCGGAAACGCGTTATTTCCATATTGGAACTCATTTTCCACAACTCTGCACAGTACATTAATAATGGGAGACGCGTACCAGCATACCGCGGGGAACTCTTTCTTTCAAGAACATTTCGAAACGCCCTCCGTTAGCATTGATGCAAGCATCAACCCACCGTCGCATTGATTCCCGGATGCGCTAATGGAATCCTGAAATATGGTAGAAGAAATAAATAAAATAAAATAAAATAAAATAAAATAAAATAAAATAAAATAAAATAAAATAAAATAAAATACATACGAAAAACTGACAAGGATAGAAGAATTCGTCTGATGACCTTGCTATCTATTTCACAATGCACACATATATTGAACAGCAAACATCGAAGTGGAGCTAAGATGGCGTCGTCACTTCCCACTGGGAAGGCTAGCGCACAGCGAGCCATCTGGTGACGAATGAGAGTACCAGTTACAATATACCACGGCCGACTTGATGCGTCGCTCTACCTAGCTCCTTGGGAATATACCAAGGGTTAAGTATTCTCAAATTCAAAGCGTCATTATTAGATAAGTCTTCCTCGTATACAGATGTGTTTTCTCTTCTACTGAAGACACGGAGCAACATTTGCGCGAAACTTAAAGATTTTCTCCTAGTTTTTTTGATACGGCAAAAGCTCAAAAAGCTATAATCAAGAAAATTACCTTCCTTAGAATATTTTCACTATACAAGGTTTATTCGTGAGAAAAGCTTAGAAATGAAAAAAAAACCAGAAGAATATCTCGCAGCCCGGTATAAGGCCCAGCAGTTTAAAAACACCGACATAGGCCTATAGCCTGAAATTGTAAAATGCTCGGAAGGAGCTGAGGACAAACTAGGGATTTCTTGTCCACGGAATTGGACTAACAAGTGAGCCACCGTGACGGTTCAAGTAATGTCGGCTAAGCCATTTGATATTTTTACCTGATGCTATTGTCGACACAGTAGTAGTTTTTTAAACCGCTGAGCGGTAATACATGAAAACATAATTTTCAAGATTAAGGGTATAAGGTTACCCGACTTTTTGGCTGAATGGTCGGCGTAATGGCCTTCGATTCAGAGTACCTTGTTTGAGTTGGTGTCAGGTCGGGTATTTGTATCGCCTCTGATAAATTCCTCTGATCCGGACACACACACACACACACACACACACACACACACACACACACACACGCGCGCGCGTGCGAGCCACTACCAACCACCACAGAAAGACACATTAGTGACGTCAGAAAGGGCATCCGGCCATAGAAGAAGGGCAAATCCACACGTGTGACACAGATCACACCCGCGACCGCACCAGATTGTGGAATAAACGGCGGAAGAAGGGAAATGAAGCAGCCTGGCAACAAATAAATGGAAGCAATGTCAAACTTATCTTGGGGCCTCATGGTCGCCAGTCCATATTCCCAAGTTGAGAGCCCCTGGAGACACCCTTTTAATCGCCTTTTACGACAAGTAGAGGATACCGGTACCGTGGATCTATTCCATCATCCGCTCCCACAGTGGCACAGAGAGACCATTAAGAACCTTGGCCAGCCAAAACGACTGGTGGTGATCGTGACTATTGTTTTAAGAGGAAGTACAACTAGGCAATCAACCTCTTTTAATATTAATTACAGAACTGAGCGAGTTGGCCGTGCGGTTCAGGTCGCGTACTTGTGAGCTTGCATTCGGGAGATGTAGAATCAAACCCCATTGTCGGCAACCCCATTTTTACACCAGGCAAACTACGGCAGTACCTTAATTAAAGCCACGACCGCTACCTTCCCAAACCTGGCTCTTTCACATCCTTGCGTCACCGAAACTTTTCGATGTGTTAGTGCGGCATTAACCCACTAGCCAAAAACTAATAAAAAGGGAAAATAGAAGAGGTCCGACACTTCGAAGAATGAAGGTATCGGCGAAAGAAAGACAAGGGTCACGAAGGGCATGGAAATGAAAGTCTCCCTAGGCCTGAAAACTAGTACCGTCAGAGTCGGAAAAAAACACAATTTGACCAAGGGAGGTCGGATAGGATAGATGAAAGAGAGGAGCCTGGCCAAAGTAAGTGGAAGCAATGCCAGATCTCAGCTCAGTGCCCCGTGGTCACCAAATCATGCTCCCCAGTTATGGGACACTGGGCCCCCTTAATGGCCTCTTACGATAGGCGGGGGATACCGTGGATGTTACTCTACCGCCCCAATCTCAGGATGATGGCAAAACGACTGCTAATCAGACTGCCTGCAGATACTGGAGTGCCACTTGATCAGCATTACAAATTTCTCAGTCATATTATAAGCTTACACGACTTTCACGACATGGTCCGCTGTCTCTCCTATCACGTAAATTATCAGGTAATCTCATGAGAACTGATTAATCCTAGTTATAGCTCTCATTTCAGCATTAGCAGCTTTGGACGAGTCGGGAATC
This sequence comes from Anabrus simplex, assembly GCF_040414725.1. Lineage (NCBI taxonomy): Eukaryota > Metazoa > Arthropoda > Insecta > Orthoptera > Tettigoniidae > Anabrus > Anabrus simplex. Next base: position 597,761,490 of record NC_090265.1, on the reverse strand, counting down.
GAAGCTAGGAATGGCGTCAGATACTACAGACCTTTAAGGATTAGGACGAGAAAGAACGGAGTGGAAATTTACTGCTTAGCTTTTGCGGATGATATAGCAATAATGACAGAAAATTTTGAACTGCAGTAGAAGAAATTCATGTGCTGAAAGAGGTAGCAGAAAAAACAGGCTTTGCAGATATCGTTTGAAAGGACGGAACTAATGTCAAACATCAAAGACAACACGATCCAACTGAACTCCAAATATGGAACAATAAACCGCGTGCATAAGTTTAAATATCATGGTGAGTAGATCCAATCAAGTGGACTAGATACAGAGGCCTTAGCGGCCAGAGCGAAACAAATAAAAATAAAAATGGGGGTAGCTTTCCAAACCGCCCGGAACATATATAACAAAATGTGCTTTTCTATAAATACCAGAATTGTTCATTATTACATTACGTCAAGCCGGTATCTCTCTATGCGTCAGAATGCCTTATTCTCCCTCAGAAATATGCGCTCGCTAAGTTAAAGCAAAAAGAGAGAAAGATTCTCCACAAAATTCTTGGCCAAACTACAAAAACTACATAGGAAAATCCAGACAAGAAATCATGGACACAATGCGCAGATGCAGGGCTCGCTTCTACGGTCACCTATGAAGGATGGAGGACTCTCGATGGACAAAACGCATTTTTAACCATTTTGACTCAAAACCAAAAACAACAATTCCTTGGTATGTTACCGTCAAGAAAGACCTCGAAGAAATGGGGCTACGATCAGATGACGCGCGCAAACGAATAGAATAAGCATCGTGACTTTTGGGACTTTCCGGGATGTGAAGTGGACAACTGGTGCGAAGTGGTCGGATGAACGTGCTCGACACAGCGAGCTGATGAAAACTACTGGAACAATCGAGTAAATGTCAGAATGTATGATAAAACTTTGGTCCCTAGTTGGCCGAATAGCGAATAATAATAATAATAATAATAATAATAATAATAATAATAATAATAATAATAATAATACTGCAAAACTTAGACACTATAATAAAGTGATCAAAACTGAAGCGTTATATGCCTCAGAAACCTTAATCATTGGTGGCGAACATTTAACCAAAGACATTGAGAAACAAGAAAGGAAAATTTTACGGAAAATTTTTGGCCCAGTTTGTATAGATGGAATATGGAGAAAAAAATTATCCCAGGAGATATATTGTCATTCTGAAAAAAATTATCACACTTTCCGGAAAAGACGATTGAAATTTTATGGACACATCATCAGAATGAACACTAACAGGCTAACTAAAATAATTCTCAACCTGGCCCTTTCATTAAAAACCAAGAACAGCTGGCTCCGTGAAATTGAAACAGATCTCCAGGAAATCAACATTTCAGAAGACATTGTACAGGACAGATGTAAATTCAGAACCAAAATCGACAATCACCACTTTGAAGACAAACCCAACACCAGAGCTACTATAACTTGGACAGAAGAACGAAGGAAGAAGCTCAGCGAGAGGATGAAGAGATTTTGGGAGGAAAAGAAGGCCAACACATCAGCTAAGCAAGTTCAACCGTGCTCCCTGAGTAGGGCATAACGATGCAGAATAATAATAATAATAATAATAATAATAATAATAATAATAATAATAATAATAATAATAATAATAATAATAATAATAATAATAATAATCGTATGGTCTCGGTCACCGTGTACAGGCATTTCATTTTGACGACATCTAGGTTGTCTACTCGTCAATGCCGACGTTTCATCTTGCTTTACCAGATGGATGAGCGACGTGGGTGAATGCCGAAGTTTTTAATTTATTTTGTTGGCTGAACACCAGATGTGTCACCAGAGATCTTTTGCATGCCGACAACATACGACATGGAGTGTCGAATGGATCTTCTTAGTTCCTTCAAAAATCTGACTACCTCTGCAGGTTTGAACCCGTAATCTTGGGATACGGATTCTACAACTGATTCAAGGAGTGAGCTACATGTTGCCATATTAGGCCGTAATAAAACAATCAGTTGCCCTGATATGACTTGGTGGGGCGTTTAACGAAAGAGGGTCCTATTCTTCTTCTATGCTTCATAAATGTTCTTTTCCTACAATCCAACGCAAATAATATACTGCGGCGGAATGTGTTCCGAAGCGTGAAATCGTTAGCCATTTTACCAGTGTCACGGTGGAGTGACAGACTGATTAGGTAGTTGGGAAAATCACGGTCCACAGGCAATCTGGGGGAAATGTTATAAAGTTTGGAAGGTAGAAGAAGAATGTTTGTTAGGGAACAATGACACAGCAAAAGCATTTTCGTCTCCAGTATTAAATGTGCTTATATACAGTACAATACAAGTAATAACAGCAACATAATTAGCTCTTTATACCCATACTACTACTACTACTACTACTACTACTACTACTACTACTACTACTACTACTACTACTACTAATACACCAGTAATAATCGCAGCTACCAAGCGCAGGCATTTTGGTTGCCTGCTTGTCAATTTCTATGCTCTTTTTTCCTCCATATGACAGAGAACCCAGAACTGGGGTGTAATAGCTGATTGATATCGTCGCAAACTGCTCACATAGGTGGCGGTGTTCGAATACCGGCCAATACGTGTGGGAATTTCGGAATCGAAAGTCTCCTTGTGGTTCGGAAATCACGTAAAACTGGAGGTCCCGTGGCTATGATCACGGTATGAAAGCTACAGGCTTGTTTTTTTTTGCTTTTTTTTTTAGAAATCATTACTTCAATTGGTAACAAACTGGTGGGTTTTTATTACTTTTTTCGTGGAAATTTCGAGTGTGGCACCAGAGTTCTTTTACATGTCTGCATCGAATGGCATGGACGACATTGGTGTCAGAACTTCTTCACTTTTCTCTCTGTTGTGTTTTTGAAGAAAATATATGAATATTCTTTGGAAATAAACTAACACATTGGCAAACAACCAGTAGTTATAGTAGGCAGGAAGAAGTTGACAGTAAACAGAAATTATGTTATATTTGTTATGCTAACTTATAGCAACTAGCGGTGAGTCATCTTACTTTTAATTTTAATTTCGTGTGGCTATTTCTAGCCGAGTGCAGCCCTTGTAAGGCAGACTCTCCGATGAGGGTGGGCGGCATCTGCCATGTGTAGGTAACTGCGTGTTATTGTGGTTGAGGGTAGTGTTATGTGTGGTGTGTGAGTTGCAGGAATGTTGGGAACAGCACAAACACCCAGCCCCCGGATCATTGGAATTAACCAATGAAGGTTAAAATCCCCGACCCGGCCGGGATTCGAACCCGGGACCCTCTGAAGGCCAGTACGCTGACCATTCAGCCAACGAGTCGGACAGTCATCTTACTAATAAATAATAATCGTATGGCCTCAGCTACCGTGTGCAGACATTTCAATTTGATGCGATCTGGCAGTCTGCTCGTCAGTTTCGACTTTCTGTTTTACTCTAGGCTCACTAGATGGCAGTCCGAGTAAACAGAAACTCTCTTGGGCGTCTATGGCTGAGATTTAATGAATATTGTCGGGTAAACACCAAATGTGTCACCAGAGATCTTTTACATGCCAACATCGTACGACATGGAGTGTCGAATGAACTTTATTCCGCCCTTCAAAAATCCGACTACCTCTGCCGGGTTTGAACCCGCTATCTTGGGATCCGGAGGCCGACACTCTACCACTGATCCACAGAGGCAGCTATCTTACTAATATAACTAATGAAATAAAATGAAATGGCCTATGGCTTCTAGTACCGGGAGTGTCCGAGGACAAGTTCGGCTCGCCAGATGCAGGTCTTAGATTTGATGCCCGTAGACGACCTGTATGTCGTAATGAGGATGAAATGATGATGAAGACGACACATAACCACAGTCCCCGTGCCAGCGAAATTATCCAATTATGGTTAAAATTCCCGACCCTGCCGGGAATCGAATCCGGGAAAGTCCAGCACGCTAACCATTTAGCCATGGAGACGAACAATGTAACTAATATATAGTTTAAACGATGCGGAGACGTACATTTTTGGAAGGTTTGTATGTCAAAGGCTGTCGTTCTGTTTGAATTGAATAAATACAAAAACCACTAATCCAATTTTCATGAAACTTGTCAGCGGTAAAGTAAAGACTTAGTTTCAGTTACAATTCTGTAAGCAGAAGCTGGGAAATGACCTTTATCAACGAGGAGCATTGCTTACTTGGAAATATTGTTTAGCCGTCATACAGGGTGTAACAAAAATGTACGGCACACATTGATCATGGGAAACACACAAGAACAGAATGTACCAGCATACCACATGCAACTCGTTCTCACAGGAGATATCAAATATGCCCTCCATGAGTGTTGATACATTCTTACCAAGGTCGTACTGATCAGTGGAACAGTTGATGTTACCTGTAAACAAGGAATGACGTAAGTCGCATGGCAACAGGGACATGTAAAGCAAAATAAGACACTAGCGGGGCACTCACGATAATGACATCGTAACCAGAAGTAACAAAGAGTGCATGCTCCCCATGATTCTAACGTTCTGTTCTTGTATGTTTCCCATGGTTAATGAGTTGTAGAAAAAGAGGTGAAACATGGAAACAAAGCGTTTCCGGACCCATGTTCTTATAACATAATTTCTTCGTCTACGTGTGAGGAATGCGTCCTGCAATTTGTGCCGTAGAGTTTTGTTACACCCTGTAGAAACGAACTAACTAGCGATGGTGGTGGCTGTTCTTATTATTGTGATATTTTTATACAATGCAAAATCGCGCGGTTATTGGACCTGTTGATCACAAATATAACAATGATTATGGAAATTAGTTGGAAAAATGAAACAACGATCATTTGAAGTGAGAGAAAAAAGAATAATAAAAGGAGCAATTGGAAACCTATGTTTCGAATATTCTAGTATTGAATATTGCACAGACTGACTGTTGTTGTGGTGTACTCTCTCTCTCGCTATTCTGCTACCACTCATCTCCGCTAAATGGCATTGCTGCTAAAATTATATAAAACTAACATTTCAATGAGGGGTACACATCGATTCACTACTGTGTTTGTTTTATTCGAAAGATGAAATATCAACATGCTTTCTAGAATTATTAAAGTTCGTTACAGAGATTTTTAGTGCTTACATTTGGCATTTCTTATACCCAGAAATTTCCTACATTCATTTCAATTCCCAATTCTAAAAGAAGAAGGGAACTTCGACCTGAAGATGCGCCACACTTGCAGAATCGGCTGGAAAGAAAATTTTCCTGCCTGTTCTACCAGAATTTTTACTTTAAAGTTTCCCATATTAGGCTATGCGCAGCGAAAAATGAATACGGATTTCACGTCTAAATGTGTGAATGATCTCTTTGTTTACTGGTGTTTGTTGATGTTTTCATTTGCTTAATCTACAAAAATTATTTTAAAATAAAATGCTTGATACACTGCCGCCTATGCCTAGAGTACTTGATAAATAGCCTACTTGTCCTTTATCCGCATTTTGAAATTTTTTGGAGAGAGTTTATAAGATCACTTGTCTGGGCAAAATCCCCTCACTCTGCGACTCCTAGAAGCGATAACATTTGAAAGGACGTTAAATAAACTGAAATTAAAGAAATCCTTGGCTCGTACAGCCTGAGTCCGCTGTCTTCTTGTATCAGATTGTTCTGCAATTGAACCCACAAGGATGAATGAACTCCGTTGCAGGCCTCAGTCCGCGATTAATGGTATCAGATTCGCCGAGCATCGAACCTGAACCCTCCCTATGAGAGGTAGGCACGCTACCCCTCTGCATCACAGTGTATTTTATTTTTTTATTTTGTACCTTTGCATGTGGCGAAGTTAGGGTTCACGACCCTCTATTTCACTTAACCATTTAACCAGTGACATAAGTTGAAAATTATTATGTACATGAGACTGTATACAATATCTACAATATAAGTTACTTAAAGTAATGGACTAGAATAGTATTTTAATAGTTGGCAACTTCAACAGTATACTCTTTAGGCCTATTATTTCCTGCCTGGCTACTTAGCTGAGCACTGAGTGCTGAGGTCTGCGGTTTAGAGGTTTTTGGGTTCGATTCCTGGGCAGGTCGGAGATTTTACCCGCATCTAGTTAATTCCTCTGAAATGAGTACTGAGTGCTTGGGATTGGCCCAGCATATACCTCTGTAGTTAAACCCAACAAATCACACTACTAATGAGCACAGAAACAATCGGGAAAGGTATCCAGACATAAAACAGGGTCTGCATATGTGACGAAGTTCACATTTTCGGCCCCACCGTGGTCTGGAAACAGTGTCAGAAGAAGAAGATTATTTACTTTTTCCTATTCTCCTCTGGGATCGCTTTAATACTTCCCTAAAGAAATATCAAGGCTAGGCATCTGACCAATCTGAAGTATAATAATGGCATATGCCTCCGGAGAGGCCTAGTGCAGGTCTTTGAGGACGCCCATGGGTAATATGCGCGTCTGCGAGGATATGACCCAAAACGGCACAAACATTCAGTCCCCGAGCCATAGGAATTAACCAATGAAAGTTAAAATCCCCGATCCGATCGAACCTGAGACCTCTTGGATCAAAGGCCATCATACTAACCACTTAACTACGAAGCTGGGAGTAATCTTCTGTTACTGTCATAGGTTATGATTTTCAGAACTTACTTAAAGTGCCAAGCGTCTTTAGTCAATATGGCCGGGCTGAGTGGCTCAGACGGTTAAGGCGCTGGCCTTCTAACCCCAACTTGGCAGGTTCGATCCTGGCTCAGTCCGGTGGTATTTGGAGGTGCTCAAATACGACAGCCTCGTGTCAGTAGATTTACTGGCACGTAAAAGAACTCCTGCGGGACTAAATTCCGGCACCTCAGCGTCTCCGAAGACCGTAAAAGTAGTTAGTGGGACGTAAAGCAATTATTATTTATTATTATTATTATTATTATTACAGTCAATATGTGTATCATTTTCATTAGTTTTTATTTCAACTGATTCAGATATTTTCGAATTGTATAATTTTATTACGATGTCTTATGTCAACTAATCGAGTGGTATGTAGGCTACCCTAATGATGATTGTTATCAGATTCCCCTTGATTTGATATTCTACAAGAACTGATTATGACTCCAAGGGAGTCGAAACCAGTCTTCGCTTAATAAATTTAATATATTTTACAGTGTGTTGAATGGTGGAACATCCCTCAAACTCTATTATACTTCTGTTACTGAACATTAACTTTCCTGTTTTTTAAAGGATCACTTTCTCAACTACAAGTAATGACGTCGGAAACGGTCAGACTACTTTGAATGAGAACTTCTTAGGATGTGCGACTCAAATTAAAGAGGAAATGAAATCTACTGAATAGATGGAGGGATATAAAACTAGTACACCTCAATTTCAGTGCAACTCGTATCGTCTGTAAATGTAGAGATCTGATATATTAGGGTACATTTGTGTAATATCTAGAGGACTTTATAGTAATAGCTAACTTTTCAGTTATCCCTCCTTTCTCGATAAGTGCACGTTGAAATGTACCACAATATTATTAGAAGGTATCGCTTCTATCTTCCAATGATTCAACCTATCTATTTGCGTAATTAGCAATGCGACCAAACAATAGGGTAATTTCAGCTCTCCGTTTCTTCTTGAGTGAGAACACAACGGAATGCCTACTGTCCGTACGAGTATCCGGCATAATCGCTAAACTTTAGCACGTCCAACAGACCAAATTACAGACCAAGAAGGCCTCTCAAATTACGAGTGCGGCCGACGCGTTTCAATTGTTATTATTGTTTTCTTCCAGTGCCACGCCCCGCTCTATTAAACTTTGAGCCCGCTCGAGAGCGCTCACGGAATTAGATTTATTTTCAGCTGGCCAAGGAGTATTGTACACGTCCCGTTCGGATCTCGTGTCTACTCTCATCCTGCCGACAAGCAGTTGTCATGTCAGCAGTAGGCGTACGTGCACTGTAGACCGACAAGAGAAGAATGCGAATTGATTGCTGAAGTTCTGGAACGTGAGGGGATAAAATACAGCGCCATCTAGAGAGGCAGCTTTTACTATTAATACGTACCTTCAAAACTTGGCTGAGATTTTGACAGCCAAATATACATTAGCGGCAAGGGAATTTCTTCGCTGGAAGATAAGCAGAGAAAAGGCCTGGCTTATTCAGTATGAGAGTCGCGATCACATAAATGTTTCTGAGTGGAAGGAGTGTCGACATAATACATTGATAATAATGTATTATTTGTAGGAAACTTTCTAAGTTCTTTGATTGCAAAACTCTTTTTTTACAAGTTGTTTTACGTCGCACCGACACAGATAGGTCTTATGGCGACGATGGGGCAGGAAAGGGTCGGAAGTGGGAAGAAAGGGGCCGTGGCCTTATTAAGGTACAGCCTGGTGTAAAAGTGGGAAAGTACGCAGAACCATCTTCAGGGCTACCGACAGCGGGGTTCGAACCCACTATCTCCCGAATGCAAGCTCACTACTGCGCGACCCTAATCACACGGCCACCGGGCGAGTTGGCCGTGCGCTTAGAGGCGCGCTGCTGTGAGCTTGCATCCGGGAGATCATGGGTTCGAGCCTCACTGTCGGCAGCCCTGAAGATGGTTTTCCGTGGTTTCCCATTTTCACATCAGGCAAATGCTGGGGTTGTACCTTAATTAAGGCCACGGCCGCTTCCTTCCAACTCCTAGGCTTTTCCTATCCCATCGTTGCCATAAGACCTATCTGTGTCGGTGCGACGTAAAGCAACTAGCAAAAAAAAAAAAAAAAAAAAAAAAATCACACAGCCAAATCGCTCGGTCTGTTCATGTACAGTCGCTCAAACGATAAATGAGCGAATGATATTGTATAAGTTGCTCGCAGGTACGTTTTCGTTTACTAAACCTATACCCCAAAATCTTTGTTGTGAGTATCCACAGGGTTTGTTTTTATGAGAGGGGAATAAAGGCATCGATCTTTTTTTTTTCGATTTGCTTTACGTCGCACCGACGCATATATGTCTTATGAAGACGATGGGATAGGAAAGGGCTAGGAGTGGGAAGGAAGCGGCCGTAGCCTTAAGTAAGGTACATTCCTATCATTTACCTTTTGTGAAAGTGGGAAACCACTGAAACTATCTTCAGGGCTGCTGACAGTGGGATTCGCACCCGCTATCTCCCCAAATACAAATTAAGTCTGATGAAATATTAAATGCGAGGAACATAAAAGACCATGCGCTCATCCTTTTTTTTTGTGACATTATATAATGGACCTTGCAGCATTCAGTCTGCAAGTAGCTGTGAGTGAAATCTACCTCTATTTTCAGCTAACAGGGTGGCTACTTTTTTGTATAAGTGTCGTCCCTTGAAATGAGCGAATAATTAGCCTAATCATCGTCTTCTGGAGCTCTATTTCTCTTAATCTCTACGGTCGAATCTCTTAATATCCTGGCTAATCTAGCTCCTCCAATCCCAGTTAAATCATTGACCATCGATGACTTATTGACTTCAATGAACTCAAGATCCTGAAAATCAAAGGCCACAACGTTGAACTGTCGGCCATGGACCGGGAAAATCGTCAACCCCTATAATATTATAAAAATGAAACGAGAATTTCTAAAAATACTCCAGCATAATTTATATGTTAGGGCCTATTGCCTATTACAAAGATAATTTCTACAAAATGTGACAGATTTTAATCGCCAGCCTTCTTCCACTTTTCCAACACCCTAGTGGGATCGTAAATGGTAAATGCGAACTATTTCGCACATGTAGACTTGGCTCTATTTTAAGGCCGAATTCCCTTCCTACCTGCTACTGTGGTGGTTTGTGGTTTGGTATGTTGTATGTGTACGAAAAGGAGAGTGTTGAGACAAACACAAACACCCAGTGCTGGAGTCAGAGGAATTGACCAGATGCGATTAGAGTCCTTAACCCTGCCGGGAATCGAGCCCGGGTCCTTCTGAACCGAAAGCCTCGACGCTGACCATTCAGCCAAAGAGCCAGACAGCCGTCAGCCTATGTAATATAGCCTACTCGTTTAAAACATTTAACACAACATTTTCTGACATAACTCAGAGGTAGTAATCAGATTATATGATATTTATGAATGGAAATGAGAATTTCGACAAGAATATATATAAATAATTTGAACGTGTAACACAATATTGTGAGAAAACCGCAGTACTAACTCATATGTATGTATGTATATATATAAAATAAGAGTTTTGTCTTACATTGCTCAGAATTTGAATAGAATGGTATTTCTGTACCGGTCATGTCCACAGTAACAAGGAAATGCACTTTTTACGTTTTCGTAATTTCTGTCTGCCTGTCTGTCTGTCTGTCTGTCTGTCTGTCTGTCTGTCTGTCTGTCTGTCTGTCTGTCTGTCTGTCTGTCTGTCTGTAGGCTATGTATGTATGTACACACATCAATAGAAAACGGCTAAAGAGAATTTAATGAAAATCGGTATGAAAAGTCGGAGAATAATCCGACAAAATCTAAACCATAAATAATTTTATTCACGCTGATAGAAATGGTAGTTTAGGGGAAGGCCTAAAATTTAATTTTCATATATTCGTATTATTAGTGGCCCTATCTGAATAAAAATTGGTATGCGAAGTTGGGGAATAAGTCCCTACAATCTAGGCTGTAAATAATTTTATTCACGCTGAGTGAAATGGTAGTTTAGGAGAAGGCCCAAAATTTAATTCTTAAATATTTACGTTATTACTGCTCCTATCCCATTGAAACCTGGTATACAAAGTCGGAGAATGAGTCATTATAATCTAGGCTGTAAGTCATTTTGTTCACGCTGAATGAAGTGGTAGTTTAGGGGAAGGCCTAAAATTTAATTCTCAATTATTTATATTATTAGTGGTCGTATCGATAAATACTACATATCAAAAGTTATATAGAATTAAAATTCTTATACATTTTTTTACTGTACCGGCTATGATAACACAGATATTCATGAATTTGTATTTTTGTTGCTAAGTCCATATCGACACCGAGTCACGAGAAAATGGGTTAATAGAATTTAATGAAAATCAGTATATAGAGTCGCGGAATAAGAAACTACAGTCTAAGATATAAACAATTTTATTCACCCTGGAGGAAATTATAGTTTAGGGGAAGGCGCCTAAAATTTAATTTTTAAATACTGTACTTATATATTTGGTCCTATTGAAAAGTACTACATAACAAAAGTTACAGAGTATACAATTTCCGATCATTTATGTTTTATTCAGTTTTACTGTACCGACTGTGATAAGAGTGGCATTTCAGAGTCGGAAGGAAAGTAAAGTAAATGAGAAGGCCTACAATATCAAAAGCGTATAACATTGGTCAGCGATAACACTACACTGACCATTGTTCGTTGTGATGTTATTTGTCTCTTATTCTGCCTCTCAACTCCGATAGATGGGATTGCTGCTGCGTACCGAGTATAATAGCCTGACTGAATATTGGCGGGAAATAGCCGGGGAGTTAGAAAACTTTCTTCTTTAACATGCCATTCCTCTGGTTCATACATTTTCTGATACAGCTGGTACGTAACACGCTGGTTATTCATAGTATTCCAGTTATTCAGTCCCTATTCTGACGTACTATTTTGAATGAGCAGTGTGCATACTTAAGGCAGAGGCTGACTTAGTAGTAGTAATAGTAGTATGGCCTGGTCTAGAATAGCAATTTAGGCCTATTCCAAATTATACCACCACAATTCAGTATATAACTCAAAATTCAACCCTGAAAAGAGCAGTTTCTTAAGAAAAGCTTCTTACTGGTCACTTTTATTAAATTCTACATTCATTTTATTCCAAATTATCAGTGAAGAAAAATTTGCATACAAGTGTCCGGCTCCATGGCTAAATGGTTAGCGTGCTGGCCTTTGGTCACAGGGTTCCCGGGTTCGATTCCCGGCAGGGTCAGGAATTTTAACCATGATTGGTTAATTTCGCTGGCACGGGGACTGGGTGTATGTGTCGTCTTCATCATCATTTCATCCTCATCACGACGCGCAGGTCGCCTATGGGTGTCAAATCAAAAGACCTGCATCTGGCGAGCCGAACATGTCCTCGGACATTCCCGGCACTAAAAGAGCCATACGCCATTTCATTTCATTTGCATCCAAGTCAGATAGATTTTTCCACCGCCAGTGTACTGAACTGATATTTTACAACTCATCAGGTACTGCTAGGCAACAGATTAGTAATAAAAGGATATATTTTTTGCCCTGGAAGTCACCATTATTTGACCCTCTCCCCGCCGAAAAAAGACGAAGGGTGTTCACGAATCACGGCTGTCTGCGGCTTGGTCATTCCAGCTCTGGAACTTTGGACTGTTAGATCGGCAGTGTAGTTCTGTTTGTTAAAAGTGAGAAAATATGTGGTGTTTCATTTGATCGAGTATTTCATATGAAAGCATTGCTTTTAATCGCGCCATTCCTACGGCGTCATGTTCATTTCAGTTTGGAAAACCACTAAGACAGTCTTTCTGAGGATGTAAAAAGGCAGGTGGAGAGTGAGTGTCTACCATTATTATGGAAACTCCCCAACCTGATTGTATCTGATGGTATGCAAGCGGGTCTACCATTACAGTGAAAATTCCCTAACTCAGTCTTCATATGAGAAAAGATGTTTGGTGACTTCCCCGTCGAGTTTCTAGGGTAACGTTAAGAGCTTTGCAATTTAATATAATCTTGCTCACAATGTGTACACTAGAATTCCGTATACAATGTAGAATTCCGTAGCGAAGCACGGGTACATCAGCTAGTTATACATTAAAACAAAGGGCTCCATCTCGGGGTTACTAGAAAAATATTTAGTTCATTAAGTCCTTTACTTGCGTAAAATAGTCATTTATTTGCGAAATATTTTAAAAAATATTCTAGCATAATTTATCCGCCGGTAGAAGGCTCTATGAAATTTGTCTCCACTGGTCTTTTTATGCCAGCCCGATAGAGTGCTCTGTGAAAGTTATCTATGCAGATCATTCTATGTTAGTCCGATAGATAGCTCCGTGAAATTAAGTTTTCACCAGAATATTAGCTGTTGCTGCATGTTGTTTCGAATACGAGAGAAACAGAAACAAATTCATCTCAGGATATTCTATATTTCAAAAAGTCTCTTATTGTGAAACTTACATTGGATTATTCAATGTAGGGCTATTAAACGATATTTGTATGTACTGCCAAGCACGACATTTTGCTGGGGAAATGGTAAATGGGAATTTTAATTCGTGTTGTCGCAGTTGTTTACTTTATTTTCCACAACCTCAAGTAAACTACGTATGATGCTACTTGATAATGATTTCATGATCGATGTAAGGCAGTGTAATAGTACAATGTCCGTTGCATCCTTCTCTGCTAATAATAGCCATATTCAAGGATTAGGTCCTTACTGTTTTAAGATTCAGGGGATGAATCATAAGTACCTTTCGGATTGACTGCCTGCTGAAAATTGCCGAGCATTATACGACCAGATTTATGTGATAGATTCAAGTCTTGCCTACAGAATTCGTTGTAAAAATTCTATAAATTGCAAAGGTTCGAAAACAAGGTGTGTCGGCAACACGCAAAGCTGGCACACAGGTGTGACATTCTTGAACGGTTTCACATTGGGATTGTAACAAACTAAATAATTTTCAGGAATCTTCGGTAATATTGAATATCTTCAAACCAGTCGACCAATAAAATTGATTACGTAACTCGAGAAACATGTCTGTCGTCTGTAAATTACAGGATTCTGTAATTTTACTTCCTCCACAGTAGAATGTAAGTTTAAAGACAAATAAAACGGTCTTCCGGAGTTCAGTATTTTCAGTAACTTTTCTCACGCTTCCTTTATCATAAATTTCACTTTTAGTCTTTGTTCGCAGCTATTGTTGTGACAGGCCGCTAGTTTCTGACATAATTCGGAATTAGTCATCGGCTTCTTCTATTATTTGAAATGTGAATTTTTACAGAACTTTGTGCAGGTTTTGGAATCAGTTGTCAGACTCTAACATTATAATTCTAAATGAGAATTTACTCAAACTTTTCTGATATTAATCGGAATCAGTCACCAACCTCTGTGATATTTCTAATTAAAAGTGAAAATGTCTAAAAAGGTACGTTTTTGTTCCATTAATAATGTTAGTGCTTGTCAGCACCTGTGGTATTTCTATTTTAAAATGAGAATTTCCATAAATTTGGATTCTATGATTGAATTCCGAATCAGTCGTCAGCCCCGTTTAATTACCCTAAAGGCTTTCAAACTGATACATGTATTGGGTAAAATGAGTGGTCACATTATACGCTTCGCGAGTTCTCTTCTAGATTAAATCGATCTGGTGTTAGATCGTAAAAAAGTGTTGTATATATCAATTATAATTACCTTTTCGTTTATTTCTAACTACATTGTTAGCGAGTCCGTATCTTCTGATAGCCTTTTGGAAAAAATATGAAGCTATTTACATTTTTCATTTAGTGCTGTTTTGAATAATATCTTTCGGCTCGTCAAAGGCTTGGCGTGGCTGGAGCAGATTTCACGGCCTCTACGATCGCTGCGTGGTGATAAGGCGGGAGGATGTGTGTCCACGGTAATCATAAAGCACGATCTCGGAAGCCGTGGTAATTGCCATGTCCAGCTGTCGGCAACACGCACAGCTGGCATACGGATATGACATTCTTGAACGGTTTCGCTTTGGGATTGTAACAAACTAAATTATTTTCAGGAATCTTCGGTAATATTGAATATCTTCAAACCAGTCGACCAATAAAACTGATTACGTAACTCGAGAAACATGTCTTTGTTGTCTGTAAATTATAGGATTCTGTAATTTTACTTCCTTCGCGGTAACATTTGCTTACATTTTATGCAACTTGCTTAATGTTTGTACCTGAAAATGGAAATCATCTCAGATAATTACTTTTTTATAAATGATGCTTTTTATTATGGTACTAGGAATATTTTGAACGTTGAGTACAATCAGAGATAAAGAAAGACTTACAACCTAGCAGCAGTATGGAGATTTCTGGTCATTTAACATGAACTTTCCTTACCTCCCTGCCTCAGCGAGCGTACGCCCGATGTGAGGTACGCACCATAAGCTTCGATGGAGTCCATAATTCTACTGTTTAGTATAAATGTTACATCCTTCAGATTTCTGTTACGGAATACACATTGAAACAAATTTCTGAAAAATAATTCATAGTTTTACCAAGAGGAAATGTCCTTTCAGAATTTTTCACAAGTTGTTTTACGTCGCAGGAACACAAATAGGTTATGGCAAGATGGGATAGGAAAGGGCCAGGAGTGCGAAGGAAGCGGCCGTGGCCTTAAGTAAGGTACAGTCCCAGAATTTTCCTTGTGTGGAAATGGGAAACCATGGAGAACCTCTTTCAAGACTGCCGACAGTGGGGTTCAGACCCACTATCTCCCGAATGCAAGCTCACAGCTGCGCCCTAACCGTATAGTCAACTCGCTCGGTCGTTTTAATTACCGTGTTTATGGAGTGAAAGTACTTCATGGGAATAGTTGTAAGTACTTAAGTGTTAATATAAGAAGAGATCTTCATTGGGGTAATCACACAAACAGGATTGGAAATAAAGGTTACATATCTCTTCATATGGTTACGAGGATATCAAGAGGTCGTTGTAAGGATGTGAAGGACGGGGCAAACCCTTATGTCACTAGTAACACCCCAGTTAGAACATGATTCCAGTGTGTGAGAATTTCACCAGGATTACTTGATTTGAGAAATGAAGACGATCCAAAGGAAAAGCAGCACAACTTGTTCTAGGTGATTTGCGACAAACGTGGGAATAAAAAGACGAACAGCTCGACTAAGCGGTATGTTCTGAGCTGCCAGCGGGGAAATGGCATGGAATGACATTGTGTATAAATAAGCTTGAAATGATTTTTTTAAAGCAGGAAAGATCATAATGTGATGATAAAGTTGGAATTAAAGAGGAAAAATGGAGCAAATGTTCGTTTAAAGGGAGAGGAATGAAAGATTCGAATAATTTACTAATTTCCATCTTCTTTGAAATCATTTACGAAAAACCGAGGTAAACAACTGACGGAGATCTGCCTCTTGGGTGACAGGCCTGAATACAGATCAGTGGTGATAGATTGATATTGATTGATATACATGCATATATACAAACAATAAGAGCATTTCATTTGACAATGATTACTGTCATTTGCTAATCGAAAGCAGGTTCTAACAGGGCGAGAGCTTAACTCTTAAAATACATTTCTCTCATCGCAGATTGTGTCTACTAGTGTTCACGATGCAGAGAAAGTGAAATACAGTAGAACTTGTTTAATTCGAACATTTTTTATTCGAAGTAATGAATAATTCGAACTTTTCTCGTGGTCCTTTGACATTCCTGTACAATACAATGTTCAACATTCGTGTTTAATTCGAGTGTTATATTGTTTCCTTCGAAGTAAAAGCTTTTTCTGTGGTAACGGGTTCAAACCCGGCGGAGGGCGCAAAAAGGTCCATTTGACATCCCTTGTTGTACGATTTAAGCATGTAAAAGAACTCTGGTAACCCACTTGGTGTTCATCCGACTTCTCAGCCTTCGACGGCCAATAGGGATTCGATTTACTCTGGTATCTTGTAGGCCTAAAATAAAACACAACGTGAAATTAACGAGCAAGCGGCCATGTGGCGTCAAATTAAAATGTTTGCACATGGTAGCTGAGGCCGATTTATTATTATTATTATTATTATTATTATTATTATTATTATTATTATTATTATTATTATTATTATTATTATTATTCGAAGTAAAAATACAAAATTAGAACTCTCATATTTTCAAAAAATGTTTAAGGATAAACTCTGCCTGAGTGGAGGAGGAAAGTAGTTGCCAGTGCTGGAAATGGTACTGTAGTTGTTGCGAAGCTAAGAAAAGGTTCAATCTCTTGGCCGCCTGAGGATAAGTTAATTGAAACATTTTCTAGGCAGTGAATGTTTGTGTTTCAGTAATCGGAAAAATCCACTGAGTAGGACTAAACCCAGAAATCGATGTGGAGTTGATTCACAGCTGACCACATTTCACTGACCACTGAAGGCTTGGACGTATGGGAACCTTTTGGTACATACATACATACATACATACATACATACATTATCATTATAGACTGTTATGCCTTTCAGCGTTCAGTCTGCAAGCCTCTGTGAATTTACTAAACGTCGCCACAATCTTCGATTCGCAACTAGTGTTGTGGCCTCATTTAGTTCTATACCTCTTATCTTCAAATCGTTAGAAACCGAGTCTAACCATCGTCGTCTTGGTCTCCCTCTACTTCTCTTACTCTCCATAGCAGAGTCGATTATTCTCCTAGGTAACCTATCCTCCTCCATTCGCCTCACATGACCCCACCACCGAAGCCGGTTTATGCGTACAGCTTCATCCATCGAGTTCATTCCTAAATTAGCCTTTATCTCCTCATTCCGAGTACCCTCCTGTCATTGTTTCCACCTGTTTGTACTGGCAATCATTCTCACTACTTTCATGTCTGTTACTTCTAACTTATGAATAAGATATCCTGAGTCCACCCAGCTTTCGCTCCCATAAAGCAAAGTTGGTCTGAAAACAGACCGATGTAAAGATAGTTTCGTCTGGGAGCTGACTTCCTTCTTACAGAATACTGCTGATCGCAACTGTGAGCTTACTGCATTAGCTTTACTACACCTAGATTCAATCTCACTTACTATATTACCATCCTGCGAGAACACACAACCTAAATACTTGAAATTATCGACCTGTTCTAGCTTTGTATCACCAATCTGACATTCAACTCATTCTACCATCAATTCTCACTGAAGCCCAATAGTCAACATAAATGCCTTTGATTGATTTTAATAATCTACCTTTAATTCCATAGTCCCCCAGTACAGTGAACATCTTTTCCCTAGGTACCCTGTCATATGCTTTCTCTAGATGTACGAAACATAAACACAACTGCCTATTCCTCTCGTAGCATTTTTCAATTACCTGGCGCATACTGAAAATCTGATCCTGACAGCCTCTCTGTGGTCTGAAACCACACTGGTTTTCATCCAACTTCCTCTCAACGACTGATCGCACCCTCCCTTCCAAGATGCCAGTGAATACTTTGCCTGGTATACTAATCAATGAGATACCTCGATAGTTATTGCAATCCTTCCTGTTCCCTTGCTTATAGATAGGTGCAATTACTGCTTTTGTCCAATATGAAGGTACCTTACCAACACTTCGCACTAATTTTACTACTCTATGAAGCCATTTCATCCCTGCCTTCCCACTATACTTCACCATTTCTGGTCTAATTTCATCTATTCCTGCTGCCTTATGGCAATGGAGTTTATTTACCATCCTTTCCACTTCCTCAAGCATAATTTCACCAACATCATTTTCCTCCTCCCCATGAGCTTGGCTGTTTGAAACACCACCAGGATGATAAAACTTGTCAACTTCATCCTCATCTGCACCCTCACATGGTGAATACACGGACACAATTCTTGTCCTACTTCCTCCAACTGACAAATCTACCCACATCATTCGCTCATTTACGTGCCTAACAGAAACTATGTTGCGTGCAATGGTATTCCTGAGAAAGACTCTGCCCTTCCCTTCCCTTTCTTTTTTTTTTTTTTTTTTTTTGCTACGGGCTTTACGTCGCACCGACACAGAGAGGTCTTATGGCGACGATGGGATCGGAAAGGCCTAGGAGTTGGAAGGAAGCGGCCGTGGCCTTAATTAAGGTACAGCCCCAGCATTTGCCTGGTGTGAAAATGGGAAACCACGGAAAACCATTTTCAGGGCTGCCGATAGTGGGATTCGAACCTACTATCTCCCGGATGCAAGCTCACAGCCGCGCGCCTCTACGCGCACGGCCAACTCGCCCGGTACCTTCCCTTTCTAACACCCGTCAAGTACACTTTATAATCTCTTCCTCGTTATCTCCCTTTACCCGAATATCACTTACTCCTAGCACATCCAGACGCATCCTCTTTGCAGACTCAGCCAGTTCTACCTTCTTTCTTCCATAAGCCCCATTAATATTGATAGCTCCCCATCGAATTCCATTTTGTTCGCCAAGTTGTTTCCAAGGAGTCCCTCGCCTGTCAAATGGGAGTGGGACTCCATTACTCCCATAGGTCCGAGGCTTGCTTAAAATGTTCTGAGCTCGGTAAATTCATGAAGCAGGATGCTACCCTACTTGCACATAGTCCAAGTGAGGATCTCTCCTCTAACGGGTTATGGACCACCGGTGAATTGTATAGTCCTAGCCGCCTGAGCACAAGGAGGGCCATGACTCAGAATATGTCCGAGATGCCCACTCCCATACCATAGCAACTGGTATCCTGACTCTCAGGACCACGTACTAGGCCACTCAGCCGTTGCCCATGGTTCACGAATTAGGACGTGACTACATTAACCCACAAACATGAACCATAATAATATCCGAATTAATCGCAGATAGATTAAGCGAAAACTAGGCTTTGCTACCCGTGGACAAGAAAATGGAAGGGATTATCTGTTTCAGTCAATAAGTGAGGAGTTTGAACTTATCACGCAAATGATTTCAAAGAAACGAAGCAAAATTACGAGATTATTAAACAAGTCGTGTCATGTTTGCTTTTTGTTTTTGAAGTACTTCTGATGATAAGATGTCATGCACAGTTTTATGGTTTGTTATTGTTTCGCCATGTTCTACTGAAACTGCAACTCCGTAATCACTGAAAATGTCGGGATCGTTCTCAATTATAGATTTGGGTAAGTGCAATTAATGTTATACTGTTGAATTAGAATTATTTACCGGGGGAGTTGGCCGTGCAATTAGGTGCGCGCAGCTGTGAGCTTGCATCCGGGAGATAGTGGGTTCGACCCATACTGTCGGCAGCCCTGAAGATTGTTTTCCGTGGTTTCCCATTTTCACACCAGGAAAATGCTGGGGCTGTACCTTAATTAAGGCCTCGGCCGCTTCCTTCCCACTCGTAGACCTTTCCTATCCCATTGTCGCCCATTGTCGGTGCGACGTAAAGCAAGTTGTAAAAAATATATATATATTTTTTCTGGACCTTTCAGGTTCGAATTAACCCAGTCGTACTGTAATAGATTAATCACTTTGAATACGAAGAAAAGACCAGTTCAGTTATTTGTCTTCTCGATATTCACGTATGGATGCGAATATTGGACTATAAAAGCTAAAGATAGAAACCCAATCAACGCCTTCGAAAGGTGGTAGGCCTACTGCAGAAGCATGTTACGGATATCATGGACAGCCAGGCGAACAAATGTTTCTATCACCCAGGAAGTTGGAATACAAGGCACTCTGTGCCAAGTTGTGTATCAGAGAATCCTACAATTCTTTGATCACATTATGAAGAGAAAAGATGACAATCTGAAAAAAAAAACTAATTGTCCAAGGAAAAGTTCATGACGAAAGGTCATGAGGACGAGTCGCATAAAACGGGTTGATTAAATAAGCGAGATTGCCACGGAGAACTACTGCGCGAAAGACGCAAGATCGCACAGAATGCCATCATTTTATGTGAGGAAGGACAAAATCCTTGGGTAACGATACTCAGGCATGAATGTAACAATTAGAGAGAGACTGTAATATATTTGTTCGATATCCATGATACGGAAAGCACAACGTGGAAACAATAAATCCATGGGGGTCACCGACGTTCTGTGATGGGAAGGCACAAGAAGAAGAAGAAGAAGAAGAAGAAGAAGAAGAAGAAGAAGAAGAAGTTGTTATGCATATCATTGTAGTTTTGCTTGGTTTAGAGTTTTGGAAGAAGCTCCGTGACTGAATCACAACATTAAATCGTTAGAATTTTCCCATTGTCGGTCATGAGAGAACCCAAGATCTTAGGATTATGAGCTAGATACTGTACCTTATGTTGTTGTTATTGTTGTTGTTTTGGGGTCATCAGTCCCTAGACTAGTTTGATGCACTTCTCCAAGTCATCCTATCCCGAGCTAACCGTTTCATTTCTGTGAAACTACGCCATCCTACATCTACTCTAATCTATGTGTCATCTCATGTCTTGGTCTACCCCTACCATTCTTAAACCTAAACTTCCCCCAAAAGCGAACTGAATAAGTCATGGGTGTTTTAAGATGTTTCCTATCATTCTGTCACTTCTTCTGGCCAAATTTAGCGAAATCGTTCCCCTCTTACCAATTCGATTCAATATCTTTTCACTCATGATTCGATTTACCTACCTCATTTTCAGCATTCTTCTGTATCACTGCATTTCAAAAACTTGTATTCTCTTTTTTTCTGAGCTAGTTTTTGTACACGTTTCACTTCCTTACAATGCCGCGCTCCAGCTGAACGTCTTCAAAAATATATTTCTAATTCCTGAATCGATATTCGAAGTGAGCTAATTTATCTTGTAATAAAAGACCTTCCTCACTGGTGCTAGTTTACTACTGCCATCATTAGTTATTTTACTACCCATGTAATATTCATCTACTTCCTTTAAAACTTCATTTCCTAATATAATATTTCCTGCATTACCTGACTTCGAATGGACTCCATTACTTTGTTTGTTGGGTATTCAGCCCGAAGGCTGGTTGGATCCTCATCAGGTCCACCATTAGCTGTCGTAGATGGCCTACGTGTCACTGAAGAGGCGTACTAGGGAAATGAGGAGTGAGGTAGTTTCCCGTTGCTTTCCTCACTGAGCCAGAAGTTGCTATTGTATATCAGTCTGCCAAGCACACAGAAATGCGTGCACCAACCGACCCTATGAGCAATATTTTCACACCCTTCATAGCAGGCACTGGCTGCATAAGGAATTGCATTACTAGCATCGCTCAGACCTCAGCCACTTTCATATTATCAAAGCCAGGGATAAGACTGAGACAGGTCAATGAAAGTAACAAATTTATTCTAGCCCATTCCAGAAGACATAGTGCACTGTAAACACTAGGTCCTGCCAGCAAAGGCAATCCATTACTTTAATTTTAGATTTATTCATTTCCATCTTGTACCCTTTCTCCAAGGCTGTGTCCATACCTTCCATCAACTGCAAATTGTAGAACACTAAAACTCGTATTATGCGTACAATAATTCACAGATTGTTTACTCGTGTAAAGAAAGAATTTATTTACCGAGCGAGTTGGCCCTGCGGATAGAGGTGTGCAGCTGTGAGCTTGCATTCGGAAGACAGTGGTTTCGAACCCCACTTTCAGCAGCCCTAAAGATAGATTTCCATGGTTTACCGTTTTCACTCCAGGAAAATGCTGGGGCCGCTTCCTTCCCAACCCTAGCCTTTTACCATCCTTGCGACGCCGAAATCCTTAAATGTGTTATTGCGACGACGAACCACTAGAAAAAACCTCTCTGTCAAATGCCTTCTCTAGATGTACGAAACACAAAGATAGATTTTTATTCCTCTCGTAGAATTTTTTAATTACCTGGCGCATACTGAAGATCTGATCCTGTCAGTCCCTCTATGGTTTGCAAACCACACTGGTTTTCATTCTTCTTACTCTCAACCATTGATCACAACCTCCCTTACAAAATACCAGCGAACACCTTGCCTGGTATACTGATAAATGAAATACCTCGATTGTTGCAATCCTTCCTGTTATGAATTGGTGCAGTTACTGCTTTCGACCAGTCAACAGGTATCTTACTTACATACCATGCTAACCTTATTTCTAGAGACTGGATTTTAAAGGAAAAAATCATCAAAATAGGCAAGAAAAGGATTAAAGACTTAAAAAACAAATCTGTGCTATTTTAATTGAAAACACACCTCAGCTCATTCATGAAACTATCACGAAATTAATAAACTATTCAATTAAAACACGATACGCATGTAAACTTCGATTTTTAAAAAAGAAGTTAAAGAGAATACACGGTATTTCACTGCAGAATTACTCAGCAGTCTTTGGATTGTTGACGATTGTTTGCTGCATTCCGACGAGATCGAATAGTATATGTAGTTGAATAAATAAATACCAGAATCAGATGATTACTGTATCCCGATAATTTGTAGTTCTAAGTTCCCGGCATACTTTGTACTTTGCACCTTCGTTTATTCATTGAGTAAAAGTTAATAAGTTAATCATAAGTTAATCAAATTCCTATATCCCAGTAATATTGCAATTGAAGTCCCCGGAGTAGTTTTGACCGAAGGATTTTTTGAGAAATTATTGTAGACAACCTCTTATTTTTCAGCATTTGAGGACACTTATATTCCCCGTCCGGCGTAGTAGGGAAATTAATAGTAATCCATCAGCTGTACAAATCATATAACCACATTTCAGTTGAGAATTGTATTGTATATACGGTATATTAGATAGCATCTTGCCTGCTATATTCATGTGTATCTTTGTGTGTGTATCTTTCGTGTATATTTAGAGCATAGTAGGATAAAACAGCACTAATAATAATCTGTCTACGAATTTAGCTCTGTTGATAATCTTTGAGTAGTTCGTGTGAATTTTAAACTTGAAATTTTCATATCTGTTTGTGCTTAGTAATGACGTATTGTAATTAGGATACGCCTGAACACAGTTTAAAATCATTGTAGTGTATGCCAGTATCTTATTAGATATTAACGTGCTTATCCTGTTATTGTAAAATATTTGTGTAGTATAGTAGAAGTATCTGTAGAAACTCTCTTACTAGAATTCTGTTGTAGTAATTAGAATAGGCTGAACTGCAGTTTAAAATTGTGCAATTTTTGTGTATTCCTTTCATATTCATTAATTAACGGTAGTTTTTATCCTGTTAGGGTGTTATAGGATAAAAATATAGTACGACTAAGTAGTATTATAGTGGAGCAGTATATTAATTACCTTACTGTCGTATGATTCCTGTGCACTATCCTAGACAACATTTCTTTCCTTTAATTTTTTTTTGTACAGAATAAGTTATTTTATTTTTCCTTTACTTTTCATTACTCCGTAAAGAATGGATAAGGAGTGCAAGTGTAGAAACTGGCCAGGAATTAAGGATCATGAGGGAGGAGTTGGAGAGTTTGAGGGAGATAGATAATCAGGATTCTCTCAGAAGTCAGGAAGGAAGGTAGGCCTCCCTCGTACTATGTACAGATACAGTAGGTGTAAAAGAGGGACGGGAAGGAAAGGGGGGAATTCTAGAAGACAGGTGGTCTAACGTTGTAAGGGGAAGGAGATTGCGGGCTAAGGGCTCTATTCAGGATCAGAATTTAGGACAGGCGTCCGTCAGAAATCGGTACGAGTCACTGCAGGTAGAACAACAGAGGGAAGATGAAGAACAGGGAACTGTTGCTGTGAAGTAGGAGGAAGGGAAAAGGTAGGAAAGAAAATGTGGAGTAGAGGTTGGGAAGATACAGGTAGAACGAGGTCATGGGAGGGAGAAGAAGGAGAAGGGAGGGGGAAGTAGCTTCTGCGGCTGTCAGGAAAGATAGGGCAGACCGGGAGAGGAGGGCATCAAATGAGATGGGTGGGGTTGAGGCTCTGGTCATGGGGGATTCCATTGTTAGACACGTGGGGAAAGTGTGTGGGGGAAAGGAACCATGGTAGAGTGTTAGCCAGGAATTAGTTTGAGGCAGATGTTGAGGAAAGTAGAAGAGAAGGAGGAGGGAAAAGATGAGGTGGTAGTGTTCCACGTTGGTACCAACAAAATGCAAGCAGGTGTAAGTACCAACATAGTTGGGGGTGTGTGGGATTTGGTAAATGCAGCACGAGTGAAGTTTAAGGAAGCGGAGATTGTTGTCAGTGGAATACTATGTAGGAGGGATGCTGACTGGAAGACGATTGGGGATTTAAATGAGACTATTGAGTGGGTATGTGGGGAACTGCGAGTGAGATTTCTAGATACTAATGGGTGGGTAGGATGTAGGGATCTGCGCTCAGATGGCCTTCACTTAAAGCGCAGTGGTACATATAATTTAGGAAATTTGTGTAGAAGGATTATAGGGAGGTACATTCAGGGAAGCGGGGTGGTCTAGGGTACAGGGATCTGGAAGTCAAGTAGCGATGACATGAAAACGTTAGTGTTGAACTTTAGAAGTATTGTAAAGAAAGGAATAGAATTAAGTAATTTAATATATATACACTGCTGTTTGTAGAAAGCGAAACACCAAGACCGAGAGCTGTGATCACAATACAATTTATTCCACAGATTAGGGACATGACAAGACACAAATGATTACAACTACAGAACTGTACATGCACGGTGACCGTGGAAATTCAGAATGGCGTAGCGCCACCACGCGCTGCAATCAGAGCCGCTAGATGTTGTGGCATGGAATCAAAGAGCGCCTGAATATGCTGCTGGGGAATACTCTGCCATGCGGTTAGTAGGCACGTCCATAAATCATCAACAGTGACCGCAGGAGGACCTGAACGAATAAGTTGCCGACCAACCATATCCCAGACATGTTCAATGGGTGACATATCCGGCGAACGGGCAGGCCAAGAAAGCAGTAGTATCCGTCGTTCTTCGAAGAAGGCTTGCACATTCCTCGCCATATACGGCCGGGCATTGTCCAGCTTGAATATGGCGCCTGGAACGACCTGCAGGAGGGGCAGTGCCTCGGGCTGTAAAACCTCCCTGATGTAGTGGTAGCTGTTCAGATTGCCCTCAAGACGTAGGAGGCGAGATCGCATGTTATAGGCAATTGCACCCCAAACCATCACACTTGGTTTTTTTCCGCTATGCCGCTCAACAATACAATCTGCCCAATGTCGTTCACCACGGCGGCGTCTGACGCGTATGCAGCCATCACTGTAGGACAAGTTAAAGCGTGAATCGTCCGAAAACACTACAGTTTGCCACTCAGCACGCCAGTGTCGGTGTTCACGTGCCCATTGCAGTCTACGGCGTTGGTGGTTGCTGGTCATTGGAAGCCTGCGCAATGGCATGCGTGACACCAGTCCGGCCCTCAGAAGACGGCGTCGAACAGTCGCTGCAGACATCCCCAAACCCGTTGCAGTGCTCCAACGTCGAGCCAACACCGTGGACGCAGCTGTTCTATCCGTTACGGCCGAGCGGACAAGATGGCGGCCATCTCGCGCTGTGGTCACATTGTATCGTCCAGTACCCTGTCGGCGCTGTGTACGGCCCTCTTCTCTCTACTGGTTCCACATACGCCTCACTGTTGAAGCAGCGTGCCCTGTACGAGCCGCAATGTCACGGAACGACAGACCCATTACCCGGAGTCCTATCATTCTGTCCCGTTCGAACGCACTCACATGCTGATATTCCCTCCTGTGATGTTGGCGAGGCATAGTGGCACTTAGGTACACGTTTCCATTTCGTATGACGGCTTCGCACTGACTGAGCATTGCGTAACACTGCCCTGGCCGGTCACACACAGAAGGGCACTGCTGGTCCTACGTGCACTCCATCTCTCTGCAATTTAAATCACTTATTTTGGTTCCACTATTCTACACGTTCTCTGATGTTGGCGTGTTGCTTATCCTCCTCAGTCCCGAGAGGAAATGAAGTTTGTTACAAGTTTGTTTTTTGCATCCTGAATTCAGTTAGGTATCAAATAACATGTGAAAAGTAATACTTTTCTTTCATCATAGATCTTTCATTACATAACTCTGTGTCCAGCAGGCTGGACACTGGGACTCAATTGTTGTAAACAATGAGAAAAAAGTTAACATAAATTACGAATCTAACTATGGAGCATCAGTTGTTTACACACCTTATGCACCTGTTGTTAACAATGTAACATTCAGTTGTGAAACTGGAGGAAAAACTTCCTCTAACTGGAAATACACAGAAATACATTACACTTAACACACTTGAATTTCATTCCAGATTTACAGTCCTTGTTTCGACATCTTAGCCATTTGTTTTTGTCATTAATTTTGCTGAGAGGTAAATGGTTATTTCCTGATTTTCTTACGTCGTCGTTGGGAATTGGAGCTGGTGAATTTTTCTTCCTTGGTGTTTCAGGGCTCTCATCGTCCTTATCAAAAGAATGAATTGTCTGTCTTCTAAAAGTGGCAGCAAAGCTGAGTGATGCTCCGGTGTAGATCTTGAACTCCGGGAGATCATAAATTCTTTACATCTGTGACCAAGTTGAAGTATCTGTCGCATTTCTCGCAGTGAACTAAATGTTCACTTGGAGTTCTATCTTACACCAGTTTCACTACAACTGACCTTCCAATACCCAAATAAGTGGAAGGCTTGCCATTAGGCCACATTTTGGCTCCTTTATAGATGGAAAGATCCAGTAACAGTCCATCTGGTATTGCAAGAGCAAAATTTTTAATACCAATTGGATTTGGTTGTCTTTTTACAAACTGTCTCCGTGACATAGTTCCAGTAAATGGAATCATCTGCTTATCTACTGACAAGACTGCGTGAAAGCGGAAGAGTCAAGCACTTTCTACGAACAGTATCAAGTATCGGCTGTACCTTCCAACATTTATTTTCCTATTCTTCTTCATCTGAAACTCCTAAATTGTCCACAAAATTCAACTAATTCCTCAATTTGAACATGCTGTCTGTGGAAAGGACAGCCACTGCAGACACCCTTAATCCCTGACGATAGTACATCCGAAATCTGGGAAATTTCATGCATCCTGTAACCATACGTGCCCTCCACAAGTTGCTTAATTTCCTTTGTAATTGTCTCAAGTGGCTTGTGATTATCCTGCGAGGCTCTGATATTAGTTTGTTCAGCTACAATCTTCTATATTTCAACAGAAAAATACTGCTCGAAGTACCTTAGTAGTATCCCTAGTTCCCCCCCTTCCTCAGACCATTCTTTCTCAGGTACATCCTTCACTTTGTCAGCAAATTGCTGCCACTTCCATTTCATATTCCTTTGCTTGGTAGACTTGTGCAGCGAATATATATATCTTGAGATTCATCTGGCTCTGGTGATGGATCAGAATTTTACCCCATGTCATAAACGTATCATCTGATAGATCATCAATGTCACTGCCCTCTTCCCAACAGAGTGAATATGTCCTCATGTGTGGTAGGTTTTCTGTAAACTAAACATATTATTATTATTATTATTATTATTATTATTATTATTATTATTATTATTATTATTATTATTATTATTATTATAACACACAGTATAAAAATAATGAATCAACCTATAAATTAATTCTGGATATATTCTATTTCAATGCAACAAACATTCGGACTGAAGTGAGTTAAGATCTCACTTTGCAAAGACGTCATATTCTCCCACCAATAAGCTGAGATACTGAACGAGACCTGGTGTCCAGCGGGCTGGACTTCCTAAGAAATACAGGATTAAGCAAATAAATTATCTAGGTACATTATGCTATATTATATAGAGAGCTTCTCCATTACATATACAAATCATTTCAATTCATAAATATACAATAATTAGTAAATTATTTCGATACTGACCCTAATTTCATTAGGACGTCTTCCCACCCATCTCAGCTATAGACGACATGATGGCTGAACACTAATAGCCGACTTCAGAAGCATAAAATCAACACTTAAAAACCCAAAGCGTAAAAGGTACATCTGCAGCATACTGGACATCAGGATTTAGAGAGTGTAAAACGGTATTTCTAGCATTTACAGCTGTATATATATGTGTCCAGCCGGCTGGACATCTGGACTGAGGAGGTTATGAGTGTTCCACTTTCTACAAACAGCAGTGTATATTGCTAGGTGCTTTACGTCGCACCGACACAGATAGGTCTCATGGCGACGATGGGATAGGAAAGGCCTAGGAGTTGGAAGGAAGCGGCCGTGACCTTAATTAAGGTGCAGCCCCAGCATTTGCCTGGTGTGAAAATGGGAAAACACGGAGAACCATCTTCAGGGCTGTCGACAGTAGGATTCGAACCCACGATCTCCCGGATGCAAGCTCACAGCCTCGAGCCTCTACGCCCGGTTTAATAGATATATACTTAACAGATATTGTATTTGGAGTTGAATCATGGCTGAGAAATGATATAATGAATGCAGAAATTTTCTCACGGAACAAGAGTGTGTATCGTAGAGATAGGATAGGAATGGTAGGTTGGGGTGGGGGGTTAATTCATTCGGGTGAAAGAAGAATTTGTAAGCTACGAAAAAGTTAAACATGAGAAACATGAAATTCTAGGTGTAAGGCTCATTTCTAAAGATATAATAGGCAAGTTGATGCCTTGGAATGTACAGACCTGGGAAGTGTAGCGCTGACGCTGATTCAGAATTATTTGATAAGATAATCAGCTATGTTGGAAGCGATATGGAAAAGAATGTGATAGTAGCAGGTGATCTCAGTTTACCAAATGTCAATTGGGAAGGTAATGCGAACGACAAGAAGCATGAACAACAGATGGCAAATAAGTTCATATGGGAAGGGCAGCTGATTCAGAAAGTAATGGAACCAACTAGAGGGAAGAATATCCTGGATGTGGTGCTGGTAAAACCAGATGAGCTCTATAGAGAAACCGAAGTAATCGATGGTATTAGTGATCACGAAGCTGTTTTTGTCGTAGTTAAAAATAAGTGTGATAGGAAGGAAGGTCTTAAAAGTACGACTATTAGGCAGTACCATATGGCTGATAAAACAGGCAAGAGTGAGTTTAAAATAGAATATGTATCTATGATGGTGGAAAACGGTAAATGTGAACAGACTCTGGGATGGGTTTAAAGCAATTGTTGAGGAATGTGAAAATAGGTTTGTACCTTTACAGGTTGTAAGGAGCGGTAAAGACCCACTGTATTATAACAGAGAAGTAAAGAGACTAAGAAGGAGGTGCAGATTGGGAAGAAATAAGAGTTAGAAATGGCTGTGGAAGTAAGGAGAAATTGAAGGATCCTACTAGGAAATTGAATCTAGCAAAGAAATCAGCTAAGGATAACATGATAGCAAGCATATTTGGCAATGATACAAATTTTAATATAAAAATGGAAGGGTATGTATAGGTACTTTAAGGCAGAAACAGGTTCCTAGAAGGACATTCCAGGAATCATTAATGAACAAGAGGAGTGTGTATGCGAGGATCTTCAAAAGGCAGAAGTACTCAGTCAGCGGTATGTAAAGATTGTTGCTTATAGGGATAATGTCCAGTTAGAGAAGGCGACTAATACTAAAGAAGTATTAAAATTTACCTATGATAACAACGGCATTTACAATAAGGCACGAAAGTTGAAAACTAGAAAGCGGCTGGAATTGGTAAGATTTCGGGGGGATATTAAAGACAATGGATTGGGATATAGTACCATATCTGAAGAACTTATTTGATTATTGTTTGTGTGCGTGAAGGAGCTGTACCAAATGAATGGAGAGTTGCTATAGTAGCCCTGTGTATAAAGGAAAGGATGATAGATACAAAGCTGAAAATTACAGGCCAGTAAGTTTGATATGCATTGCATGTAAGCTTTGAGAAAGCATTCTTTCTGATCATATTAGACATGTTTGTGAAAGTAATAAGTGGTTCGATAGAAGGCAGTTCGGGTTTAGGGAAAGTTATTCCACTGAAGCTCAACTTGTAAGATTCCAGCAAGATATAGAAGATATCTTGGATTAAGGAGGTCAAATGGATTGTATCGCGATTGACTTGCTTAAGGCATTTGATAGGGTGGATCGTGGGAGACTACTGGCAAAAATGAGTGCAATAGAACTAGACAAAAGAGTGAAAGAATGGGTGGCTGTATTTCTAGAATATAGATCTTAGAAAATTAGAGTAGGCGATGCATTATCTGACCCTGTAATAATTAAGAGGGGAATTCCTCAAGGCAGTATCATTGGACTTTTATATTTTATTATGTATACATAAATGATATGAGTAAAGAAGTGGAATCGGAGATAAGGCTTTTTGCGGATTATATTATTCTTTATAGAGTAATACACATAAATAAGTTACAAGATTGTGACCAACTGCAAAATGACCTCGATGATGTTGTGATATGGACAGCAGGCAATGGTATGATGGTGAATGGGGTTAAAAGTCAGGTTGTGAGTTTCATAAATAGAAAAAGTCCTCTCAGGAAAGATCTTCATTGCGGTAATCACATAAATGGGATTCTAAATAAAGGATACAGATCTCTGCACATTGTTATGAGGGTGTTTAGGGGGTGTAATAATGTAAAGGAGAGGGCATATGAGTCTCTGGTAAGACCCCAACTAGAGTATGGTTCCAGTGTATGGGACCCTCACCAGGATTACTTGATTCGAGAATTGGAAAAATGCAAAGAAAAGCAGCTCGATTTGTTCTGGGTGATTTCCAACAAAAGAGTAGCGTTACAAAAATGTTGCAAAGTTTGGGCTGGGAAGAATTGGGAGAAAGGAGACGAGCTGCTCGACTAAGTAGTATGTTTCGAGCTGTCAGTGGAGAGATGGCATAGAACGGCATTAGTAGACTAATAAATTTGAGTGGTGTCTTTAAAAGTAGGAAATATCACAACATGAAGTTAAAGTTGGAATTCAAGATAAAAAAATTGGGGAAAATATTCGTTTATATGATGGAGAGTTAGAGATTTGAATGACTTACCAAGGGAGATGTTCAACAAATTTCCAATTTCTTTGAAATAATTAAAGAAAATGCTAGGAAAACAACAGATAGGGAATCTGCTACCTGGGCGACTGCCCTAAATGCGGATCAGTAGTGACTGATTTTTAATTTTTCATGGATGCACATGGCAAACACAGTATTGAATCTTACAATTGCACTTCACAACACACGGAATGTGTTTTATGTGATCACATTCGACATTTTATTATTATTATGAACAGAAAAGCGCACGAATCACCTTGTGATGTGGTATATATCACAGAACTGTCCGCATAACGAGCACACGCAATTTTTACTTGGGTAGTGATAAGATATATTATTGTATATTTTATGGTAGTACCTATGCACTGCTAGTTTTATAATAATAATAATAATAATTTCGTGTGGCTATTTCTAGCCGGGTGCATCACTTGTAAGACAGACCCTCCGATGAGGGTGGGCGGCATCTGCCATGTGTAAGTAACTGCGTGTTATTGTGGTGGAGGATAGTGTTAGTGTGGTGTGTGAGTTTCAGGGATGTTGGGGACAGCACAAACACTCAGCCCTCGGGCAAATGGAATTAACCAATTAAGGTTAAAATCCCCGACCCGGCCGGGAATCGAACCCGGGACCCTGTGAACCGAAGGCCAGTATGCTGACCATTCAGCCAACGAGTCGGACTGCTAGTTTTATTACCACGTGTCTTAGTCTCTGGTTGGTATTGGTCCAGTTCCGCTTCAACATTGCATCCGTGTTGTAGAAATCCTGAGGGTTTACTTCTCTAGGTGCGCTTCGACGCTCTTCTTCGACGGCAGCGTTAGTTTTGTCTTTAGTTTCTCGATGAGGAAGGCTTCCCGTGCCAATGTATAAAACTTATTAGGCAGGGGCGCGTGTATTTTGAGATTCCCATTATGGTTTTCAAGAATTTTGCTTTAACTCTTTCGATGGTGATCAGATCTTTCTTCGTCACTTTTTTGCCATTTCAGGTGTATTCTGAAGTGAGTATTAGCAAGATAGCTGTAACAACTACTGGGCGAGTTGGCCGTACTGTTAGGAGCACACATCTTTGAGCTTGCATCCGAGATATAGTGGGTTCGTACCCCACTGTCGGCAGCTTTAAGATGTTTTTCCGTGGTTTCCCATTTTTACATCAGACAAATCCTGGGGCTGTACCTTTGTTAAGGCCACGGCCGCTTCCTTTCCACTCCTAGGCCTTTCCTACCTCGTAGTTGCCATAGGATGGTGCGACGTAAAACAAATTGTGAAATAAAAATACAATATGTATCCTTAAATTATTCAACATTTTAATATACATGTAAATCAGATTACACCTCTTTGAATGCAGAATCTTTTCATAAACAGAAAATGATACCTCATCATCAACTGAAACCAGCAGTGAAAAATTAGTTTTTATCCTGAATTCCAAATCAGCACACTTGGATAGGCTTTCAATATCTGGATTCCTCGATAAACTTGGCTTTAGTTTGTTTTCAGCAAATCCATCCAACATGCTGCTTACTTCACATACCACACTCTACTGTGTTTCCTTTTGGAAAATGTCGTCGCACGATGGCACTCAGCAGAAATTTGACGGAGTTCACCGCATACAGTTCAGTTTTCAAATTTGGATTCCTCACTAAAGTCTTTACGTGTGCTCCAGCTGTAGATTCTTCATCGCATAAGCACAACAAAAACTCTTTAATCTTTAGGCCCGTTGAAATTCTCACTTAGAAAATCAACACACGAAATCCATACTCTCCAACTGGTTATAAAAGGAAACTTAGGCAATGTCAAGCATTTGCTCTCTGTAACGTTGTATTCCATTGTGAGCCTTAATGAGCGCCTTCTTGATTTCGGATATAAAGGAATTTGCTGTTTGTTATTCAGTTCCGACTGCATCGCATACGCTACGTCAAGCGTGAACAACACAGGTTACGTGATGGATATTGGGATATAGAGATTTCAATTGTCCAAATGCTGAGACCACGTGTGGTTCCTTGTCGGTAACAACTTGTCACATTTTCTTGTACGGTATTCCTTAGGGCCAGAGCTTGCAGCAGCAGTAATTGAAACTCTGTGTGACGGCTGTAGAGGTGACTGTTTGCAATTCGCACTTAGCAAACAATATTTGCTTTGGCAGATCTCCTGACAGGTGCATCACAAGGCTATTCTGGGCAGTTTCTGAAGGCAGAATTCGATGTTTCATCCACAATAAATCAAACGAGATGTTCTCCTTTTATCGCTTTAATATTTTCTACATTGGCTTTGTATTGTCGCTGCAAGTAGTTCCTTCGCAAGTGCTTTCATTCGGGACAGATGTGTATCTTTCAAAGAACGACATTGAAAGTGTACTAACTTTGTGGACGGGAATGCCTCATTGTACAAAAGCAGCTGAAAGGACGGTGAAAATAGCATTCTGTTTTTTGCTATTCTCTTCTGCCTTCCGCAAAGATGTCTGTATGAATGACCGTGTCAAAGTTTTCTCACGAGAGCTTTATTTTTCTGATGCGTCATATGTTGAAGACGTTGAACTATTCTTTTATGTTTTCCATCTACCTTATTACTAGCGTCACACAAGGAACAGTGGATAATTCACTTTGGATGAAATTGTTCTTGCAACAGCTCACTGGCTACTGCTAGGAGCTACCTTTGCCATTTTACTTTACGTATGCTGTCACATCACAGAGTTTAAACTATTCATAAATTAGTTCACATAGAGGTCTAGAATCTCGTAAAGAATTTCAATAAATTAAACTTTTTCGCGTGATTTTATCACGTCTAATTGATGAAACATGTGCTACTAGTCTCACTGGCCGAGTCCAACTGCTATTACGGACAATGTTTCCGCAGGGCCTAGAGCGTGGGGAACAACTTGATGCGCATACGCGAAAGCTTTCTATACCTCTTTGCACACCATTTTTCTATAAGTTACTGTTCTCGATGGCTCAATTCGTCAATTTTTTAAGGTCAGGTTTAAATAACTGCCGCTGAGGCGTCTGACATCTGTAGACATTTGGGGAAATCAGAAGACGAACAATATTTACCATAAGCCATTCGCTTGTCTCAGGAAGTTAGAGATTTATCGGAAGACGTATAGGAATTAGCATTTTTTTTTGCAATATTCTGTCAGAAAAGAACCAAAATAAGATAGATTTAAAATAAGGGAATGCGGACTAAGAATGGAAAAAAGGGGAATTCAGAACTATATAATTTTAATCGGTGAAAAACAGGTTTGGACACCGTAATTAATTATTTCATGTTTCGTATTACAAAAAAGGGATTACCTTTACAATTCGATTCATACCTGCATTACCACTATATTTCACCATTTAAGGTCTAATTTAATCTATTCCTGCTGCTTTATGACAATGCAGTTTAATCATGTACTACTACTACTACTACTACTACTACTACTACTACAACAACAACAACTACTACTACTACTACTACAAATAATAATAAACACGGTTAGTACAGAGGGAAAAAATAATCAACAGAGCTGAATGTCTTTTCTCATGCTATCTTTATTTCTTTCACACACACAATTATCTCCACGAACCTACTACGCTGGCGTAGCAGGGGGAGAGGTGATACTCCCACGTGGCGCGTTCCAGGTGGTGGACAGGGGGTCCTAACCGGCTTGCCGGCGGACTTGAGGGAAATAAAATACCTCTCGAGGACCAAACACATTACCCCCTGTGGGTGGGGGATGCAGATGAAGAATACACCCACGGTATCCCCTGCCTGTCGTGAGAGGCGACTAAAAGGGGCGACCAAGGGATGATTAAATTGGAACCATGAAACTGCTTTTGATTCGTGCCATCACGCGGGGAACACCATGGTTTGCCTGTACTTGCGAGTTGTACCACTATGTTCGGTACGAAATGGGTTTGTGTTTAGTAGTAGTCATGAGCGTGGCCTGGGGGTTTCCAGTACCCGTGCGTCGTACCCATGTGAGCAACACCGCGGGTCTGGGCGTAGCCTGTGAGTTGTACCACTATATGAGCGACACCGTGGGTCTGGAACACCACGGAGCCCGTGGGACCGGCATCCGTGCCTAGTACACCTAGGTGAGGAAACTCATTGGTTTGCGTTGGCTGTGAGTGGCACCATTGTGTGAGAAATACCATAGGTCTGCGTTACCTGTACGAAGTACAATACTTATGAGTAGTACCGTCTTGTGTGGAACACCGTGAGTTTCGCTACTTTTGATTTGTACCCCAACATGCCAATACCATGGTTCTACTTTACTCGCGACATGTACCATTCTGTGGGGCCTTAGACATGGATTTTGCACCCCTTTAGACATCAAGCATCATTGTGCTTTATGAGTGGTCCCTTGGTCAGTAATCAATTATATATGATCTTTGTTTGAGTCTGATCCACTGTATTTTGTTTGTTTGTTTCCTCTTTTTTTTGTGGGGTTCATGTCCATCCATTCATTCTTCATGTCATTATTATTATTATTATTATTATTATTATTATTATTATTATTATTGTTATTATTATTATTATTATTATTATTATTTATTATTATTATTATGGTCAGTGGATGAATTTGACATTTTGTTCTTTCATTTCATACCATTAGGGGCCGATGACCTCGATGTTAGGCCCCTTTAAACAACAAACATCATCATCATCATCATCATCATCATCACAATTATCTCATCTTTGATCTCATTACATTGGCTGAATGGATAAACGTGTAGTGTTGCACTAAAACAATACTTATGATTTCCTTGGTCTCATTTTCCTACCGACAGTCCTTCGCTGCGAGGCTAGATGTGTCCCACCTCTTGGCAATGACCAAGATCTCACGTCACACCATCGACACACACGAGCGGCTTCACAAGCAGTAATGAATATAATTCCAGGTACTGGGAATGTGGCAGATTCTCTATATAGGTACATCTGGACCAGAACATCTAGCCTGAGGCTCCTACGGTTCTTCTTCGTATAATGGGAGAGATGTGGTATTCAGATGAACATTCCACTGTATACCTAAAAAAGACGTGTCATCCAGCTTAAACTCTGTAGTTCTACCCCCATGATTTACTACCACTGTTGGTAAGGCATGTGGCAATGGGGTTCATTCAGCCCACAACGCAAATGAGTAATTGGTTGATTCCTTTTCTTTTCCCACACCTTGGTGAGTTCGTGGGTGAGAACATGTGGACGTGGCCCTGTCTTACGGCTAGATGCCCTTCTACGTGGACAGATGTGTCATAATTGCATATTTCCTTGGTAGTTAGTAGTGTGGTGTGTTGTTTGTCAGGGATTGTATCGGAAAAAGCCGGGCTGATTGGCTCAGACGGTTGCGGAACTGGCCTTCTGAGCCTAACATGGCAGGTTCGATCCTGGCTCAGTCTGGTGGTATATGAAGGTGCTCAGATACGTCCGCCTCGTGTCGGTAGATTTACTGGCACGTAAAACATCTACTGCGGGACTTCATTTCGGCACCTCGACGTCTCCGAAAACTGTGAAAGTAGTTAGTGGGACGTAAAGCAAAATAACATTATTTATTATTGGATAAAACACAAACTCCAGTTCCTAAAATCCACGTCCCGGCCGGGAATCGAACGCGGGACCCTCTGAACCGAAAACTTTGACGATGACCACTCAGCCAAGGAGACAAGTAGAGCTAATTACTCAGTAAATAATGTTTTTGGTTTTACGTCCAACTAACTTCTTTTTTGGATACACTGAAGTGCTAAAATATTACTCCGCAGGAGTTTACCGGCCTGAGACGGAACTGATCCTACCGACTTGGACTCAGGAATACAGCGCTCTTGCCCGAGTCACTCAGACCAGAATTCTTCTTATTATTTTTTTGCTATTTGTTTTACGTCGCACCGACACAGATAGGTCTTATGGCGACGATGGGAAAGGATAGGCCTAGGAATGGGAAGGAAGCGGCCGTGGCCTTAATTAATGTACAGCCCCAGCATTTGCCTGGTGTGAAAATGGGAAACCATGGAAAACAATCTTCAGGGCTGCCGGAATTCTTATTTAATGCTGAGGTTTCGAATGTTGAAATCCCTTATTTTTCATTCCACCATCAGGCCTCCACAATGTTAACAATTTTTCCTTTCACTGAGAAGAAATTTATCTCTATTGCTCAACACGTCGCTTTTTCAAAGATTTAAATTTGAATTTGAAAATGGACTCGATGAGAACGTTTCTTTTTTTCATTATAACGTTACTATTAAAAGTTATCATTTACCGTGTTTAAAGACTGATAGCATTACTAACCGAATTATTATTTTTTTTTCTAGGGGCTTTACGTCGCACCGACACAGATAGGTCTTATGGCGACGATGGGATAGGAAAGGCCGAGGAGTTGGAAGGAATCGGCCGTGGCCTTAATTAAGGTACAGCCCCAGCATTTGCCTGGTGTGAAAATGGGAAACCACGGAAAACCATCTTCAGGGCTCCCGATAGTGGGATTCGAACCTACTATCTCCCGGATGCAAGCTCACAGCCGCACGCCTCTACGCGCACGGCCAACTCGCCCGGTACTAACCGAATTATAGCGCAACATCATGTGCTGGAAGATGTCATATATCGGCAGTATTATCTCCAATCAATCAATCAATCAATCAATCAATCAATCAATCAATCAATCAATCAATCAATCAATCAATCAATCAATCAATCAATCAATCAATCAATCAATCAATCAATCAATCAATCAATCAATCAATCCTGATCTGCATTTAGGGCAGTTGCCCAGGTGGCAGATTCCCTATCTGTTGTTTTCCTAGCCTTTTCTTAAATTATTTCAAAGAAATTGGAAATTTATTGAACATCTCCCTTGGTAAGTTATTCCAATCCTTAACTTCCTTTCCTATAAATGAACATTTGCCCCAATTTGTCTTCTTGAATTACAACTTAAAAAAAATGAACTTCTTCAGCAATTATTATCCGATGTTCATTTTAAACATTTCAATAAATAGATTGATGATTTGTTAAAACATTTTTGTGCCAGAATTTGAATTTCGCAAAACTAAGGTCTCCAATGCGATTTAAAAGGGATCATGTATGATGTGACAATAGGATTATTAGTGGTAGAGCTAGTCAAGCAGTGAGTTTCCGGTTTGAGGTTATGTTATCTAACAATCAATCGTGTGAGTATGTCGTGCGCCATAATGGATTTAAACTTAAAGTTGTGAAAATTAGTGATGAATCAGTACCGAGTGGTCGTTCTGTATTTCTTTGTATATAATTATGGTAATAAATATTGTGTACATTGTAAGTGATCTCATGGTTCACTTCTCCTTCATGTCTCAGAAGTTCTCTTTTCCACATTTAGTGAAGGAACATTTTCAGTGTTCTGTTGCTTGTGCAAAGGACTAGAACTGTGTTTTTTTTATTACGGTACCGTTCACTAGAGTACCGCTCTATTTTCCTTCCAGAACTAGCGATTGGCTGCGCGGTTTGGGTCACGTAGCTGTCAGCTTGGATTCGGGAGATAGTGGATTCGAACCCTGCTGTCGGTAGCCCTAAATATGGCTTTCTATAGTTTCCCATTTTCTGCTATTTTTTTACTATTTGTTTTGCGTCGAACCGACACAGATATGTCTTATGGCAAAGATGGGATAGGAAAGGCCTAGGAATGGGAAGGAAGCGGCCGTGGCCTTAATTAAGGTACAGCCCCAGCATTTGCCTGATGTGAAAATGGGAAACCACGGAAAACCATCTTCAGGGCTGCCGACAGTGGGGTTC
This sequence comes from Anabrus simplex, assembly GCF_040414725.1. NCBI lineage: Eukaryota > Metazoa > Arthropoda > Insecta > Orthoptera > Tettigoniidae > Anabrus > Anabrus simplex. Next base: position 597,722,374 of record NC_090265.1, on the reverse strand, counting down.
GAACACACTATCTCCCGATTACTGGATACTGGCCGCACTTAAGCGACTGCAGCTACCGAGCTTGGTTTTCCCATTTTCAAGCCAGGAAAATGCTGGGGCCAGGAAGACTCCCTTCCCACTTCTAGGCCTTTCCTATCTCATCGTCGCCATAAGACCTAATCTGTGTCGTTGTGGCGTAAAGCAAATTAAAAAAAAATCCTTCCAGGCCTTAAGAGATGTTTCTTTCAGAATAAATATTGAAGAGAAGCGGGCTTATAATAATTTAGCCCTGTCTCACTGCTCATTTTATTCCAATGGATTCTGTGTTCATATGAAATGAAGTGGCCGGGGGTGTCCGAGGACAAGTTCTGCTCGGCAGATGCAGGTCTTTTGATTAGACGCCCGTAGGCGACCTGCACGTTGCGATGAGGATGAAATGATGATGATGACGACACATTCACCCAGCCCCCGTGCCAGCGAAATTAACGAATTATGGTTAAAATTCCCGACCCTGCCGGGAATCGAACCCGGGACCCCTGTGATCAAAGGCCAGCTCGCTAACCATTTAGCCATGGAGCCGGACTGTGTTCATATATTCGATCTTAATCGATATTGCTTGATTTCAATGCAAGTTGGGTGGTCTTTCTCATCTAAGCTTATGCCATTTAGAATACTGTACATGATATCATTCTATGTTTCACTCGGTAGAATGCTTTCCCATAGTCAACAAAATATGTGTTAACATCTACAGATTCATCCACTTATCAATGGACCGAAATCTGAGTTCCGCGCAATGTTTATCAATTACGAAATCCGAATTGTTTAATACCAATATATGCTTCATATTTGCTGTGTAAACCACTAGATAAAACGAAGAGGTGATATTATAAAAAGAGTATTTAATTAACAAACTGACCTGATAACACACCCTGTGTTAGATACGGAACTCAGATAGGTCGGAGTACATGTTTCATTAATGAAATAGCTATATTACCTGTGAATTATACAAAACATCAGTTAACATCCATCATCATTAAAATCTAATATTAATTCCTCTAATGACCGTATGTACTTAGCAGTAATGGATGTCAAATTGTCTGCAGCAGTCGGGATGTAAACAGTACTTTTTCATTTATGTCGAACATCAACGTAACGAGGAATTTCTTCTCTTCACTTTTTAACCCCGTTGTGTCCTGCGTGATATATATCTGTCAGACAAGCGATATGAGGCTAAAGTGACGACCTTTTCGTTTACTATCCATTGAGATACATTTGTCACGGAATGTAAGCAGCCCTGCTGGATATTTATTTAAAAACTTCACTCTTTGATTCCCCCCCCCCCACCTAAATTCTTCATGACTTTTGGTGTGGAAAACGTGAGATTTTCTATGTTAGAATAAAAACGGAAATTATTTCAGAATGTTTTTAACATCGTCGTAATAATAATTTCGAGTGGCTATTTCTAGCCGGGTGCAGCCCTTGTAAGGCAGACCCTCCGATGAGGGCGGGCGGCATCTGCCATTTGTAGGTAACTGCGTGTTATTGTGGTGAAGGATAGTGTTATATGTGGTGTGTGAGTTGCAGGGATGTTGGGGACAGCACAAACACCCAGCCCCCGAGCCATTGGAATTAACCAATGAAGGTTAAAATCCCCGACCCGGCCGGGAATCGAACCCGGGACCCTCTGAACCGAAGGCCAGTACGCTGACCATTTAGCCAACGAGTCGGACTAACATCGTCGTTGCACCTAAATAAAACTGCTAGGTGATAATATTTCACCTAAGAGCTGTGACAAGAAAGATTATGTCATCTAAGGTTCAGTAAGTGATACGAGTGCTGCGGGTCAGTATTTCTCCCCTCAATATTGTCACAACGCTATTTCGAGGCGCAACGACACCATAAGCCTGAACAGGTAACTGCCAATATCAGACAATGAAATCACTAATAGTAATGATCCGTGATATTCATTACATTGTTATGTTCTTAAATATATTTATATCAGTCCTTCTGTGGTAGAGTGTTAGCCACCAGAACCAAAGATCGCAGCTTCAAACCTGGTAGAGGTAGTCGGATTTTTGAAGTGCGGAAGAGAAGAATATTCGGCACTCCATCTCGTACGATGTCGGCGTGTACAAAATTTCTTGTGACCCCTTTAGTGTTTACCCGCCATAATAAATTAAAACGCCGAGCAAGTAACTGTGCGGTTAGGGGCACGCAGCTGTGAGCTTGCATTCGAGAGATAGTGGGTTATAACCTCAATTTCGGCAGCCCTGAAGATGGTTTTCCGTGATTTACCATTTTCACGCCGGACAAATGGTGGGGCTGCACCTTAATTAAGGCCACGGCCTCTTCCTTCCGACTTTTAGCCCTTTCCTATCCCATCGCCACCATAAGACCTCTCGGTGTCTGTGGGACGTAATGCGAATTGTTTGATGTAGAGCTACTGACCTGAAAGCGAAATTGACACGCAGGCAGCCTAGATGGCGTCAAATCAAAAGTCTGCATATGGTAGCTGAGGCCATGCATTTTTATTATTTTCATTTACTATCTCCCGAATGCAAGGTAACAGCTACTTGACTCAAACTGCTCAACCACTCGCTCGGTCCATGCAATTTATGTTATTATTATTATTATTATGATTATTATTATTTCCAATTTTTTCCATTTCAGAATCACGAAAAGTAACCCTGTGCATTCATCCTGACCCTTCTTTTCTGGACTTCCAACATTTCTTCCTCCTTTCACTTTGCTGTTTCCTCCTCTCTTGTGTCCAGATCTTATTTCCTTTCCGCTTCTTCTCCTCCTGGAGACTCTTGACATTTTGTATCAGTCTTTTTGAAAGTTGTTATTCTTGTATTATATCTTCTATTATTCCAATTTCGGTCATATTCTTTTACTCTTTGGATCCACTGGTTGTCGTTCCTGCTCTTGTAAATATGGCTGAGCACTCGTTTTGTCAATCTGATGTTATCCATCCTCCTTTTTTTAGACGTTTACGACCATTAGAGACCATAATAAGCAGCATTTACAAATTTTTAGAAACTTTATTTGCAGCACAGTGTCGTTGCATTCTCTCACTGGCAGCTTGTCTCCTCTCTGCTGTCCACCCGCTGTTCTACTGCTTCACGAAATCCCTTGAAGTTACTAAAGTGTAAGTTGTCGGTACTTGGATCTGTTAACAGTGTCTTCACCATTTAGTCCAATTTTTTTCCAGATTCTTCCTGACGTCCTTGAACCTCCTTCTGATCGTGTCTGACACCCTTTCGTTTTTTTCGTCCTTTTATAGATATTTATTCCTCTATTGTCTAAACACTCCTTCCTCTTTTTTCCTCAGTGTTTTCATTTCATTTTTTCTCTCTTTTCTATTTCATCGGTTTTCATAGAGAACATGCATTCTGCGCCAGATTATTGTGTTGCAGTGTTTGATTTTAGTTTTCCTTGAGAGATTCGTCTTCTTATTTTTTGTGATATCTGAAGCCATCTCTTCTTAGTTTCGATTCAGTTAATTTATAATTGTTAGTTTCTTCAGTCTTCCGTAACTAATTTTCAGTTAAATACATTTATAAAATATCTGGAATGAAAACATATTGTAAGTATTATACCGGAAAGAGTATCTGAAAAGATAAGTTCCAAAATTCAAAGTTTTAAGGATTTAAATAGAAATAAGCATAATTGTTTATACATTTCTAAATTTATTTGACTGTGATTTGATATAATCTGATAATGTTCTTTCAAATACAAAACATGTCATTCCAGTTTAATTTGTTTCCTTTTAAGGTATAATTCCGTTACCATATGTTTTCTTTTTTTCAGATAGTATATAAATTTATTTATTTAAAAATTGGTTTTGGCAGACTGAAGAGCCTAACAGTTATTTTTTAAACAATATTCTTATTGTAGGTATCTTTATTCAGCTGGTATGCTAGCTCTTGATCTGTTTGGTTCCTTATCGAGTCCATTCATCTGAATTATTTCACCTAGGTATTTAAATTTATTAACCTTCCTAATTACTCCGTACTCTGTTTTTAGTGTTGTGGGTGAATCCCTCATACTGTCCATGAATTTGGTCTTGTCAAAAGATATGTCTCTCATATTGGTCATGAATTTGGTCTTGTCAAAAGATATCTGAAGTCCAACTTTTCATGCTATTTCCTTCAAAAGGTTGATTTATTCTAATGCATTCTCCAACTTCCAGAGAGGATTGCTGTGTTGTCAAGATGGCTAAACAGTTTTTGTGCTTTAAACCTAACCTTATCTCGTGCTGGAGTCGCCAGTTTTTGAGTTCTCTTCCCATAATCTTATTACCTTTTCCAGGATCTATTGAAAAGAATTGGGGAAAGCCCATCTTCCTGTCTGACACTTTGAATTTCAAATTCATCTGAGATCTCTCGTATAAATTTCTCCCTGGACTTTATTTCAGTGAGAGTCTGGATAATTATGTTGATTCATTTTGTGTCAACTCCAAATTCCTCTAAAATGTTCGGCAGCGAAACTCTGTCTAACTCTGTCCACAAAGACAATGACATTGTTTTTGTTCTTTGTAACCCTGTCTCGTATTATAGTTTTCAGGTTTAGAATCTGTTCTGCATATGGTCTGCCTTTTTTGAACGCACCTTGGTATTCTCCGATTTGTTTGTATATTATTGGTTCACTTCGAATATACAGAACTTTCGACAATGTGACTGTTACTAGGGAGATACCTCTCTATAATAATGTTCTCATCTGTTTTGTCACCGTTCTTGTGTAATGGGTGTATCATAGCGTTCTTCCAATCATCAGAGATTTTCTCCATTCGCCAAATTTCTTGTATTAGATTTTTCAGTTCCTGTCTTGCTTGACTGTCTGCTTCCTTCCACAATTCCGCAACAATCAAATTCCCCCCTTGCAGCCTTATTGCTTTCCGGACTCCGGTTTGTGTCATATATATTTCTTTTTCATCCTGTGTGTCGGAAGGTTTAGCTTTTTTTGTTGTTGACTGAATTCTAATCTTTCTTCGGGTTCTTCGCAGTTCAGTAGCTTTTCAAAATAACGTTCCAAAATTTCGCGATTGTCTTTGTTGCCTAGTTCTTATCTTTTGTAAACATTTCTTGTATTATGTTTAGTGAAATCTTCTTTCATATTTCCTCTTTACATTTCTTACAGTTTAAGAAGTTTGTTTCCAAACTATCTTGCAAGTTTGGAAATTCTAATCGGTTTTATAGGAATACCACATTCTCCAGGCTGTCAACCTCTCATTTATGACCACATCAGATTTTTCATTCTACCATCCATGCTTCAAGAGCGCATAGTTCTTGTGCAGCTTTAGTCATTTTTGTTCTTAGATCCTCCCGGTTCTTCTCACTGTCCTTTTCTAACTTCTCTTTGAATTTATGGTTTTCTTCCGGGTTGCTTCTTAAATTTCAAAATCGAATTTACTTCTCCTGTTTGTTCTCTTGTTTTGTCTATTTTGAGGGATGAATCTCATTTTTATGGTCGTGTGGTAATGGTCACACTCAATGTTGGCTCCTTTTTTCACCTTGACACTTCAGAGTTCCTTTTTGCTCTTGGCAGTGATAGCTACGTGGTCAATTTCCCAAGGTGTGGGTTTGGTGACCGCCAGGTTTTTTGTTTTCTGGTGTGCTTTTTTAAAGTAGGTAGACAAAAGTTTGAGATTAAAGGCCTTGCATAGTTCGGCAGCTTTATTCTATTTCTGCTTGTTGTTTTGTGCGCCGAGAACTCTCCTACAATCTTCGTATAGATCTTCTCTCCCAACATGTGCATTGAAGTCTCCAAGTAACACTTTGGCGTGATAGATAGGAATTTTGTGGATTTAGTTTTCCAAGAGTTCCCTATATTCTTCCATTTTATAAGGATCTTTCCTGTTATCGTCATTTATTGGAGCATGAGCATTAGTTAGTGTGTAATTATTATTTCCGCATCTTATGGTCAAGAGAGACAGTCTCTCAGAGTGTGAATATTTACTAGAGAGAGAAAATCCACTTAGGATACTAATGCTAGGGAAACCACAAAGGTTCAACCTACTGATTAATCCATAAGGACAATAAGAAAATACTTCTAATTCATTTTCATTGGATTTTTTTTTAAATATTGCAATATTTATTCATTTTAGGGCAAGTACCACCGATGGATTCTATCATTAAAATTACTTTTAAGTTATACTGATGATTTTCCACTTTTTGGAGTGAATATCTCAAAATCTCAACTGTCATTTCTTGTAGAAAAGTAGTAGGGAACCGAAACGTTTTGAAACATATTCACAGAGAAATCTGTGATTGTTCCGCGCGCACCCAAAACAGTATACCTGCTATTTGCTTTACGTCGCACTGACACAGATAGATCTTATGGCGAAATGGGGTAGGAAAGGCCTAGGAATTGGAAGGAAGCGGCCGTGGCCTTAATTAAGGTACAGCCCCGGCATTTGCCTGGTGTGAAAATGGGAAACCACGGAAAACCATCTTCAGGGCTGCCGACAGTGGGGCTCGACCCACTATCTCCCGAATACTGGATGCTGGCCGCACTTAAGCGACTGCAGCTATCGAGCTCGGTAAACAGAATACCAATCACTTATCAGTTATTAATTTTATACTTGTGTCCCAAGTCAAGAAAGCAAGGCTCAAAGTGTATTTTATTTTCTGTATCAACCTTTTTGGACTGATTTTCATCTCGGTCAAATCTGACTGTGGGGTAGATCAATTTTTTTTTTTTTTTTTTGTGAAAATTTTTCAAATATGTGATGAATGAGCATGCCTTTAATTAGACAGTAAGGAACGAAGTTAAACTTTTGAATGTATGCATTCTTACTAGCAGAACGATAGTTGGCGATGTTTGTTGACGTGAAATTTCAAAGCAGCAAGCTTCGCACACTCTGGTGTCCAATGAAACAGCAGGGCCTGCAAAGAAACGGCAAAATGTTCAGCCGAACAGCGCTCAGCCGACGGATGCTCTGGAATGCGTGCATTAATGCATAAAAGCCGAATTTCCGAGTTACAAAGGAAGTGCATATGGATGATGATGATGATGATGATGATGATGATGATGATGATGATGATTATTATTATTATTATTATTATTATTATTATTATTATTATTATTATTATTATTATTATTATTATAGCTGTAGGACTTCCACAATTAAGGTTAGTTGTCGTGTAGTCACTAAGTAGTGATGGCTATATATCCTCAACATTGTTCTCTCCTTACATTATTAACGTAGTTATATGTACTACTTGGCCTTGGCACCTAACTTTGCATTACCAAATAGAAAATAAAATATTTTAAAAATGAGAAAAGAGAGATTAGAGTGATTAGCCGAAGAGATTCATTTTATTCTAGGATCGGACAACTTAACTTTGGCTGCCCGGAATGGCTTAGAGCGCACGGATACAGAGGTGAGTGAAAGGAGGTAGGAGACCACCTTAATGATCGAGTGCGAAATGCTAGCCATATCGAAATTTTGATTGGATAATAGTGAATAAATACATAGCTAGAAACGACATGCTGTCTTCACCGTAACATGTAGTCTACTGCGATAATTTGCCAGATGGTAGAAGAAGGCTTGACACAATTATTCACAGAAAGCAGTAAACGCGCACACTTCACAATGAAATACGGAATTGATTATTCATGGGACATCTGCGGGAGACATGTCCCCAGCAGCGATATCAACAACGAGAGAAACCTGTGATATCGGAGTAAGCAGGGCCGTGCTCGTATTACCTGTCTTAGTCAAGTGTTTATACTTGCAGGTTGAAGGGTAAACACGACAGAGATATTCATCCCCTTTTAACACTGATCAGAGAAGGAAATGGAAGATACCCGAAGAATGAAGGTGTAAAGGGAAGAACAACGAAGGACATGGATATGTATGACTCCCCATCCCTCGCAAATCTGATATCGTCGGGTCTGAATAAGCAATGACCAAGGGACGTTGGACAGGAAAAATGAAAAGGGGCAGGGTGGTATAATTCAGTATAAATAATGCCAGTCTCAGCTGGTCCCGTGGTCAACACCTCGAAGCTCCCGATTTGAAGACCCTTGGGGATGGTGGCGGTGGTGATTGCTGGCGTAAGATAATGTACAACTGGCCAACCATCCTCTCTTAACGCTAATGGTAGGAAGAATGGAAGTGGTGCGACCCCTCCTAGAATGAGGTTATCGGAAAAAGAAAGGGAAGGCCCATGTGGGACTCCGTAGTCCTCCCGGACCTAATACTCCCTGGGTCGGAGAGAATAATAGTAGACCAAGAGAGGTCGGACAGGGAAAAGGAAAATTATAAGGCCAACCCTCGCTCTCAAGTTGTGAGCCCCTAGGGGAGTCCGAGATGTCTAAAACATGGGTGACCAGGCGAGTTGGCCGTGCGGTTAGGGGCGTGCAGCTGTGAGCTCACATCCGGGAGGTAGGGTGTTCGAACCCCACTGTCGGCAGCCCTGAAGATGGTTTTCCGTGGTTTCCCATTTTCACACCAGGCAAATGTTTGGGCTGTACCTTAATTAAGGGCACAGCCACTTCCTTCCCATTCCTTGGCCTTTCCTGTCCCATCGTCGCCGTAAGTCCTATCTGTGTCGGTGTGACGTAAAGCAAAAGAAAATGGGTGAAAATAGCTCCAAAGCAACGAGAGTTCTGCTTCCAGGTTATTCACTCCAATCAGTGTTTCAATTCCTGTGTTGATGTATCGAAAATAGATAATGGTTTAGTTCCATTGAAAATTTTCTACCCTCAGCCGAATAACGATTTTTTTCTTATACTCACAATTGACTACACTAGCTGATAGGCCATTTAGAGCGCGGATTCTTAAACACTAACATGTTAGAATGCACACTTATTTGGCAAGTAGCAAATAACGTCACGCACGCTCTACAGTGACGCAGGCGAGTTGCATACATTTCAGCGACTTTAATATGCCGTATCCCTAATATTTAAGTAGATCTCACTGCAGAACCATCATGCGGGCTAGAATATACTTGCTACTTGCATTTAAACCTATTAGTGTTAAAAATTCCGGACTTTGCCCCATTACTTTTGACTACTGCGTCCATCATCTAGCAGAAGAAGCAGCCTTTTTACCCCGTGGAATGAAAGATTCTGCTGTATAAGCTGAAGCTCTGTGCAATATAGTGTAAGTCTCCATCGTTTAACATAGGAATGCACAATTGTTATCCTCACATAATTTTTGATTATCGATGACTAGATTCTCTTTCGAGAATTATGTGCAATCGATGAAAATATCGCATTAAATATAACTGGAATCTGTAGAATATAATTACTGTTGTCGAAGATGGAGCTGCGTTGGTATCAATATTGATGTAAGCCTTTCCAGTTTAGTGAAAATTCAATATTCGTATGTCCATGTGTGGTATGTATAAATAAATATACAGTATATCCTACGTCGTTGTATCACGTCACCCTTAGAACTAAGCCGAATATAACTCTACCCCTCATACCTCACAATACCCTTCCACCCATCTCAGGCATTCTTATCTCCTCCTTAACCACACCCAATATCCTGGACACTAAAGGGTGTTAACCTCTAGATGGCTTGCCTCACTCCCGCAGGGTGGGAAATGAAAGCATCCAAAATATGAAAATATTGTTAAGCTGCAAACATATATTTTGAATGTGTCGGCATTTCCATTATCTGGTGAATGGTGAAACCTATGCTTTTTAAAATATACCAACTCGTGAAGACGAATGCCTGCACAATAATGGAATCATTCAATGACTCGCGTATGAACTTGTGGCCGGGGGGCATACAGTAAGAGAACGCCAGGCTTGTGGTGACTGATCAAGCACGCCACATGCTTTCGGGTATCCAACAACTGCAGGGCATGTACCCCAACCTCAGCCATATGACATGTATTGAACATGGAGTACACAGTGTTTGTGAAGGTATCAGCAGAATTAATTACAGTGAGGTAAATGGCTTCACTGTTGTTCTGAAGAAGATTCTCGTAAAAGCTCCCAGTCGGCTTTTGTACCAGGAAGTGACGGGGGCACACCTTACACAGTTTCCTTTCACCTCAAGGTAGGGTACTTCTGTGAGATGCATAGTTTTCTTGTGCGAAAACTTTGATAAAATCAAATGCTTCATATGTGACGTAGACTCAACGGACGCAGCAACCATAAAACGTGCCCAAAAATTACTCAACGGCAAAGACCTAGAGTTGGAACTTTTTGCAGTGTTTCTACAAGTATTTGCCTGATGTGATTGAGAGTTTGGAATAAGAAGATGTGGAGAAGGTGGAACAGTGGAAGACGAGAGTGTTAGGGACATTCTTAATGGAGTTGCCAAGGACAAATTAGAATTAAATTTGAAGAACAATCCAGATATGGATAGGAAAACGCAAAGCAAAGTTCATTGGACACCTACTTAGGCATGATATTCGTTTCCAAAGCATGTTAGAAAGCAAGATCTAAGGGATGAAAACAAGGGGATGACCAAGAACAACTTATTTTAAAAATATGGCTGTAAAGACAAGGCTCAACTCTTTGAAAGAAGAAAAAAGAAGATATATTAGTATGTGCGTGAATCCTATTCCTATAAGAGTATATTTTTAGTACTGTACGTTTCAAACTAATACAGAGTTTTTAAAAGTTTTGACGCTATACAGTTGATAATTGGTAATTCGTGTTGGCTACAGGTTTTCTTCTTCTGTCGCTTTATCTTGTCAGCGGTCTACTAGTTAACGAGCTAACTTCTTGAGGCCAGTATCAGGGTTTAAATCCGTGCCAGAGTTGGTGGATGTTTGAGGCCCGAAAAATATATAGGGTGTTTCAGTGAAAGCGTGCCAGACATAAACTAGTAATAGGGGCCGCTACACTGAGTATTTCGACATAGGGAATATGTGATCTGCGATGCCAGCCAAAGGTGATCTAGACGTAAACATGTGAAACACGAATAAGGTGCCCTGAGTAGTTAGTTATGTTTATTGAAAGTGAAAATCTACACAGCCTGTTTCCAGTCATACGACAGGGTCAGGAATGAAATGAGCGGCGAGGACAGAAATCGCTGGTGTATGAGACCTCCGTAGACACAGACATAGACGTGGTTACCAGGATTGTTGCTGCATGCGATGTGCTGCGCAACACGCCAGGGATCTTCGAACGGGTGCGGCAGAATCTCGCACGCTGTTGCCACGCTTGTATCGAGGTTGGTGGCCATCACTTTGAGCAGCTGTCATGAGTTTGTACAGCACACACTGATGAATTAACTTTGGTCCGTTCATGGCATGATCTTCAGTTACAGTGCTACCTGTGTAATTAGTGTACATTTTGTAACTACTCCTACCACTACTCTTACTATTAATTTCCTTCACAGAATATACTATAAACTGGTTGAGTTCCAGTTAATGTAATAAGCAACGAAATTCGGAGAGCATGCCTGTTATCTCAATTATCTCATGGCGTTAGGTGATAAACTCACACATCTGGCAATATACAGGTATATGGATCAGGACAATGGTAGAATATGGGGTTGCATTTCCACAATTGAGGATTGTACTTGGAAATGGAATAACTTATTATTAAAAGAAAACTAAATTCATGACTACACTTTACGTCACAATGAACTAGCATTGTCGTACTTTAATTTAACACTAAAAATATACCCTGTGAGATTTGTTGTTACATATACAGAAAATTTTATATAAATAAAGAACGCTAATAGCATGAACTTGAATTGAACAATGATATCGCCACTGATTACATTTTCATATTATTTATGCATAACATGTTTGATGCTGTAATTACCTGATGTCTGCACACACCACTGTTGAACTTGAAATTCATGGAAAAACCATGGGGTTTCGGAAGCCGTCTGCTATTTTATTATCTGCTTATGTAACCTGGAGTGGACCTACATTCCCTGTCCGAGTGTAGTACCCTCCAATGCGGTTACGTCCACTCATATTTATTGCTAGAAATTGGAAAACTTTACTGAAAAAACCTGCAATATCCAGGCATATTATCTAGTTTCACACGTCCTGATAGCTAATATAGTGACTTTATAAATAAAAATAACAGTTCTATGCGATGTTAGATGTATCTACGTTAAATTCAATTCTCGAACAAACTTCGCGAATTGCTTAGTAGAATTCAATAAAGAATTCGAAGTATCATGACGAGTATTAACTGTATATATCGATTAAATTCGATATATATTTCCTATACCTCTACAGACCACTGCACTAATTCTCTGATAAATATACATTGCAAAGTTCTACTCCGCAATTAGATGTTGCTACTCCACTATCATCCCAGTACAAGTTTCTACTCAGATCAGACCACCACTCTTGCACCTCTTAGACGATTTTTAGACCTCTTCGAACACCTCTTAGCTCTGACGACCACTCTTACATCGACTTATATAAACTCGTGATGACCACTCATCTCCCTGCTATCTGGTCATCCCACCCACATCGACACACGGTAGCCGGCGAATACGGACACACTATCAAAACCACGTGGCCACGCACTATACAAAAGTAGTCATGTATCTTAATAGCTTCCCCACGTGTCCAAACGATGACTACAAAGATGTGTCAGTGGAAAATTTACTTGCCTGATACAGCCTCGGTTGCAAAATATCACGCAAGCTCACCTATCCACAGTTACAAGTCACAGCATGACCATTTCAAATCATCAAGTCTCACTTATTTATGTACAGAATAATAGTACAAGTATGAAGGATGAGTTCTCCACCTAATCAATACTTTATTTTACATAGTGTCAATATTATTTACATAAAAAGACAGTACCGGTTTCGACCTGTAAATAGGTCATCTTCAGCTGCTAGAGAACCTACTTAATAGCGACTGTACAGAATAAAAAAAACTTACCTGTTGAACAAGCTGGCTTCCGCCCGCACCGAAGCTGTACAGATCAGGTCCTTTCTATGACAACATTCATAGAGGCTAATTTTCAGAAACACCAGAAAACTTCAATTGCCTTCGTTGATCTA